>NW_012136303.1:781116-781684 GCF_000956105.1 Propithecus coquereli
AAAAAAAAAAAAAATTAATTTCTATGCTATCTTACTGGATCTTCACAACTGCCAGATGATATAATTAGGACTAAATGTAACGTTCCCATGGTACAGAAATGAAACTGAGATGCAGAGGGGCTAGCAGCTTTCGAGGTCCTCCAAAGCAGGAAAAAGCCCTCTTATCAAAATTAACAGGATTTTCCCAGAAGTAGACAAACCACTTCTCAAAACCACATCCCAAAAGTCCCTTTCTCTTTCCCCTACCAACGTCATAGCTGTGCTTATATTTATGCTTTTAGATATAAACATAATTTGAATACAGGAAGATAAAGCAATTGGATGCTTTTCAAATGTTGTGTCAGAACTATCACACCATTACATAACAAGAAGAAATATTTAATTTTTCAGAAAGGACAAAACTTAACTGGCCCAGCTGTGGGGAAACAGGAACACTGGAACACTGCCTGGGGCCCTGACCACCGCCATCTTTTTATATCTCAATCTTGAAGCAAGGAGCAAGCTGTGAAACTGCTTATATTCCTGGACTCAGTCAATACAGTATTCAGTCAATGTTCCCTGTATCAAT
>NW_012136303.1:784985-787582 GCF_000956105.1 Propithecus coquereli
GCATAGGGCCCTTTCCCAAGTCACACTAAAGGAGCTGAATTAGTCCCTTTTACTGGAGAGGGTAGTGAAGGAGGGAGGAAAAGCATAAGAGAGGTAGGGAGAGAAAAAGAAAGAAAGAAGGAAAGGAGGGAGGAAAAGAGGGAGGAAGGGAGGACAGGCAGGGAGGAAGAGAAGGAAGAAAGAAATAGGCCCCAAAAATTCCCTTACCCTCTTCCCAGATATTTGAAATGCTTTTTCTAAAAGTCAAGCTTTCCCTTCCACAATTAAAATTTAGACAGACAGCAAACACAAGTTGAGTTTCTCATTCCAAATTACTGAGAATGTGTTGATTAAATCAGTTGATCTTCCCAGAAGGCAGGGAAAGGGCCCGGTGCCCAGGCTTGGCTCTAAAATATATTTGCTATATAACCTTTGGCACATTACTCAACCTCATTGAGCTAATCATCTTACCCTTACAAGTTCCTTCTCCTTTTCTCCCCATCACAGTTTAAGGCCTCAAGAATGGCCAATGTGCCAAGCTAGAAATATGGGCATTGCCCTCCTTTTCCCTCCCTCACGTCCCACTCTCAGTCACCATTTTGTAGGACCTACTTCTACGTCTCCCCCATAGTTAAGTGGTTGCCTAATTCAGGCCCACATCAGTTCTAACCCCAATTACTGCAACAGCTCTCAACAGAGCTCTATGATCGGGTATCCTCGGAAATAAAAAATAAACACATAAAAACAGAGCTCTAAGCCACACCTTCCCCAGATCCAAATGGATATTGTCTCAGGAGCTGACATCTGAGTGCCTATTTTATGACAGATACTAAGTGCTTTATGTATACATCATCTCATTTAGTGTCTACCTCATAGGTCTGTAAGGATTATTCCCATTTTATAGATGAGAAAACTGAGGTTCAGAAAGTTGCCCAAATATATTAACAAAGCTAGCAAGTATCGAGACAAGGAGTCGAGTCCAGGTCATCTGACTCCAATCAACTACACTGTTGCTAATCTTCCTCAATACTACTACAGTAGTATTTCTAAAATGTAAATCTGATCCTAAGATTACAATTCTAAAACAGTCCAGTGATTTACCTACAGAACCAAGTTCAAGGTACTCAGAGCAGCATTAAGGCCATCAGTGAGTTAGCCATTATGACCCAACCAAATGGAAGACTCTAAAGGTAGGAGCTTAAAAGGAGGGAAGCAGGCAAGCTTAGCAGAGGAGCAGTGGCACATAGTGGTTATGAGCCAGAACTCTGAAATAAGACTGCCTGGGTTTGGACCCCAGCCTCACCACTTTCCAGATAAACTTGCACAAGTCATTTCCTCTCTGAGCCTCAGGCTCATCTGTAAAATGGAGACAGTACTGGTACCTACTTCATACCTTCATACAGGTGTTACAAAGATAAAAGTTACTTAGCACAGAGCCTGGCACACAATAAGCTGTCAAGGTTATTACTGTTCTTGCAGCCCACACTCCTGCCACATCCAGACTCCCTACAGTTCTGACCTCTAACACCTTTGTGCAAACAAGCTGCTTCCTCTGCCTGTCCCTTCAGGACTGGCCTTAGCCATCAGCACCTCCCTGAAGGACTTGCTGGGCCAGTGGCCCACTCCTATACTCTCCGGTGGCAGCCTGACCCACCCTCAGGGCCACAGCATTCATCACTGTAGACTAAAACCGCCTATTTGAGCCAATCCCTCCCAAGAGGCAATGAACTCTTCCTAGGCATCCCCAGCATCTAACAAGCAGTGTCCTTACATGGCAGTCACATGTTATTAAATACGCTCAGCTTTCTCACTTGAAAAATGGGAATAAAAACGGGAAAAAGACCAGTATCATCTAGCTCGAGGGCTGTAGGAATTTAAGGAGATAATCATACGGAGGCTCATTGAAAAGTGCTATCCACCAGTAAATATAAGAACTGTTATTACCCCTTGGGGGCAGAGGGAGGAAGGCTAAGCACACAGCCACAAATCTGTCCCTGGGGCCTAGGAAAAGCTGTATCTGTTTTTTGTCACTGGGGAATCCAGTCTATAACCATCTATAGTCTATAGAAAATATAGTCTATAGCTCTGGAGTGGGTTTTGTGTGGGTTCCTCTAAGTCTTTTTTTAAACACACCTGAGTAAGCCGTTCTTAAAGGGTTTCTTAATTGAAGTATCACTGTATCACAAAGGAAAACAATTTGGAGATGAAATCATTACTCAATGGGGCCTCCAAAGACATTTTCTTGAATTACAACCCTTTCACTGTGGAGTTTTAAAGGTATGTAAGTTATTTAATAGATAATTAATTAATTCCCTTATTCTTTAAATATTAACTTTAATTCCTGGCTTTTATTATTAATACCAAGAAATGGAAAACATTTACTGAGACTTTACCACATGCTAAATCCTTGACAAATATCTCATTCCTGACAATGCAGAGTAGTCGGCAGTATTATCCCATTTTACAAAGGGGGAAAGGAGACTCAGAGCAAATCAACAACTTGCCCACGGTCACCCAGCTAGGTAGAAGAGCTGCCATGTGTGAAGCAAGACTTCCTCCAAAATCCACTACATTTATATTGCTTTTTTTTTTCTTTTTTTTTTCTTTTTTTTGAGACA
>NW_012136303.1:787632-788921 GCF_000956105.1 Propithecus coquereli
GGGCAAAAGAGTGAGACTCTGTCTCAAAAAAAAGAGTCCCTATCTTGGGTGCTATGAGAATTAGATGAGAAAGGTTTGCAAAACCAGTATTAAAAAGTTTACCACTAAGTAGGTACTCAAAGAATAGCAGCAGAATTTTCTAAATTCATAATACATTTATAGTTACTGTTGTACTGACAAGAACCCTGGGTTTTACTTTAGGAGAGGTGAAAGAGTACTGTCACCATGGTAACTGGTGGTCTTGGCCTCAGCAATCCCATTGTGTTCAGGGAGAAGGGAGTGAGGGTTCAAAGCAATAAAGAATTAAAAGTGATAGATGGGTATGGAACAAGACCTTTCAGTGAGCTGGCTCTGGGACAGGGTGAGAAGAAAATAAACTCTGGAACTCTCAAGGAAAGAATGCCAATCACTAGAAACTACAGAATAGGCTTTGGGATAACCTAATGGTGCTTTCCACCAGGCTTGCATTCAACCTCCATTAAAGGGTGATGGTGCCTTTTAATCAACTCAATGCAACTGCTTTCAATAGAGGGACACTTTAGGTGAAAGACCAGTGTAAATCTTGATGCCCCCTTTATTCAGTAAATATATACTAAATGCCTGCTGTGTACCAGTTGCTGGAGATAGATAACAGGAGGACAAGACACCCCCAACCTTGTTCTCTAGTGAGGAAGGCTGGTAAGAAACAAGATAAACACTTACATAAAGATCATTTCTGACAGAAGTATTGTGGGAGAAAAACCAAAATAATGTGAACCCATGACATGGAAGGACCAGTTTAGATAAGGCTGTTAGAAAGGACTCTCTGAGGAGCCAAGGTCTAAGCAGGGACCTAAATGATAAGAAAGAGACAGCCATGTGAAGATCTAGAAGAGAATTCCAGGCAGAAGGACCTTACTAAAGGCAAAGAGCCTCACACAGGAATAAGCTTTCCTCCCAGACAGACTGAGCTAGAAGGTAGAGACTGCCTGCGCTCCATGCTGTTGTCCCAGAAAAGCAAAAACAGTATCAGCAGGTCCAATGACACCTAGGTCTCCCAGGGAGAAGCTTCCAAGGGGACTTTGCCAAAAGTTCTGCCTTGGAAGAAGGCCATGGAGTGCTTAGGGATGGGAGCACAAACAGGTTTTAGACTCAGATCCTGGCCACTGGTTCTACTCATTGTTGGCTAAATGATAATAATAAAAAAAAATCGAGGCAGGGCGCGGTGGCTCACGCCTGTAATCCTAGCACTCTGGGAGGCCGAGGTGGGCGGATTGTTTGAGCTCAGGAGTTCGAAACCAGCCTGAGCA
>NW_012136303.1:792952-797433 GCF_000956105.1 Propithecus coquereli
TAAAAGTTATGGAAGAAATATAAACTAACAAAGACCATGGAGGGATTTTACAAACATTTTGTGAGAGAAATAAATGTTGGTAACATATACTCAACTTTTCATAGATCACCAAGCTACGAAAACCCTATAAATTAGGTTGTCTTTTTTCCTTCCTTTTTGTTTCCCCAAATGAGGTCTCACTATGCTACCCACACTGGTCTTAAACTCCTGGGCTCAAATTATCCTCCTGCCTCAGCCTCCCAAGTAGCTGGGATTATAGGAGTTAGCCACCGTGCCCAACTTAAACTAGGTTTTCATATTCCCATTTTTCAGATTAGGAAATGGCGGGAAAGGGTAACATTTACTGATACTTCCAATGATCAATGTGAGGCAGTTATGATACTTAAGTGAGGAAACAGAGGTCCAGACAGGTTAAATAACTTGTCATGCTAGCTATGTCTGCCTCCAATGTCCATACCACAATGAGAGGATGCGGTGGGGAACCTGGAGCCTTCTGATTTCAAGATTCTTCTTAAGCACCAAAGGAGGCAAGAAAAGCTTCATCTTTCTCTGCTGTACCCTTTTAGTAAAAGGATTTGTTCCGCAAAATTTTGATTCAGTCAAAAGGCTGCATTTAAGGACATAGAAGGCCACATTTTGCCTTAAGGCCACAGGTTCCCCATCCCTGGATTTCCAAGTTACATATGGCCACAATGGCAGTTGCCGGTACTTAAAATCCACCACCAAGTTCTGGGTCCTCACCAGCACATACCATGCAGCCTGGACATGAAAGGTGGCCTCTTTATCTTGCCTTTCTTAATTGGAGATGTCTAATTTTCATACAGGTCACAGCATGACCAATTTCCTACTCATTAAAGCATACTGGGCAGCATTCACCCTTCCACAGGGCCAAGGGACAGTCAAGTAGCCCAAACCAGCCATGCCCAGGAGCGGAACAAAGGTAGTCAAAGAAAGGAACAAAGGTAGTCAAAATCATAAAGAAATAAAGTAGAATGGTGGCTGCCAGGGGCTCAGAGGGGAAAAGAGGGAGTTAGTATTTAATGGGTATAGAGTTCCAGTTTTCCAAGAAGAGTTATGGAGATGGATGGTAGTGATCATTGTACAACATTGAAAGTAGTGACTTATTTATTTTTTTAGAGACATGGTCTCCCTCTGTCACCTAGGCTTGAGTGGAGTGGCCCAATCATAGTTCACTGTAACTTGAACTCCTGGGCTCAAGCAATCCTCCTGCCTCAGCCTCCCAAGTCTCTGGAACTACAGGCATATACCACCATTCCTGGCTAATTTTTTTTTTTTTTGTAGAGGCAGGATCTCACTATGTTGCCCAGGCTGGTCTCAAACTCCTGGCCTCAAGCGATCCTCCTGCCTCAGCCTCCCAAGTCTCTGGAACTACAGGCATATACCACCATTCCTGGCTAATTTTTTTTTTTTTTGTAGAGGCAGGATCTCACTATGTTGCCCAGGCTGGTCTCAAACTCCTGGCCTCAAGCGATCCTCCTGCCTCAGCCTCCCAAAGCACTGGGATTACAGGTGTGAGGCACTGTGCCTGGCCCTATGAAAATATTTAATACCACTGAGCTGTACACTTAAAAATGGTTAATATGACAAGTTTTTTATTTTGTGTATTTCACCACAATGAAAAAATTGGAGAAGAGAAAAAAAAAGAAAAAGAAAGGCAGCCTGAGCTGGGATGATTGGCCTTATACAATTACAGGATATCTGCATCCTCACGAATGAAATCTGGGGTGAGGGTGGCAAAGTACCTCAGTCCTGGGTTCCAGGCTGCCATGTGTTTGATATTATAATTAAAAGTGACTAATTCAAACCCCAAGGGGGAAAAGTAAGGCTGCTATAGAGAGGATGATATAAGAGCACTGAGACTAGAGGCCAAAAAACCTGGACTCCAATCCAGGCTCTGCTTATTAGATAACTGGCCTTGGACAAGTTACCTCATCTCAGTTTCCTTCTCTATTAGGAGAGAGTAATAAATCAGTTCTAAGGATTCAATGAGACCCAAGACAATGTTCAAAAAATGCTAGCTACAGTTATCATTATTGCAAAATGTGGATATTTCCAGGCCAAATTTCCACAACTTAGAAATCCAAATACCTGTGCACCTGTAGAAGCAAGGAAGGCATGTCAATCCACCTAGCCAAGGACTTTTTCCATATCGGAAAGAGATCTATTGAAAATCAGGTCTCTGCTAGGACAGAGAGCCAAAATACTCAACTCAGATGCCTAGGAGCCAGCCTTTAGAATCCTAGGATTATGTTCCTGACATGAAATAAATGATCATTAAATAAAAACCTCAGCTTCACTCCTTCCCCACACCCCTCCTCTCCCTCCTTCCCCAAAATTCACTGATTTAAGTTCTACCTCCCTTTTATAAAACTGTCCTATTTATATACTTGGCGACTCAAACCAGGCTCTCAATATTTTATAGAATTTCTGCAAGCACATTAGTTCCATTATTTGGCCAAAGAAAGCAAGGTCCAGAGCTGAAGACCCAGCCCAAGGTCTAGCTAAGTTGTCAAAGTATTATTACAAATCAAGGTTTCAATTTTCATCAGGTTATCACATGGTTAGTCAGTCAATAACCTGTAACGGGTAGTTGCTGACAAAGATGGATAAGACAAGGACAGCACCCTCCCTTTCTCCAAGCTCACAATCTAGTCAAGGACACTGATTAAGCATACATTTTGGTTTAAAGGA
The DNA here is from genome assembly GCF_000956105.1 of Propithecus coquereli. Classification (NCBI taxonomy): domain Eukaryota; kingdom Metazoa; phylum Chordata; class Mammalia; order Primates; family Indriidae; genus Propithecus; species Propithecus coquereli. The sequence goes on from NW_012136303.1 coordinate 795,665, forward strand.
TGTTTATCAAGAAAAATGTAAATGTTCCCCATATTACTTCCTAGAAAGATTAGGAAGGGAGAAAATTCCAGAGGTTAAATACATCTTTGAGTCCTGATTACCAAGCCAGCAACTATCTTTGAGTATAATCACATGTTCTCAAAGAACTGTTAGTTTTACTCATTTGTGAAGTTATTTGAAATCTAGACTTCTTATTATCATCCTTAGCAATTTCTTGTCTGGGTTTTGTGGCTGTGTGTTCCTAGGAGGAAGAGCATTTAGAAGTAATTTTTAAATGGTATTTGCTCTTAGGATACACTTTCAAATTTCAGATAGGGAGTTTAAAGCACCTTTAAAATCCAAGAAGAAATACAAGGTAACCGATTCCCACAGACGGGGAGATCTTGAGGGAAGTGGATTAAAAGCAATGCATCTCAGCTGGCCATGGTGGCTCACACCTGTAATCCTAGCACTCTGGGAGGCTCAGGCGGGAGGATGGCTTGAGGTCAGGAGTTCCAGACCAGCCTAAGCAATAGTGAGACCCCCGCCTCTACTAAAAATAGAATTAGCTAGACAACTAAAAATAGAAAAAATTAGCTGGGCGTGGTGGTGCACACCTGTAGTCCCAGCTACTGGGGAGGCTGAGGCAGGAGGGTAACTTAAGCCCTGAAGTTTGAGGTTGCTGTGAGCTAGGCTGATGCCATGGTACTCTAGCCCAGGCAACAGAGCAAGACTCTGTCTCAAAAAAAAAAAAAAAGGCATTACATCTCACTTTCCCCAAATTCCAGACAAAGACAAACTACCTACTTCACCTTTAAATTTCATGTCACCTGCCCCACTAATTCAAAGTAAAAAAGAAAGCTGGGGTGTGAAAGAGAGGAAAACATTTTTAAAAGACATCATATTACAAGTAAATAAGGTATATACAAAATACAGTCTCCCTCTTAGAGACGCAGGAAAGTAGCTAACATTGAATGGAGAACTCAAGCAAGACTTCTTTGAGAATTTCAGGTAGTTGTGAATGAAACAAAGCATGGAACTGACAGAGGACATGGAGGCAGAAGAATGCTGAAGCTGGGTGTGAGGACAAGCTGGCTGCTTCAGCTAAAAAAGAGACAGTGGCAGAAGTGACTCGGACAAGGGAGTGACTGGCAAGCTGCCCGACAGAGCATGTGAAAGAAATGAGGTCTGCTACAGGCTCCTACAGACAACTGGGTTCTAAGCAAGGTAATAAGAAAGACTCAGAACAGAGTAGACCTTGGAGCTAATTAGCTCCTCATTTTACAAATGGGGAGAACTAGGCCCAGTAGCATCAAGAGACTTGCCCGAGGTCTCACAGAGAGTGGAAGAGCTGGGACTAGGGCCAAATCCAGATCAAATCCATTACTGAAGAGGATGTGACATTTATGAGGAATTGGGGGGGAGGGGATTGGGAAGAGGGCTGGGGACACAAAATAGCCCAGTCATTCAGGTTTGTCCTGATGAGGGCTAGCAATAAGATCTTGCTGGAAGAGGGCCATGACAGGTGACAGCCAAAGAAATAGGTACAGATGATCTAAAACATTTAGAAAGGAAAAACCCAATTGAGAGTCAGAGTAGATTAGATATGTGAGAGATCATCATTAGCCATGAGACCCATCTAAGAATGTCATCTTCTCACCAGCCTTTACGGAGCATCCACTTAGAGACAAGACAGCATTTTTTTTTTTTTTTGAGACAGAGTCTCACTCTGTTGCCCGGGCTAGAGTGCCGTGGCGTCAGCCTAGCTCATAGCAACCTCAAACTCCTGG
>NW_012136303.1:798293-804062 GCF_000956105.1 Propithecus coquereli
AGGCTGAGGCAGTAGGATCGCTTGAGCCCAGGAGTTTGAGGTTGCTGTGAGCTAGGATGACGCCACAGCACTCTAGCCCAGGCAACATAGTGAGACTCTGTCTCAATAAATAAATAAATAAAATGAAAAACAATGCCCCAGCATAAGGCTAACCACCACTTTCCTATTGTCACAGAGAAATCTTGGACTTCGCATATGAAACCTGACTACTCGAGGTATAGTTTAGTAATGTTAGCATCTCCTGCAAATTAGAAATGCAGACACTCAGGTCCCATCGTAGACCTACGAAATCAGAATCAGCATTTTAACAAGATACCCAGGTGATTTGCACCCACATTCAAGTTTGAGAAGTACTGCTATAGAATACTTTAAGAGTGCACTGTACAGCAGTACACAGATAAAGTATCAAACAGCTAAATAAAGAGACAAGGTACCTGTTCACTTTCAGCATACCATATTTTATTAGGTACTGCACAGATAGATTTCCAATGTTTTTTATAAATTTGGTACTTACTAATGACCACATGATGTAAATGCAGGATCTATTTCACTTCCTGAAATAACATAATTAGTTCTAGGGCTTTCATGCACATGAAATATAAAACAGCTTAGCTGTTCTGAAAAATACAGTAATTGTTAATTTTATTCAAGTTCCAACATAGAGTTCAGAGCACTTCTCCACAAGCCCCATTAACTTCTACAGATTGATTCCTCCTGGGAGTGTCATGAACCCCCAACCCAGCATACCCAAGAAGCAGGTGCTGAGCAAACATCCAGTTTCCAAATGATGATCAGAAGGATGTGGTCCTGAAAATGCAGCATTTTCCTGGCTTGTCCTATTAGTGTAGCTTCTCAGACCCAAACTCTCTCCCCCGCTGAGGCGTCAAGCAGCTGCATACTCAAGTACTTCCCAAAGGGGAGAAAGGTCAAAGGTATCATCATACCCTAAACACTTGGAATTCCAGCTGTGGAGTAATTAATCTGGTTGGGGGTTCAGCTGAGAAGCCCTGAATAAGATCTGGAAAGGCAGAGGGAAACACAAAAGAAAGAACCCATTGAAGCTCTTAAGAGACAAGAGGTCCCAGGTATTGGTAGATTTTATTTTTATTTTATTTATTTATTTTTTTTTTTCTGAGACAGAATCTCACACTCTGTTGCCTGGGCTAGAGTGCCCTGGTGTCAGCCTAGCTCACAGCAACCTCAAACTCCTGCCCTCAAGCAATCCTCCAGTCTAGGCCTCCCAGAGTGCTAGGAGGCAGCATGAGCCACCTCGCTGGCCTACTAGTAGATTTTAAAGTGAGGCTGGGGACAAAGATTGGCAAATATGTAAGAATATGATTGGAAGAGATAAATATCCATTTCCCCACCCATACCCTAGGGACAAGAACAAAAAGAGTGCCCAAGGGATTCCTCCAAATAATCTCTTTTCTTAATAAAAAGTAGTAAGAAGCCCACTGGGCTAGAAGTGGTGCTAGGAAAATCTCTTGAGGATTTCTTCCCCCACTACAGGGAGATAAAGCAAAGGAGAAAACAGTACCCACCTAAACAGAAATCTTATAGGAAGCAAACCACCAAGAGGATTAAGAGTCCTGTGATTAACCAAAGAAATGCATGTAGATTCCTTTCCACTTTGACTCCAGCGCTGGGGGGCCAGGTAGTCCTAGACTTGAGGCCACCTCCAGCACAAGAGGAAGAAAGGGGGAAATCTCTACGGCCACTCAGTAAGCAGAACATTGTCAAAAGACAGTCAGAAACCAGAAAAATGCTTGCAGACAGAACGAGCCAAGAGAGAAGAGTTCCTGTTTGCAGAAAGATAAAAGATAAAATAGACTTATGAAAAACAATGTGCGAGCACCTCTTTAGGAGAGGGTACCTCCCCTGGGGGGAGGAGAATTTAGGAGATGTGACTATAGGAAGTGTGCTCAGAAAAAAAGGCCACATAAGCAGAGAGAAAGTGCTGTGCTGAACAAAGATATGTACTCACCAGAGGAAGGAAGAGGAAATGGGTGCACTGACCGGACTGGGAGAGCACCTAAAGGGTAATGTGCTTCCAAAGAAGGAAGGAAACTGAGGAATGAAAATGTCCTGGATGACAGAAAAGCTAATAGGGGTAGGAACGCATGCTCAAGAACCACAGACCACCCACCACTTGGGAATGAGAGGACTCAGGAAAAAGGTGTGTCCCCCAGATTTAAGAAGCACCTGGAAGGTGGCTGGATCCTGAGAGTTGTGTAACTAAAAGAGGTGCATTTCATACATTTGGGGGGCACAGGAAACAAATATACTCAGATATGAAAATGAGTCTCCTCCAGGAAATAAGGTAGTTTGATTTGGGGAACTCATGAAAAGGGTGCAACCCCAAGAATAGAAAGAAGGCAGTGAATTCCCTTATTTGTGAAATTGAAAATAAGTGCCTGTAAACTTCAGGATTTGGACCTCATTTTCGGTGCACCCTCAGAACTGAAAGGCTGAAGAAAGGAAGTGACCCCTAAATTTAAGAAATTCTGGGAGGCACGTTGTCACATTTGGGGCCTGGAAAGGGGGGATTCTTCCTCAGAGTTCTGGGGATGTAAGAAAGTATCCCAAAACTTTGGTTAATTGGCCCCAAATTTGAGGGACCCATTAACAGGGTGAACCCCCAAACTGGAAAGGGAATGCGTACTCAAGAGTGGAGACTTGAAAATGGAAGTACTCTCCCAGTTTGGGGGGCTGGGGACAAGGGGTACAGCCCCACTTTGGGGGGCTTTACAAACTGAGATAAAATCCCAGGGCTGGAGCTTAAGAAACGGGGTGTGCCACCCAGATTTTCAAAACTATAGAGAAAGGGGACACTCCCATATTCGGGGTCTGGAGAAAGGGGTGTGCTCCCCAAAATAGGAAAAAAGAGCCAATAAAAGAAAACGCATTCACAAAGCACAATGCAACAGTAGAACTGATGATGGGGCTCCCGGGAGCCACACAGCTCAGGCCCGGGCCCTAGCGCTTATCCCCCACCCCCAACACCGCCAGCTCCGCGCCCCGGGCCCGCACCCCGCGGCCCAACCCCCTCGGGCGGCGGTGATTGGCCACGGCCGCCGTCACTCCCGCGGGCAGCCCCGAGGATTGGGCGTCACTCGCACGCCCGCCACGCTCTCAGCAGCAGTCCCAGGGCCTCCCTCCAGGCTGGGCGAGTGGGGCCAGGCGCGGAGCTGGGCCGGGCAGGGGACCGGAGCAGCGGTGGCGTCCGTCACCGTTCCCGGCCGCACGGCGCGCGCGCAGCGCAGGCCCGGCCCGACCCTGCCCCGGCCAGCTGGCTTCGCCTTGCGGAGCCTCGCCGCGAGCTCACCTCACGGCCCCGCTCCAGCTGCGCCGCTCCAGGACCAACCGACAGAAGGACTCTGCGTGCTGCGCACCACGTGACCCTCGGGACGCGCCCAGCGTATCCCCCGCCCCCCACACACACACGCACCATCGCCACCACCGAGTGACGCAGCGCCCCAGCTGCCCCGCCCCCGGCCCCGCCCGATCACCGTGGCGACGGCCCGTGCAGGCCACGCCCACTGCCCTGACGCGCGGGAACCAGGCTGGCGCCCCATCTGGAACACGAAGTCCCTACTCACCCGTAACCGCTGAGATTACGCGAAGCCCGGGACTGAACACTACCCACCACCTGTTAATTTGCCTCCTAAATGCATCTCAAAACCTCCCACTTCTCTCCATCCCACTGTCACCGCTTCTGTCTAGGCGACTCTTCCCTCCAAGATGATAGTGGCCTCCACCCCGTTACTATTCCCTCTTCCAGTAACTTCTTCACACACGGTGAGAGCTTTTCAAAATGCCATCCTCTGCTTTTCCTTCTCTTCTCCAGATTAAGATCTCAATCTTCACCGAAACTATATGTATACCAGCCTCTTCAAACCCTGGAGTTAACCTGCTGAAAAACAGGAATTGATAGTAGGAGAATATACTTTGCTTTGTGTGAGATGAATTGTTTAAGATTAGAGATTAGAGAAAAATGTGCTCTCTCTGATTCTAACTAATGCTATTTGCTTCTGTGACCGTGCTTGCTTTTAGTTGTTTGTTAAATGTAGTTAATCAGAAACAGGAATAAAAGCAGGAGTGACTCCATGACAGGCTGAACTTCCTGGAGTAGGCCTAAGTTTCGGTTTTCCTGAAACGACGCCGCCCTTTCCCCCCGAAATGACGCTGACAACAATTGGTGCCGGCGTGAAAATCCCGAGGCTTGGAGCCACTTTTAAAGGAACCAATCAGGAGCCAACACGATCAGCCACTTTTAAAGGAACCAATGAACTAAGGAGGGGAGGGGGGGAAGGTGTGCCCAGCGTGTCCTGTGAAACCTGTGTGTCATGTGTAAAACAGAAAACGGTATAAAAGCTTAACCTCTACTTCAAGGCAGGGTCCTAGCCCTTAAAAGAGGCCACTACGTTGGTGCTCTGGGACTTGGACCCTAGCTCGAGCTAGCCAATAAACTCCTTTGCCATTTGCAGCCTCGGTGACTCTGCCTCTCTGTTCCTGGGGCCGAGGGGAACTGGCTCTAACACTGCCTCGTTCTTATCCTCACACATCTAGCTCCCCCCCATTCTCACCGTCTTTCAAGTCCTCAAGCCAGGTTCCCTCTGACCTCAGGGTCTTTGTACTCATTTATCCCCAACTTTGTGTCATTAACTCCTAGGAAAGGATTCCAATTGCTGCTGCGAAAAAAAGCTGTATTTTGTCTCCAGGGACCAAGGTTGGAGTTGCAGCCACCCCATAAGAGTCCAGTTTTCCCAATGGTACTTGGCAAATATATATACTGTATGAAAATTGTTATGACCGCGGGCTCAATGGCACGCGCCTGTAGTCCCAGCTACTTGGAAGGCGGGAGGTGGGAGAATCACTTGAGCTCAGGAGTTTGAGACCAGCCTAGCCAACAGAGTCAGATCCTGTCTCTTTAAAAAAAAAGAAAAAAGAAAGAAAATTATAACAATACAGAGAAGGTTAGCAAAGGGATAACATGCAAATTCATGAAATATTCTAGGTATATTTTTTAAATCTGAAAATCAAAACCAGTTGGTCAAGGCTGGGCGCAGTGGCTCACACCTGTAATCCTAGCACTCTGGGAGGCCAAGGCAGGAGGATTGCTTGAGCTCAGGATTTCAAGACCAGCCTGAGCAAGAGCAAGACCCCGTCTCTATATAGATAGAAGGAAATTAGCCAAACAACTAAAAATAGAAAAAATTAGCTGGGCACGGTGGCACATGCCTGTAGTCCCAGCTACCTGGGAGGCTGAAGCAGGAGAATCGCTTGAGCCCAGGAGTTCGAGGTTGCTGTGAGCCAGGCTGACGCCATGGCACTCTAGCCCAGGCAAGAGAGTGAGACTCTGTCTCAAAAAAAAAACAACCAGTTAGTAAATTGCTGAAATACAGGAAGAAAGGCCTTCCCAGGATCTTCTGTGTTTATGTTTATTATTAATAACATGAAATTGCTCAGATGTTAGTGGCTGTTGTAGTATATGGATAATTTTCTGCCCCGCAACCACAATAAAGCCAAGAATCTTAGACTCTGTAGCCCCATACATATATAACATTTGTCTTCACTTACACCGCCTGCGTGTATTTATTTATTTATTTTTTTATTTTTTATTTTTTTGAGACAGAGTCTTGCTCTGTTGCCCAGGCTAGAGTGAGTGCTGTGGCATCAGCCTAGCTCACAGCAACCTCAAATTCCTGGGATCAAGTGATCCTTCTGCCTCAGCCTCCCGAGTAGCTGGGACTACAGACATGCGCCACC
>NW_012136303.1:807872-810611 GCF_000956105.1 Propithecus coquereli
TTTGTAAAGACAGGGTTCTCACTCTTGCTCAGGCTGGTCTCAAACTCCTGAGCTCAAGCGATCCTCCCACCTCAGCCTCCCAGAATGCTAAGATTAGAGGCATGAGCCACCACACCTGACCTGAATTTATAATTTTGATAGAGTTGCAAATTGCCCTCCAAAGAGTCCTCAAAGTCCACAGTTGCAAAGTGTCACAAGTAATCCATTACTTGCAAAAATTAAAATTCTGCAACTTTTCCTTCAGAATATAGGAGGGAAGAAAAAAAAGAAAAAAAAATTCCGACACTTATTTATAGTTTAAGAAACGGAAGCTGGAGGCCGGGTGCGGTGGCTCATGCCTGTAATCCTAGTACTCTGGGAGGCCCCCATCTCTACTAAAAATAGAATAAATTATCTGAGCGTGGTGGTGAGTGCCTGCAGTCACAGCTACTTGGAGGCTGAGGCAGGAGGATCGCTTGAGCCCAGGAATTCGAGGTTGTGGTAAACTGTTTCAGGAGATTATTCCTATTAATATAATGCTATTCTCATTCACTTTTTTTGGAGGGGGGTGGACAGGGTGTCTCTCTGTTGCCCAGGCTAGAGTGCAATGATACAGTGGTGTCATCATGGCTCACTCCAACCTGGAACTCCTAGGCTCAAGCAATCCTCCTGCTTCAGCTTCCTAAGTAGCTGGGACTACAGGCATGTGCCACCATGCCTGGCTAACTTACTTGAGTTCTTGGTAGGGAGAGAAATGAGTGATTTTTCCAGTTATCCAGCTAGGAATGTATATAACCTATCAGCACAACCAAATATGTCACATATGTCAATGTTATCACAGGTATCCTTTAAAAAGAGAAGTCTTGGAAACTATCTTGACCTTGCATAGGGGGAAATGTCATTAAGCCATGAAAAGGACAAGCCATTAAGGAAAATATTATAAATTCAACAACATAAAAAATTGTGTTTTATCCATGGATATAATATACAAATGGATGGTCTCAGGGGTTAATAGGGAAATGAAATAGAGAATGGAGGCCAAAGAAAAATAACAAAGAGGGGCCACTTTGTTTCCAATGTTTATAAACAATGTCTCAATAAATAATTCCCTTACTCATGGCTGTTAGAGCCCAGAGGGAGACACACAAAGCCCAAGATGTAGCAAAATGCTGTTTATTTGAGTATCTGGGTGCAAATGGTGGAGGCCCAAAAGAGCGACCACCAGGAGGAAGGGGAAAGCTTTTGGGTTTTATAGGGAGATTGTCTGGAGGAGTAGGAGAACTGGGCTAGAATAGCCAGAATGCACAAATGCTAGTCTCAGCCACGTCCCTTACGGTGGTCCTGCACCTGGCGTTGGCTACAGAATTTTTTCTTGGTCCGCTTCCTTATCAGGAGGGTCCTCTTGTTCCCTTTTAAGTTCCACTCCTTTATCTCCCTAGGGGTCTGGCAGAGGCTACGTGCCTAATATTCCAAACTCTTTATATATATATATATATATATATATATATATATATATATATATATATATATAATTGAGACTGTATGAGGGGGTAGGATTAGGGGCGTCGAATCTGCTCTTTGCTTTCTGCTGGCTGGGTTCGGCATCTTATGGCTTGAAAGTCTGGGGTACTGGTTGATAATGGGGGAAGGTCTGTATCATCAAGAAGATTTCTCCAATAGATTTGTCGGTGATAGCCTGGACTCTGTTTTGAATAAAATGCATTAAAACTTGTAATATACAGGGACCAAAGAGGAGTGCAAGCAGGATCATTACCAGGGGTCCTAAGAAAGGTAGAAGCCACATTAGTTTTGGGAGAGCAGACTGGAGAAAAGTTCCAAATCGAGTCCTCTATGTCTTTCTCAGAGAATTCTTTTAGCCATTCTGCATCTTCTAAGATTCTCTGAGTTCTTTCTTCTCCCTGTCCTGCGATGTTTATATAAAAGCAGCAAGAAGTGTTTGCAACTACACAAACTCCTCCTTTTGAAGCTAACAGATAATCAAGGGCTATTCATGTTTCCTAATGAACTGAGGGAAGCTGATAAGAGTTTAAAATTTTCTCCTGTGTCCTGTGCCACTGTGACTGTGGTAGCAGTGATATTTTTGCTGTGAGTGCACTGTAGGTTATTCCTCCTACCAATTCTGCCAATCTCAGAAGGGCCATTATTCCCACTACTATGAGACCTATGGCCCTCTTTTGACTGTGTATTTGGTGAGAGTGTGTGGATGGTATGGATTTGGGGAATAGGACAGAAATATTCTTTTAGGTTCGGACAGTGGATGAAGTTTCAAAGCTCAAGGTTTAAATCCTACATGTAATGAATCATGTATAGCTCTTAGTATAGTGTATGTCTGTTTTTGTACAAGGATGTATTTTCCTTGGTTTAATAACCAGGGGCCGTTTGGAGTGACTCCAACTTCTAGCAGAGAAATATTCAGGGGAATAATTAATGGAGTTATATGGGATAGCTATCATTTGATTGGCAGGAGTGGGAGGATTTCACAAGGATTTCTCTTTGCCTCTTGATCTGCCAAGTTATTGCCAATTGTTATGGGGTCATGACCCTGTTGGTGTCCATTGCAGTGCATTACTGCTGCCACTGTTGGCAGGTGGGCTGCTTGTAAGAGCTTGAGAATGAGGGGTGCGTTGATTATTGGGGAGCCTTTTGTTGTGAAGAAGCCTCTCTCTTCCCATATGGGGGCATGTGAGTGTAAGATGTGAAAGGCATATTTTGAGCCTGTGTAAATTTTTTTTTTTTTTT
>NW_012136303.1:811270-813826 GCF_000956105.1 Propithecus coquereli
CAGCCAATCTCTGAAACAACTCTAAAACAAATTAAAATTAAAATTAAATTAAATTAAAAAATAAAACCCACTGTCTCCTTAGCAGCATCCACCTTCTGCCTTAAGATCCTCCTCCCCCGGCATCTTACTAATACTGTATTTCAGAACTGTGGTCCCATCCCATAAAATGACAGCTCTTCAAAAAAACGCCACATAGGGGAGGGCACCATGGCTCACGCCTATAATCCTAGCACTCTGGGAGGCCCAGACAGGCAGATCATTTGAGCTCAGGAGTTCGAGACCAGCCTGAGCAAGAGTGAGACCCCCATCTCTACTAAAAATAGAAAGAAATTAGCTGAACAACTAAAAATATATAGAAAAAAATTAGCCAGGCATGGTGGCACATGCCTGTAGTCCCAGCTACTCAGGAAGCTGAGGCAGGAGGATTGCTTGAGCCCAGGAGTTTGACGTTGCTGTGAGCTAGGCTGACGCCACGGCACCCTAGCCTGGGCGACAGAGTGAGACTCTGTCTCAAAAAAAAAAAAATTTAAAAAAACGCCACATACTTATGAGGTATAGAGTAGCACAAGAAGCATTTAATACCTGCACTGAAGAGTTCTTACCCTCCTTTTTTAGAGACAGAGTCTCACTCTGTTTCCCTGGGTAGAGTGCAGTGGCATCATCATAGCTCTCTGTAACCTCAAACTCCTGGACTTAACCGATCCTCCCACCTTGGCCTCCCACAGTGCTAGGATTACAGATGTGAACCATGGGGCCTGGCCCATAATCACTTTTTTTTATTCAGTGGGATGATAACTACCCTCACTGACAGAATTGTCACATTTAAGTTACATAATATATAAGAAAATGTATTGTAAACTACAATGTTCTATAAAAATGATTTCTTGATTGCTTTCTTACTGGATTCATAGTGTAGTATATGTGAAATATTCCTAGCTAAAGAGAAGCAATTTAAAGACCTAACATGAGATAGGATAGTCCATTAGGAAACTGATCTTTCTCAGCCTCTACTCAGCAAACCTTTGTACTCCGTCCTTATGCCAACTTAAGGCATTTACAGTGAGTCTGCCAAGGGAAAAAGGGGAAACAAAAAAAGCAGAAAAGCAGCGCCTTAGCCCTTACAGACCCCATATATCACCAAGATTGAGCATGTTGCTCCCCAAAAGCAGGAACTGCAGTGTGATCTCTGCAGCAACAAGCTGAGTGTGAGAACTCAGGAAGCCGGAAACCACAGTCACAGTAGCGTCCTAGGGGTCCGAGAACCTCAACAAGATGCCAGGGGCCCAAGGGAAGCGGGTTGAGTCTCAGCCCTGCCCTGAGGTCTCTCCAGTCTGGGCTTGATGGAAACTTTCTTAGCTCAACAGACCTTAACTGCTTTACAAGTGAGGGGGAGGAGAATTAAGGAGGAATTCCAATATAATTCCACCATTTTGCAAGATTATAAGGAGAGAGGAAGAAGTAGGAAGGAGAGGAGAACATTTTTTTTTTTTAATTATTCTTCTCCTAGCCACTAAAAAGACTGATAAAATCCACCTAGACCACTTGAAGGGCAAGGACTATGTCCTATTCTCCTTTGTCCCTTGGGAGCCCCAGTACCTACCACCATTCCCTGTAATTTATGCATACCTAATAAATGTTTCTTGTGGGTTGAAACTTCTACCACCCCAAAGATAAAGAGAAAGGAGGAGGATATTAGCCTCAGGGACTAAGGGAAAGGAGGTTGCAAAGAGATAAATTAAATACACAGTTTCTGAATATTCAGAAATTTCAGGTACCTGAATATTCAGAATACTCAGGTACTCCACTCTCTTAACATTTTGTAATTTAATTTTAGGTAGTTAATGCTGTCACATGGTTCAACTACTAGAAATTATATAAAAGGTATACAGTAAAAGTCTCCCTCAAATTTTTGTCACTCGGCGGTCCAGTTTCCACTGGTAAACACTACTCTTACTTTCTTATGAATCCTTTCATGAATAAGCAAACTTTAATATAGGTTTTTATTTTGACCCTTTAACAAAAAAGGAAACATTTATTCATGTGTTCTCCACCGTTTTTCACTAAATAGCACATTTTGGATACACTTTATACAACAGTATAAAATAACTTCGTTATTATATTTTGTTTTGCTGCTGTATAGTATGCCTTGTGTGGACATACGATGATTTGCTTAATCAATCCCCTTGTGATGGACATTGGGTTGTTTCCAGTCTTCTGCAATTTAAAAACAATGCTCCATTTACAAATAGTACAGCACAGCTGGGCATGGGCTTACACCTGTAATCTCAGCACTTTGGGAGGCCAAGGCTGGAGGATCATTTGAGGCCAGGAGTTCAAGAGGAGCCTGGACAACACCTATCTCGACAAAAAGAAAAAAGACAAATAGTATAGCTCATGTGTAAGACAGAACTGTAGTAGAAATTGTCAAAATTCAAAAATGGGAGATCTGGCCACAGGGATATATGAATTTATAATTTTTTTTTTTTTTTTTGTAAAGACAGGGTTCTCACTCTTGCTCAGGCTGGTCTCAAACTCCTGAGCTCAAGCGATCCTCCC
>NW_012136303.1:823423-825789 GCF_000956105.1 Propithecus coquereli
CTCTAGCCCGGGCAAAACAGTGACACTCTGTCTCAAAAAAAAAAAAAAAGAAAAAGGCATCTTTCAAGCCTAGCACTGTGAAGTGGGTAGTGAGGATGGGATAAGAGATAAGATAGTGTAAGGGTTAGGGACTACCAGGTGGATGGGCCTCACCGCCTGGTTAGTGAGTCTTAAATCCTGGACGAGGTGGTATGACCCATCCAGCTTTTTGACCAGAAGAATGGGGGTGTTATATGGGGAGTTAGTAGGGCGGAGCAAGCCTTGAGAGAAAAGTTGAGTAATGATAGGTTTCAGTCCCTGAAGGCCTTGTAAAGGAACTGGGTATCGACCCTGGCGAGGAAACTGAGAAGGGTCCTTTAAATGTACCTGGATGGGGGAATGGTGGGTAGCAACCCAGGGGGTCGAAGTATCCCAAACTTTGGGGTTGACCTCAGATTTAGGGAAAGGTAAAAGAGATGAAGGGGAATCTGTGAGGAGAAGAAGAAGGGCAGTGTTTGCCTGTAGTTCATGGTCCAAGGGTAAGCAGATTGTCATGTGTAGTTTGGAGGAAGTATCTCTCCCTAATAGAGGGGTTGGACACCAGGGGAGAATGAGAAATGAGTGGGTAAAGTTACTGGGGCCTAAATGGCAGGTTAGGAAGGGGGTTGCTCAAGGATGGGAGGCAAGGCCATCAACTCCCACAATTGAGACCGAAGACGGCCGTATAGGTCCTTGCAATTCTGGCAGGGCCGAGAATGTTGCCCATGTATCAGTAAGGAAAGAAACAGGCTTACCTGCCACCAACAGAGTTACCCGGGGCTCCAATGCAGTGATCGGTTTGGGGACTGTCGGTCCCGGGCACCTTCAGTCTTCTGTAGCCAGGCCTAGGAGGTTTAGCAGTGGGAGATTATGATTGTCCAGCTGCTTCTTTGGGGGAAGGGATGCAACCCTGCCTTGAGAGGCTAGGCTGCAGTCAACCTCCCAGTGACCTGTCATCCCACAAAGGGGGCAAGGCTCCGGGGGTAGAGGAGGGTTAGGACATTGTCTCGCCCAGTGGCCTGCTTTACCACATTTAAAACAAGGGCCTGGCAGTGTCTTTTGCCCCTTGGAGTTTGTTGATCGCAGCAGCCAACGTTTGATATTTAGTCTGGTCCTTTTTCTGTTTTTGAAGTTTTTTTCTTCATCTTGATTGTTAAAGACCTTAAAGGCCACCTATAATAGGTCCTTTTGTGGGATTTAAGGACTGTCCTCTAGTTTCTGAAGCTTGCGCCTGATGTCAGACGTGGAATGGGAGGTAAAATGCACATTGAGGTGTAAAGTTCCCTCGGGAGTAGTGGGGTCTAGGGTTGTATATTTTTGTAAGGCCTCAGTAAGCCTGGACAGGAAAAGGGCTGGGTTTTCATATAGACCTTGTCTTATTTCTTTTAGTTTTTCATAATTAACCGCCTTGTGGGCTGCTTTTTGCGGGCCAGGCACTAGACAAGAAGTCGTATGGTCCCTCTTGGTCCATCCCTCTGTTGCCTCTTGAGTTCCTACTTGGTAATGGTGTCTGCTCTAGGGACGGTGACTGTCCGCCCTGGCTGGGCAGGGGTACGTCTATGGATTTCATCGCAATGTGCCTGGGCATTAAGCCAAACCCTCTCCTCCTCCTGAGGGGATAGAGCAAAGAATAATGTAGAGGTCATGCTGTAATAGGTGTTTCAGTCCTCTTGAGGACTATCCTCTAGTTTCTGAAGCTTGCACCTGATGTCAGACGCAGACTGGGAGGTAAAATGCACATTGAGGAGTAAAGTTCCCTAGGGAGTAGTGGGGTCTAGGGTTGTATATTTTTGTGAGGCGTCAGTAAGCCTGGACAAGAAAAGGGCTGGGTTTTCATCCAGACCTTGTCTTATTTCTTTTAATTTCTCATAATTAACCACCTTGTGGGCTGCTTTTCACAGGCCAGCCACTAGACAAGTAATCATATGGTCCCTCTTGGTCCATCTCTCTGTCCCCTCTTGAGTTCCTATTTGATAATCCCATAACGGATCTGCTTCTAGGGACAGCGACTGTCCCCACTGGCTGGGCAAGGGTACATCTATGGATTTCATTGCCATGTGCCTGGGCATTAAGCCAAACCCTCTCCTTCTTCTCAGGGGATAGAGCAGAGGAAAGAATAACATAGAAGTCACGCCAGGTCAGATCATAATATTGAGTTAAACATTTGAATTCCTTGATAAAGGCATGGGGATTGGTTGAAAAGGAGCTCAGGGCGGGCGCGGTGGCTCACGCCTGTAATCCTAGCTCTCTGGGAGGCTGAGGCGGGCAGATCCTTTGAGCTCAGGAGTTCGAAACCAGCCTGAGCAAGAGCGAGATCCTGTCTCTACTAAAAATAGAAAGAAATTAAT
>NW_012136303.1:825839-826925 GCF_000956105.1 Propithecus coquereli
GCATGAGCCGCCACTGCGCCCGGCAAAGTCTGTGTAAATATTGACTGTTAAGTTTTCTGAAAGTGTTAATGTTCTAATGAGAACTATTAGTTCAGCTTTTTGGGAGAATATTCCCACAGGAAGGGATCCACTTTCAATGATCGTGGGAGACTATCGCATACCCTGCCCTCCATTTTCTCTCACGTGTGTTAGGAACTGCCATCTATAACCCAGATGTATGTAGAGTCAGGTATTGGCCCTTGGGAGATATTGGGAAAGTAAGGGAGTTTCTAATCTAGCAGCTCTGCGCATGAATGTATGGATTGAGTTGGAGAGGTGGGTAGAAGTGTGGCTGGATTTACAGGGGGGCTCCTGGCAAGGGTTATGTATGGAGATTCCATGAAAAGTAGATGAAATTGTTGGACAAAAGATGATGATAGGGTCTGTAAGGCCTGGTGCATAAGACAATCAGCAAGAGAGTGGGGGGAATAGACAGTAATAGGTTGTCCAAAAGTCAATTTTTGACTCTCTTTTGTGAGGAAAGCAGTTGCAGCTAAAGATACCTGTCTGTGTGTCAGGGCCATTGTTCTGTGTTAAAATTCCCACTGCTGTACCCTGTCTCTCATCAGTATATAGTTGGAAAGGTCAGGTGGAGTTGGGAAGCATAAATGTCAGAGCAGACGTCAGGGCATTTTTCAGGGCTTCAAAAGAAGTCTGAATATTTATGGTAGGATCTACCATAAATCACTGAGATCTCCTTTGGTTGCTTGATATAAAGGTTGAGCTGGATACTAGGGACCCAGATATGAAAATATCTGGCTAATCCTAGAAAAAAGAGGAGATCTCTCTTATTGGTGGGTGAAGGCATGGATGTAATAAGATTTCTCCTGTCTACTGTCATTTCTCTCTTTCCAGGGAAGAGGGCTAACCCCAGATAGGTAACTTGGGCTAAGGAAATCTGTGCCTTTTTGGGAGATACCCTATAGCCCTTTTCCATCAAAAAGTTGAGGAATGGCCGGGCACGGTGGCTCACGCCTGCAATCCTAGCACTCTGGGAGGCTGAGGCGGGTGGATTGTTTGAGCTCAGGAGTTCGGGACCAGCCTGAG
>NW_012136303.1:832592-833956 GCF_000956105.1 Propithecus coquereli
TTTTTTTTACGCTGAGGCATGAAGTATGGATCTGGATTTTGAAGGTCAGCAAAAGAAGATCCGAGGCCCAGTGTCTGTCTCTCTGTTTGGGTCAGGAGGATCAGGGAGGACAAGAGCCTCAGAGTCATCCCCGGGAAAGACAGTATTCAGGAGTAAGCCCAGGAGGAGCTGCCACTGCCTGCTCCTTTCCGGAGTTGCAAGTCCTGCCCACAAGCCACCAGGGTGAAGAGTCCACCTGCTTTGCCCTCCCAGTTTTCGGCATCAAAATGTTAGGTCACAGCCAAGAGGGAGACACATAAAGCCCAAGATATAGCAAAATGCTGTTTGTTTGAGCATTGGGTACAGATGGGTGGGGGCCGAAAAGAGCGTCCACAATGAGAAAGGGGAAAGCTTTGGGTTTTATAGCGAGATCGTCCTGAGGAAGTAGAGGAACCGGGCTAAAACAGCCGAAATGCACAAATGCTAGTCTCAGCCACATCCTGTTATCATGGTCCTGCACCTGGCCTCAGTTACTGCATGGTTTTTCTTGGTCCATTTCCTTATAAGGAGGGGCCCCTTGTTCCCTTTTACATTCCATTCCTTTATCTCCCTAGGGGTCTGGCAGAGGCTATGTGCCTACTAATGGCCATTCAAAATGTTTCCAATTGTTATAAACAATGCTTCAGTAAACATCCTTGTATATTCAAAAAAAAAGGAAAAAGAGAGAAAAACTGTGACATTGTTGGGCTTAATGGAAATTGTGTGCCAAGAAACGAAAGCATGATTGAGTGTATCTGCGTGACTATATACATTTGAGATTTAAAAAGGGGGCGGTGGAAAGGTTGATCATTGATGCTCCGTAGCCCAGAGCCCTGTGGATTCCTTCTTGCCTGCTTACTGACTCACTAAGACCCAAAACTCTCTCCCTTTTCCTGTTCCTGCACTTGAAGGTTTGAAATCTTGTCTCCTTCACTTCACCCTTCTTAGCCCAGCCCACAGTTCCCTTGGGCCTAAAAAAGCATCTGAGGTCCAATCTGAATTCCAAATTCCAGACTCTAAATAACACTGCCAAAGAAAGTCATTGGAGGAACACTTATGGAAAAACAGGTACTTGCAGGTACTTACACACCTTATTCCACTTTCACTGCTCTCCTTGATGATATATGTCTTTTAACTGTTTTTAAATTTTTATTTATTTATTTATTTATGGCCTTGGTACTTCATAAGCACTTTTTTTGCCTTTATTATTTTCTTTATTTTTTTTTTTTTTTGAGACAGAATCTCTCTCTGTTGCCTGGACTAGAGTGCCGTGGCATCAGCCTAGCTCACAGCAACCTCAAACTCCTGGGCTCAAGCAATCCTTCTGCCTCAGCCTCCCAAGTAGC
>NW_012136303.1:834991-837508 GCF_000956105.1 Propithecus coquereli
AGCCAATCAGGAGTCAACACGATCAGCCACTTTTAAAGGAACCAATGAACTAAGGAGGGGAGGGGGGGAAGGTGTGCCCAGCGTGTCCTGTGAAACCTGTGCGTCATGTGTAAAACAGAAGAAGGTATAAAAGCTTAACCTCTACCCCAAGGCAGGGTCCTAGCCCTTAAAAGAGGCCACTGCGTTGGTGCTCTGGGACTTGGACCCTAGCTCGAGCTAGCCAATAAACTCCTTTGCCATTTGCAGCCTCGGTGACTCTGCCTCTCTGTTCCTGGGGCCGAGGGGAACCGGCTCTAACAAGGTCACATTGCTACGAATAATTTAAGCCCAGACAGTTTAACTCTAGATGTGATGCTTATTAGTCCTGACATAACTGAAGTCTCACTAGAGCCCCTCTTAGTTCCCTTGCCCCTAAACTCTCTCCTATTTGGCCCATTCTCCAAACTTTTCAAGCTACCATTCTAACAGAAGAGTAATAATTATTAGGTCCAGAGCCGAGAGGGAGACACACAAAGCCTCATGTGTAGCATAATGCTGTTTATTTTGAATATCTGGGTACAGATGGGTGGAGGCTAAAAAAGGCATCCAGGAGAGAAAAGGAAAGAGCCTTGGGTTTTATAGAAGGTTTTTCTGGGAGGAGTAAATAAATTCTTTTGAAACAACCAGGAGGGATAAGGAAATTAAGTTCCCCTCTTGCATTCCATTCTTTTATCTCCCTAGGGAACAACCAGGAGGGATAAGCATAGTCCTTATCAGGAGGGATAAGGAGAGTAAGTTTCCCTTTTGCATTTTATTCCCTTATCTCCCTAGGGAGTGGCAAAGGCTATATGTCTAATACACCCCTAGGAAGGGGAGAGCAGTGGGTTTTATAGGAGGTTTGGATGGAAGTGTGGGGAGGATGAATTCTTTAAGCCTAACAATAATAAGCAAAGTGATCTTTTTAAAACATGTCAGCTTTGGGAGGTGGAGGCAGGAGGCTTGCTTGAGTCCAGGAATTTGAGACCCCCACCTGAGCAACACAGCAAGACCCCAATCTCTACAAAAAAGAAAAAAATTAGCTGGGCATCGTTGTGCACACTTGTAGTTATAGCTACTCAGGAGGCTGAGGCAGGAGGATCTCTTGAGCCCAGGAATTTGAGGTTGCAGTGTGCTATGATGATGCCACTGTACTCTAGCATAGGCAAGAGAGCAAGACCATGTCTCGAAAAAAAAAAAAAGAGCTGGGTGCAGTGGCTGATGCCTGTAATGCTAGCACTCTGGGAGGCCGAGGCGGGAGGATTGCTTCAGCTCAAGAGTTCGAGACCAGCCTGAGCGAGAGGAAGACCCCCGTCTCTATTAAAAACACAAAAATTAGCCAGGCATTATGGTGTGCACCTGTAGTCCCAGCTACTCAGAAGCCTGAGGCAGGAGGATCACTTGAGCCCAGGAGTTGGAGGTTGCTGTGAGCTAGGCTTACGCCACAGCACTGTACTCAGGGCAACCAAGTAAGACTCAGTCTCAAAAAACAATAACAACAACAATGACAAAAAAGCTAACTATCATCTGAACCTTTAGCAAGTTGTAATCTCTTTCCTGGTGAAAGTCTTGCCTTGATGGCTGCTGACTGATCAGGATAGTGGTTGCTAATGGTTGGGGTGGCTGTGGCAATTTTTTTTCTTTTTCTTTTTTCTTGATGAGTGGCATCATAGTGCACTGCAACCTCACACTCCTGGGCTCAAGCGATTCTCCTACATCAGCCTCCTGAGTAGCTGAGACTACAGGTGCACACCACCACAACCAGCTAACTTTTTTATTTTTTTGTAGAGATGTAGGTCTTGCTGTATTGCTGTCTTGCTCAAGTTGCTCTTGAACTCCTGCTTTCAAGTGATCCTCCTGCCTCAGCTTCCCAGAGTGCTAGGATTATAGGTGTGAGACACTGCCTGGCTGCAATTTCTTAAAATAAGACAACAGTGAAGTTTGTGACATCAATTGACTTTTTTTTTTTTTTGAAGGTGAGTTTTATTCAGAAAGTATAGAAAATCTACTCAACAGACTCACTCACCTGCGGAGGAGAACCAGTCCCCATGGGTCCTTGGGTCCCTCTATTTAAGCAACAGCTTAATTATAGGCTAAAGTAGGGGAAGAATATTCATGTTATTTCTTAGAAAGGGGCAATGTTTTCCTAGAATTAGGGTGACACCCTCCTTTAGACTAAATCATCAATTGACTCTTCATGAAAGATTTCTCTATAGCATGCAGTGTTGTCTGATAACATTTTACTCACAGTAAACTCCTTTCAAAATTGGAGTCAATCCTCTCAAACCCTGCCACTGCTTTATTAACTAAGTTTATGTAATATTCTAAATCAATTCACTCACATCTTTAGGCTCCAGTTCTATTTCCAGTTCTCTTGCTATTTCCACCACATCTGCAGTTACTTCCTCCACGGAAGTCTTAAACCCCAACAAAGTTGTCTATGGAGATTGAAATCAACTGCTTCAAAATTCCTGTTAATGTTGATTTTTTTTTTTTTTTTTT
>NW_012136303.1:838827-839989 GCF_000956105.1 Propithecus coquereli
AAAAAAATTAGCTGGAACAATCCCTCAGTGAAGCTGAAAAAGAAAAAAAAAAATTAGCTGGGCATGGTGGCCCACACCTATAGTCCTAGCTAACCAGGAGGCTAGGTAGGACTACAGCTGGGAGGATTGCTTGAGCCCAGGAGTCTGAGGTTGCATTGAGCTATGATCCTGCCACTGCACTGTAGCCTGGGCAACAGATAGAGACCCTGCCTCAGAAAAAAAAAAAAAATTCAGTAAACGATGCTGTACATAGATGTGCTGTCATCCAGGCTTTGTTGTTCCATTTATAAAGCACAGGCAGAGTAGATTTAGAATAATTCTTAAAGGCACTAGGATTTTCAAAATGGTAAATGAGCATTGGCTTCAAGTTAAAGTCACCACTTGCATTAGCCCCTAAGAGAGTCAGCCCGTCCTTTGAACTTTGAAACCAGATGTTGACTTCTCCTCTCTAGCTATGAAAGTCCCTGATTGCATCTTCTTCCCATAAAAGTCTGTTTCATATACATTGAAAATCTGTTGTTTAGTGTAGCCACCTTCATCAATGATTTTAGGTAGATCTTCTTGATAACTTACTGCAGCTTCTACATTAGCACTTGCTGCTTCACCTGGCACTTTTATGTATGGAGATGACTTTCTGTAATCCTCATGAACCAACCTCTGCTAGATTCAAGCTTTTCTTCTGCAGCGAGACAGACCCTATGTCAAAAAAACAAACAAACAGAAAACCCAAAAAACCAAAACACCCCACACAGAACATTTATTAAGTTCCCCATTTTAAATGGGTACAGTTCATGGTGCCCCAAAACACTATAATAGTAACATCAAAGATCACTGATCACTGTCTGGCTTGGTGAAACCTGCCTCTAGTCCCAGCTACTTGGGAGGCTGACGCAGGAGGATCCCTTAAGCCCAGGAGATCAAGTCAAACCTGGGTAACATAGTGAGACTGCCTTCTCTACAAAGAGAAAAAAAGAAAAAAAAAACTCACATTACTATAACAGATATAATAATAATGAAAAGGTTTGAAATATTGTGAGAATTACCAAAATGTGACACAGCGACACAAAGTGAGCACACGCAGTTGGAAAAATGGCACCAATAGACTTGCTCAATGCAGGGTTGCCACAAACTTAGAATTTGTAGCAATACCTACGAAGTGCAA
>NW_012136303.1:841664-844757 GCF_000956105.1 Propithecus coquereli
AGGAGTTTGAGGTTGCTGTGAGTTAGGCTGACGCCACGGCACTCACTCTAGCCCGGGCAACACAGTGAGACTCTGTCTCAAAAAAAAATAAAAAAATAATCCTCAGAGCAGTCTGTGAGGCTACGAAAACTGAAATTTAACTGAGAGTTTAATTGTACAGAATTACAATATTTAAGAGAAATGAGTTAGAACCCATGTTTGTTTCTGCCTGCTCTATACCTACTCTTCTCTATTAGAATTGGTAGGTAAATTTGTTGCATCAGAGTTAATTTGAGTAAAGGATTCTCAGTATAATTGTAGGGCAACAAAGAGGTGTGAGTAGGCGTATAGGTGTGACTGGGCATATAATTATGAAAACAAAAACCCATAGGCCTTACCAAGAAAGATATTAAGAATTAGCTGGAGGGATAATTTTAACTGAGGGTAATGGAAAAAAGATGTGTAGAACATATCATTTTTAACTGGACCTTAAAGGATAAATATCAGATCCTTATATATCAGAAGGTAAATGTCATTTATTGAGTGATTGATTGATTGATTGATAGAGGGTCTCACTGTGTTGCCCAGGCTAGAGTGCAGTGGCATCATAATAGCCCACTGCAACCTCAAACTCACGGGCTCAAAAGATCCTCCGGCCTCAGCCTCCCGAGTAGCTGGGACTTCAGGCGTGTGCCACCATGCCCAGCTAATTTTTTCTATTTTTGGTAGAGATGGGGGTGGGGGTGGGAATCTTGCTTTTGCTCAGGCTGGTCTGGAATTCCTGAGCTCAAGCAAGCCTCCCTTCTAGGCCTCCCAGAGTGCTAGGATTACAGTCATGAACCAGCACACCTGGATAGAAGGTAGATTTTTTTTTTTTTATTTCAGCATATTATGGGGGTACAGATGTTTAGGTTACGTATGTTGCCCTTGCCCCCCACTCGCCCCCTAAGTCCAAGTTTCAAATATGTCCA
Organism: Propithecus coquereli; assembly: GCF_000956105.1. Taxonomy (NCBI): domain Eukaryota; kingdom Metazoa; phylum Chordata; class Mammalia; order Primates; family Indriidae; genus Propithecus; species Propithecus coquereli. Next base: position 842,615 of record NW_012136303.1, read on the forward strand.
TCCTTTGGGTGGTGTGCATTGCACTCTTTGTGTATGCATATACCCGTCCCCTCCTCCCTCCTCCCCTCTCCCCCCTCCCCCCTGCCAACACTAGGGTGATCACATGGCAGAAATACTCGCTAGGGATTAGGGGGATGAGGGGGCAAATCTACAACTAAAGGACACGGGGAGCACTAAAGGGAGGGAAGGGCATGCCTTTAACCTGCACTTGAGTGAGGCAAAGATACAAAGTGTAACTATAATGTTTGTACCCTCACAATACCCTGGAATAATAAAAAAAAAAAAAAAGAAGAAGGTAGATGTTTTAACAAGCTCTCTAGATGGATTGTTAACTAGGTAACTGAAGAAGTAAACAGAGAAACCTAAGGTATCATGGAGATAGTAACTTTAGGAACAGCTACCACCTCCAGGGCTGAGGGAACAAAGGGAAAAGGTTGGAGTTATTAAAAAAGAAAAATAGAGGAGGAGATGCCAAACAAAGCTGAAGCTCAGATCTCTGAGGAGGAGGTGCTGCTTGGCATGTGTGCTTGTGTCTCTGAACTCAGAGGAAGGGCCCCAGGGGTTGGGACCCAAACTTGAGGATAGAGGGCACTGGACATCCAGTGCTGGTGTCTGTGAAGAAGGGGCAATGAGACTGGTTTTATAAGTGTTAGGAAAAGTGTAAACTGGATTCTGTTCCTCTAATAGGAAGCAACTGCTACTGCTAGAATAAAGAAGCTTTGCTAGGATGCCACGGATAGCAAAAGGAAGCAAATAGGAAGGAGGTTTCCATCCTTCCTTCCTTAGCCTTGCAATATCTCTCCAGCAGTAGTCTCTATTGAGAGAGCCTAACAGAGAGCCAGCAGGCAAGGGAGAAATATTGTTTGCAGAGTCTCAGCCCCAAAATCACAGAGCAGAGAGGAGAATTTAGAGTTGAGACTTAGTAACTGATTCACCTTGCCTGGTTTGTTTGTTTGTTTATTTATTTATTTAGGCAAGCACGAAAATGAGGTTTATTGAAGAGAGAAAGATAGTATTATAGGGTAAGAGCAAGACATAGGTTTACAGAGCATGATACATACGCCACAGATGACAACCAGACCCATTGTCGCGGCAGGAAGAGCAAAAGGAAGGGAGCAAAAAGGCACCTTGCCTTGCTTGCATGGTTGGGCTCTTCATAAGCATCTTTGCTACAGCCACATCTCTTTCTTGCAGTCCTTAAAGACACCATGCTTCCTTCTGCTACAACGCTGTTGCATATTCTATTCTTTGCCTGTTAGGCGCCATTCCTCAAATCTTCCTCTTATATGCTCTTATAGCATCCCAAACCTATATTGTAGCACTTGTCACAGCTGTGCATCTTTATTTATTTGTATGGTCTTTTTTTTTTTTTTTTTTTGAGACAGAGTCTCGCTTTTGTTGCCCGGGCTAGGGTGAGTGCCGTGGCATCATCCTAGCTCTTAGCAACCTCAAACTCCTGGGCTCAAGCGATCCTCCTGCCTCAGCCTCTCGAGTAGCTGGGACTACAGGCATGCGCCACCATGCCCGGCTAATTTTTTCTATATATTTTTAATTGTCTGATTAATTTCTTTCTATTTTTTTAGTAGAGACGGGGTCTCGCTCTTGCTCAGGCTGGTTTCGAACTCCTGAGCTCAAACAATCCGCCCGCCTCGGCCTCCCAGAGTGCTAGGATTACAGGCGTGAGCCATCGTGCCCAGCCCTAAATTCTATTTTAAGTTATAGTGTATTGAATTTTTTCACTTCTATTTTCAATCCAAAGTCGTGTTTTGGGCAATCGTGTTGTCCATGGAATGGACAGATGGGATATTGAGAGTATCCCTTAATTTTCTTCATTGCCTTAACTATGGGAGTTCAAAACATTTTACTTTTGCACCAAAAATTAAACTCTGGCAAGAACATCAACTGTTATTTCACTATGTAGTTCACACAGGACCTTAAGAAACTGTATCTAGAGTTTTGGGAACAGTAATCCCAAGCAAAGTTAATGTAAGGTTTGTAACCCATGATGTAAAGCTAAAGTAATTGGCTAGGTATGTACCCTTGAAACATCTCCTCTTCTTAAGGAGTAATCATTCACAAATTTAAGTAAAATCCTTTGGGATATGTCACTAGAATGCCCTTGATATTGTGGCCAACAAACAGT
>NW_012136303.1:844807-845309 GCF_000956105.1 Propithecus coquereli
CCTCTTCTTAAGGAGTAATCATTCACAAATTTAAGTAAAATCCTTTGGGATATGTCACTAGAATGCCCTTGATATTGTGGCCAACAAACAGTCAAGTATTTGAAACAAATGACAAATTCAATCGGTAAGTAGATTGATTAGATAATGAAGTACACAAGGAACCTAGGTGGGGATAATACAATTTCATCTACCTAAATCAGGCAAAGGTTACATGGGTGGTTAAAATTAATTCCTTCTGTATGAAATAGGCTTGAGTTTCCAATGTCATAGTGAGTTACAAGAAAAAAAAAAAAAAAAGGCCCATTGTACCCATTAGTGGCTTAAGAATTTCTAGAGTCCAGCAGCTATAATATGCAACCACAATTTTGGTCCAGGTGAAAAACTGGCCAATAAGCAACCCTGGTCTTCAGACATAGCATCTGAATTCTCATGGAATATCAATCTCAAGTTTTTTTGTTTTTTTTTTTTTTTGAGACAGAGTCTCACTGTGTTGCCTGGGCTA
>NW_012136303.1:846236-885154 GCF_000956105.1 Propithecus coquereli
GCCACGGCCCTCTATCCCGGGCAACACAGTGAGACTCTGTCTCAAAAAAAAAAAAAAAAAAGAAATTAACTTTTTTGAGGATTAAACATTCACCAGGCATTTTACAGACATTATATAATTTAATCTTACACTATACTCCTTCTGAGCCTTCATTCATTCATTTATTGAGGGTCCACCTTGGTAGGCACCCTTTGCTAAGCTCTGGGAATTCATAAGTGAGTGTTACCAGCTTTGGATCAGTTTCAAGTAGCTTAGTCTAGCTAATTATATTTATCCTCTTTTTTATAGGAGGAAATGAAAGATCTCCTCTGAGAGGTTAATTTATTTGTCCAAGGTCACACAGTGTTGGAGCAGCTATAGGAAATAGGGTGTCTCCTTTTCAATCTTTCTCTTCTTTCTGAGACCGAGTGTCACTCTGTTGCCCAGGCTAGAGTGCTCTGGCGTCAGCTTAGTTCACAGCAACCTCAAACTCCTGGGCTCAAGCGATCCTCCTGCCTCAGCCTCCCGAGTAACTGGGACTACAGGTGCTCACCACTACGCCCGGCTAATTTTTTGTTTCTATTTTTAGTTGGCCAGCTAATTTTTTCTGCTTTTAGTAGACAGGGGTGGGGTGGTCTTACTCTTGGTCAGGCTGGTCTCCAACTCCTTCCCTCAAGGGATCCTCCTGCCTTGGCCTCCCAGAGTGCTGGGATTACAGGTGTGAGCCACCGCGCCTGCCCGGCCGCCCTCAATCAATGAGTTAAATAGACGCCCTCAATCAATGAGTTAATAGACTTACGTAAGATTTTTGCTTTGAAGACATCCATTTTTTTTCAACATGTTTATCTGGAAGTAAAAATCCTTATCTGGGAGTAAAAAACCTCATAGAAGTTCCCCTTCTTCACAACTATTAACGAAAGAACAAGTCGCGAATTTACACTTTAATGGCCAACCTTTAGGGGCGAGGAGCAAAGTCCCAGGGGGAAAGGGAGACATTTTTGAAGAAACAATAGCAGTCCTGACACAAGGACAGACTAAATTCGGGGGACACAGTGCTGATCAAATGCCAAGGGAAGCAGAATCTGGTTTTTTTCACCTTCTCTTTGCTTTTCTCCACAATTTTCAGGGATGTTTAGAAGCTCGACAGTCGAGGCCGCGCCTATTTCATTGGCTCCAAATGGCAGGGAAACCTAATTTTTATTCTATACCCCGAGTCCCCTACCCTCGTACAGTCTCTTCTTCTCGCCTTCTCTCTTACATGCTTTCCCACTTAGTCTTCACCCTCAGCAGATAATCTGAAATGACTGTTTTATCCGATTGCCATATTGACAAGGTTGCCTTATGGCGACCTTGACAGCCATCTGGGTGGGAGGCCTGAGCCGGGGCGGTAGTCTGCGAAGGGGAAACCTTCAGAAGGCTGTGAGGAGGCGCCACGAAGACGGGGCGACCACGCAGCTCCACTGAGCGTGGAGCTCTCTGAAAGATTGACAGGTAGTGCACCAACTGTCTTTGCCAGAGCAACCTACGCCGCATCGCGAGATTTGGATGCTTATCCGAAGGGGGAGGCAAAGGCGCCTCTCTGAATGGGGGATGGGAACATCTGTGGCGCAATCATTGCGCGAGATTGGCCTACTGTCGCTGGGCTATACTTAGATCTCGCGATGTTTCCGCCCCTCAGATCTGGAACTTGGGGCAGTATCTCGCGAGAGCCCGTGCTGCGGGCTCTGTGAAGCCCCGTGTGTTTGTGTGTGTGTATGTGTGTTGGTGAATGTGAGTACGGGGAAGTAGCGGCCGCCATTTCAAGGAGCTTGCCGACGCTGTCGCAGGGGTGGATCCTGAGCTGCCGAAGCCGCCGTCCTGCTCTCCCGCGCGGGCTCCTCTAATCCCATTGTTTCTTTTAGATTCGCTCGGGCCTAGCCGCCCTCGGAGCCCGATATTCGGGCTGGGCGGTACCGCGGCCTGGGCCTAGGGGCTTAACAGTAGCAACAGCAACAGCGGCAGCAGCAGTCGTCGCGGTCCCTTGTTGAATACGAGCACCACAGGCACCCGAAAGCCCGCACAGGTACGAGTGCGTCGGGTACACGCATATTATGAGAGCTTTTCCGAGGTTTGGTTTTCTTCTGGGTTGAGGGGCTCTCCTGGTGGTCTTCAGCGACTTGGGGTGGGGGTTTCTCGGGAAATCGGCATTATTTCGGTTACCGCACTTTTCTGTCCCGCTCTGATAGCGTCGGGATTCTTGGGGTGGTAAGGACCCGGGAGAGGGCTCGGCAGATGGCGACCCATCTCCTTCCGGGCCTGGGCCGGCCCCGACCTCCCAACATGGCGCCAGTGAAACGCTGCCTTGGCACACAACCCCTCCCAACGGAGGGAGTTTCCCTTTGCCCCTAAGATGGCAGCGCGGGTTTTTCGCGGAAGGAGGCTCTGTCGCTCGAGTCGCCCAGTTTGTTTTTGGAGTTCGTAGCAGGCTTTTTAAAATCGGACGTTGAAGTCTCCATTTTCGTATGTTCGGTGTAAGGGGCGTTTCGGATTTACCTAGACAAGCCAAGCTTGCTAAAGTGTGTGCCACTTTAGTTATTATCGGGTTTTTGAAGGTTTTTCTGAAGTTTTGGAGTGGGTCGGCTCAGAAAAAATGAAGCAGAATTGAAACATACTTACAGAATTATCTCGTTCTTTTTCTAGGCGTTTAGAGAAAATGGCAGACGATATTGATATTGAAGCAATGCTTGAGGCCCCTTACAAGAAGGTGAGAAAAAACATGTCGGTGAGGTTTACATATTTCTTAATTTAGCATTATTCACGAAACTACTGCTGAAATGTAAACTAACCTCCCCGGAGCCCTCTTGATTTATCTTATCAGAGATGCATTACGTGTAACTTACAAAAGTAAATATATGCTATTGATGTAATAATATTGTGCAGTAGTTTCACTTCAGCGTGATGAATAAATGCCCATCTATCTCTCTTTGTAGACTTGCCTAACGATATCTCACCTCTACTCCCATGAATTCACCTTTGATTCCAGTGTGAACTGTCAATCATAAGGTAGTAATTGAGTGACTTATCGCTGTACCGTGGTCCCCTAGGTAAAATGACTCAACTAAGAATTACCAGCTCCAGTTTGGTATAGCAAAAAGGTGAATGTAGTGGTTTGGGAAATAGCAGGGGTCCAAGAATAACAAAGCATAACCAGTCTGGCAAGTAAATCTTGTAATAAGTCTTATAAGAAGAAATGGGTGAGATTTTAAAATTTATATATGTATATATACACACACGACTGGTGATAGTGAATCTTCAAACAGGCAGGTGGCGATCTGCTCAGTTAATAATTACTGAAATTCTTGGATCCCTGAATAGAATTTAAAAGAAAAAACAACAGAAGAGGCAGTATTACAGCTGTATTACAGCTTAGAGTCACTTGATAACTGTTTTACTGTTCTCCATTTTTTATTGTTAATTAGGCCCTGCCATAGTATTTCACGCTAAAAACTACAACGGAATTATTTTGGCTAATAATATAGTCTTTGACCCATTTCAGTGTCACAGTAAAAGTAAACTGTCTTTTCATTCTTTGACCAGTTGGTGGTGAAAATAGCAGTATGCATGCATTATCACTGGTGTCACAAACTGTAAGCTTTGTTAAGTTAGCAGTTATACTCCTATAGCTGATGTGATCAAACTTTAAACATTGCTCTAAATCTTTTAAAAATAATACATTTGTTTTGGATTGTATAGCACGACCATGTGGTACCAATTTGGATGAATTCTTGATAGCTTTAAATAGTGTATGTAGTTTTGTAATGCTTAGACTCTTGAAGAGCTACTTTCTGTTTTGTTAAGATTCTTGTGTCTTAGTTTAACATGGATGTAATTCCATGTAAACAGGTATGGAAGTAGGAAATGTTTAGGCTGGACTGGTGGATTATTAATTGACTTTCTTGGGTTCTTGGGAGTCAACATTACTAAAGCAGTGTGAATCCCTGTTTGCTTCAGGGCGAGATGTGTGACAGAGGTGGCATCAAGCTCTTACAGTCCCAACCCTCCAACGGAAATGGGCGAAGATCTCAGGAATGGCATCGGTCACAGGAAATCGATAGTGGCTGGCTGCTAGCATGGCCACTTGGGGCTTAGGCAGAAATAGAGCCATGGTACTGACCAAAAGGGACCATAGAACATGGAATAAAACTCAAACAGGACTTCATTCATGTTTTGTAGAAATCATATTTAACCACTTCAACATTGTAAATCTGGATAACTTAATATCTAAACTGTATAAGAAAGTAAAATTTAACATGTTAATATGGAGAGATTTTAATTTTTGTATCTTGATGACTTAATTGTAAGTAACAAAGTGGTTAAACACATACCCATCTGAATTTTTTTATAGCCTTCCATGTTAAACTATAAATAAATAATTAGTTTTAAAATTGTTTTGTATTTTCTTATTCCTGTTCCCTTTACCCTTTGACAACTTGAAATGTTACCACTTCGCCCTCATGATGTTCTTCTATCAACCCTGCTTAGGATGAGAACAAGTTGAGCAGTGCTAACGGCCATGAAGAACGTAGCAAAAAGTAAGTTTTAAGAAGGGGCTTTGGGGGGAGGGATGATTCTGTTATTGAGATCTTAAGTTGTGTTCCTGTTGCTAAAGCATCAAACTAAGGTTCTCTTTTAAGCTTTTCTTTGCCTCTTTTAGAAAATTGGTTCTTTGCTTTTTGGGACAAGAAACTCTTTGACTTTTGGCCTAGATTTCAGGATTCAGATTTCAAAGACCTTCTGGGCACCTTCCCCTCCATGTCCATCCTGACAGTATGGCTAAGAGTTCCTGTATTAAAGCTTGTCTTTTGTTTTAAATTTGTTAACTTTTGCTTAATATTTGGTGTTACTGATAAATCGATCATATCCATTGAACTTAAAAGGGAAAAGAGTTCAATCAGAAAAGATAATGAGCAGGCCATGGAAAGTATTGTTTGCCCCAAATCACTGAAGGAGTCAAAGCTGTGAATTATTTCTGCTGCTGGCTGCTTAAAGGCCCTCTTTGTAGTAATGCAATAACACAAGTACTTCTTGAATATGGCTTTCATTGTCTTAGGCCTTTTAAAACTCTAGTAGACTTAATAGTGAGAATGGCATTTTTGGAAATTATGAATATTTATACAATTTATTTGGGTTATGTGAGTAACCCATAATAGGAACACTGCTACAGACTAGTGCAGGAAACAGTATACAAAAAATCTTAATAGTTAAAACCAGATCCATTTAATAAGATTGGATCTTGGCAGTTCTTGAAATTTCCTTTCTGCTGTAAGGTTAGGTCATGTGGTCATGTTATAAGCATTAAATTGTTTCATTAGCCTACGTTTATGATGACATATTAAAACATTTTGTCGAGTTTATGACCCCATTATACATAATGGAAAATGATGCTGAAATTGCCATTTATTTGGTTCTTTTTGGTTCTTTTCCTCCTGAGAACTAAAGTGTTTCATAACAACTACCTCCATCATCACTACAAGTATATTAGGTTGATATTATTTCTTAAAATAGATGAGAAAATTTTGGATTGGATTATTCAGGGTCTGCTAAGCCAATATTTTATTCTTATAGTTACCCTAAAATGGTATGGTAGTAATGGATTAAATGATTTGATTTGTAGAACATGTCCTACTTTGTTCTGATACATGGTTGAGTGGGAGTCAGTTATAGTTCCTCACTAATCACAAGTTGATGTGGGGATCAGAAGGGGTTTATTCTTGAATTGTGGTCTGAGGCAACCAACCAGTCATTGCAGGGTTTAATGTCATCTGAATTTAGACCTTTAACCAAAGTAATGGTTTACTAGTGTTTCTATTTTGCAATTTTGTAATTAAAAGAAAACCCTGGAAGTGAAATCCACATAAATTGACATAAATTATCCAATCTAGGCCTAGTGGCTATGTAAAGATTTCACAAGTTCCAAAAGGATGTGGACATAAACTTTTGGGTGCAGACCTTCTTTATTGTACCATTCTCTGATACTGCTTCTTGCCACCTAAAGTCATTTCCATTTTATACATTTATATCTCGCATCTAACCTCATTAAGGTTACCAAGGAAATAGAGCATCAGGCTCTCCATGTGTGATCTTTAGTGGCATTTATCTAAAGAGTCCTATGGGACTTAATAGAAGAATGGACAATTTTCTTTAATTGGCCATAGGATCCTTTGTTTAAGGGAAGACCCTTTCAAAACACTTCATCTAGTAATCTTTTAAAATGTACAAAGTATTTCTTTGTCATACTTCTCATTCTCAATTTTAGCTAATTATATAAATGGCCCCCTGGCTCAATCATGAACTTCTCACCCATTTTTCTGAAAGAACTTTATCTTTCAAATTAATTTGAAAGTTACCTAGAAGAAAATTTTTTATTTATGGATAGATATAAAACACCTGTGCTTTAGTATAAATTAAGTTTCTTAACCAAAGAAGGTGCCATGTTGCAGTTTTCATCTTAAAATGTCATTGCCTTAAGGGTAATTACATACTGAGATAAGATTTGTAAGGTAGTAAGAACATGCACATTCTCAGAAATAGAGTTGACTAAATTTTTTTAATAATTCTGATTCTCAACACACATGCTTCACTGTATCCCACTAGTAGAAAAAGAAAGTTTAATGGTAAAACAAATTGGTTATCAATTAGCCTACTTCTGAAGAGCTATAACCCTGAGTTTGGCAAGACCTCAAAGTATGTCTCTTTAAGTATCTGAGCTTGCCCTCATGGGAATATCATTTGTCAGCATAACCAGTTTTGCAAAGTCTGAACCAGCATCCATTCCGTTAAGCTCTTTAGAGAATTACTAAAAAAATTAATAATAGTAAAATGACACAGTTGAAATATATTGGCTACTGTGGTGTGGATTATAAATTTTGGAATAAATGACTTTTCTATTTTTTTTCTTATTTTCCAGAGTACTTTGCATTTAAAATTTAGATCTTCTTACATGGAAGAGGTCAAATCCAGTTATAGCAAAACACCTTTACAGCAGAGGCCATATAACCAAAAAGTCCAAAGGCCCAGCCCAGTGGACCATTTACTTCAATGATGTTCAGTACAAAATCCACTGCCACTAAAGACTTTGGAAAGTCCCTTTTAAGTTGTAACAGGATTTGACTATTAGTGTGGATTATGATAACCCTTCTTTTGTTAACTTAAATGCCCTTTGAAGCTGGAATTTGTTATAGAGAAGTATACTGGTTTCTTGCACCCTTATATTTTTCTCTGGGCTTTTGTGCAGATTATATTTTCTGAATGTTTTAGTATGTTGCTGTCTTTTTACCTGTCTGGGGTTGCCTTCAGATGTGGGTGGGCACTTACAAAATGTCCTAGGAAGGCCTTAAGTTAAAATTAGCCCTCCAATTTTCAAATTTTTTCTTTTGGCAGAATAAGTTTTGAGGCCTTTGAGAGGTAAAGAAAGAGGTTGACTGCCTCTCTGCTATGGGCCATTTATGAGCAGAGCAAAAACTTTGTCTTTTTTTGTGGGGGATGGAGTTACCTCTTACCTTGTCCCCTAATTGAAATGATTATATTTAGGACTTTTGGTTTTAGCTATATCACACAATTCTTTAGTTAGAATAGTGTCACAGAGATCGTCAGGTTTTTCAGGCAATAAATTTGGAATGTTATCTGTTGCCCTTCTGGGCATTGCTTTGATGACTTCTATATAAATAATGAGTGTAGCCTAATTTTCTGTCATGTGCTACTTAGCATATACATTTCTGACAGTCAGGTGGATTATCTTGAAATTTTAGACAAAGTTTCTGCCTCCTTGGAAAGCTCTACATCTCCTTGTGATTGGAGTGTGGGTTTCAAGATTCCAGAAGGTGGGTGTCTTCATTTTCTATTTTCAATGCACTCTAAGATGACCTGCTTACAGGTTCTGAGGCAAACATCAGTTGCTCTTGTGCTGTAATATTGCTTTGATAAGGACTAAACAGTTAATTAAATTTCCAAATAATGATGTAGAGTTGTCAAATGTTTAATCTTTAATTCACTACAAATTCACATTTTAGTGGAATAAATTTATTTTGAAATGTCTTTCAATTTATATTGAAATATCTGAAGGCACCTCTAAAATTTGGGTGATGACATGGAGGTACAGATTGTAAGATTTAATTATGAAATGAGTGAGTGGTATACTGTAAGGAATACAGAAATGAACAGAAAGAAATGACTGGCTTTTTTTACCTTTCAGAGTTTGAGATTTTATAAAGATTTATGAAGTTAAGGTTGATCCTTGGTTTTGGTTGCACCTCACAGGCTTGTATAAACTGGCTTAAAAATGGCATACTCTATTTTCTGGTATATTCATTATAACTTGAAATAGAAAGTATTTGAAACGATCACATTAAAGTGTAGGAGTGTCAAAATGTATTTTGCTGCATTAATTCTTAGCGTCCTTTTTCATTACTTATAATTTTGCCCACAAAAACCAAAATGTTGGAGTCTTTGTGGCCCTATGCAAGTAGATTTCCATGTGTAAATTGGGTCAAAACTTTATTATTTAAGGTAAATTAGTGTACTTGAAGAGAATTTTATATAAGAATCCATACTAGTACTTAAATGCGAACATAGTCTCTTGTAACATTGATTTATGAATGTATCTTGTGGGTTACAGTAATGTTTGTTGGCCTACTATATGATAGCCAAACTTTATTTGATTTGTACTTGTCAACAAATCGTGTTTCTTGTTAAAGCTGTAGCTGACTCTCAGGAGGTCATTGCAGTTCCTGCTAAAGGATGTTGTCTCTTGACTGCTGATTTTCAGTAATACAAGTCAAGATGGGGTCTTGTTTACCATACCTATGAATTTTTTTTCTTTAAGTATGATTACATATCATTGTATGATAGAAATAGCAGAGTAAATTTACAAAAGGATAAGAAAAATTCTGACCATTAAAGGTACTATGTTTTGGTGGGTTCTTAAACCAACAAGATAATGGAGAATTTTTTTCTTCTCAGGAGGAAAAAAAGCAAAAGCAGAAGTCGTAGTCATGAACGAAAGAGAAGCAAAAGTAAGGAACGGAAGCGAAGTAGAGATAGAGAAAGGAAAAAGAGTAAAAGCCGTGAAAGGAAGAGAAGTAGAAGCAAAGAAAGGAGACGGAGCCGCTCAAGAAGTCGAGATCGCAGGTTCAGAGGCCGCTACAGAAGTCCATAGTATGTAACTATAATTATGATGATTTTGGTTTGAGGGTTGTTCTCTCAATATTCAGTTAGTAATTTAACTTGAGGGATTTGAATTGTGAAAATTTATTTTTCAAAGACTGGTTAAAAAGTATTAAATTAAGTATATTGGCATTGGAGACTATTAAAGTGAAAATATGGTGTGCGCACAAATACGTAAAACTTTTGTTTTACTAGGCATACAGCTTCTTTTTTGTTACTCTGTCTAAAAGTATTTTAATTGTATGCCAATCCAAATGAGGCTAAAGCACCAGAGTGTTTGGAAAAAAGGATGATATGGTACTTCCAAAACTTGAGAATGCTTAGCAATGTGTATGAGCTGTCACAATATTCCTTACTAAATATATATTTACTTAAAGTTTTAAAATTCAGATGAATACTAAGTTATAAATGTGTAATTAACAGTAAGTAAAAAAAAAAAAAAACCTTATCTGTGTGGCTGTTTTCAGCTGAAATGACAGACCATTTGTGAATTTGTTGTGTATGTGCCTTGATAAGTTTTTGGCTTCATCACACATTTGTATTTAAGGTTCTTTAAAAAGATACTCTAAGCCAAAAGTGCTTTGAGGATTAAATCACTGTAGACATTTGGATGTTGGTATTTATAAATTGGAAATATACAGTCATTAAACAACTCTACCATATTAGTGGCTTTGGAAAGAGACTGTCTACAATTTTAAGGAAGGATTGAATCCAGCAGTCCTTTAATGCTTTGTAATCTTTCCTCTTAATAAGAACACTATTGTAGATTACGTGGGATATATTAAAAGTAATACTTTTAAGAGTAACACTTATACTTTAAAATTTGAATGGTTGAGGGTGGGATTCAAAGACAAACCTGAATTGTAGCCTTGGCTCTTTCACTTGGGTGGGTTACTTAACTCTCTGAGCTTTTGTTTTCTTTTAAGGAGATAACAGCTTGCAGATAAGCTATTAATGAGTAATGAATGAGATTTAAATCATTCAGAATACTTGTATTCATGAAGTGTTCTGGTACGATACAAAGCCATTTGCAGTTAGTAAATTCTAATTCTGGCTCTTTTATCTTTAAAATAAAAAGAACCGAACTTCATGGTTTCTAGGTTCCTCCTAGCTGCTTGCTTTATAAACTTTTTAAGAGCAGAAAATGGGACCACAATGCTCTTTTAATTCTGAATGCTATACAGTATTAGAAAATTTGCTTTTATCCAATTTATCAAGATTTAATGCATTCTTAAAATGGGGTTATGCTAACCATCTTTTTAGCAGGATGAACTAAATGGAGGGGGGATTACCTTAATAAATTCAGAATTGTTATTTTTGTTGCATGATGAATACTTAACGTCTGCCTGTGATACTGATTTGACTTTAGTTAAAAATGACTTAGTTCTTGTGTTGGGTTTCAGGTGATTTTTAACTAGAGAGGCTGTAACTGAGACTGTTTTATAATTAAAGGAGAAAGAAAGTAGGTTACAGTTACTTAAGAACTTTAATTTATCTAGTAAATATATATTCTGTTAACACTATTACTCTGAATTACGAAGGACTGATTTAATATAAAAGTGTTTTGTGTGGAACTGCTTGGATGTTGTAGGTAGGCATAGTGTCCACAAAAACTAATCCAAATGTGTGGATCATGGGTCACTAGACATTCATTTCATTTTGCTTTTCTCGAGGAATAGAATAACAGGATGAGCACTAGGGGACATTGGCTGGTCCCTTTAAGTTAGCCTGGTCTTTAAGAAGGAACAGAACTACTGGTATTACAGCATAGTTACCTTTGTGAAGTGTTTGAAAACACTCCTTTAATTATGTCAATTCCTCAAAAAATTTTTCTGAAGACATGGTGAATTATTACCTTCACATCTTCACTATGGAATAGTTTGCCACAAAGAACTGAAGTATAATGTGACAAATATCCTGTCACACAGTCTAAGAATTACTGTAAAACGGGGGAAAAAATCTGAATTGCATGACTATGTAAAGAATTCCCTTTATTTTTTAAAAGAAGCCCTTCAGACAAGAAGACATGAATAGTGTATATATACATGTGGATGTTCACATGTAGTCATGAGAAAGGATCCGGAAAGATGCAGACCAAGTTGTTTACCATGGTTAATGCTGGTGTGAGGGAAATTCAGAGGGATTTATTTTTACTTTCATATATGTATGTGTTTTTTTTACATCTGAGAAATGTATTTATAAATATGTAATTTAAAAATTTATAGACAAAATGAGTGTGTTTTCAGAATCTAAAAATTTTGAGGCTGTAACCTTTGGTCTTGGCACCTCTCAGTGGTCCAGGATGGATAAATAAAAGGGCAACTTGCCTGAGATAGAGTTCAAAGAAAATTTAAGTCTTTTTGTTTCCTCTTCATAATTGAGGTGGAAAAGAAGCAGCCTCAACAATGTTAAACTTGCTGGAGAGCGCATGAACGCGATCTTAGCAAGACCCTAAACCTGTAACTAGTGTAATTTTGTGTTTCCTTTTTAGCTCCGGACCAAAATTTAACAGTGCCATCCGAGGAAAGATTGGGTTGCCTCATAGCATCAAATTAAGGTTTTTAAACATACTTCTGAATTGTTTAAATTGTTTTTCAAGGAACTAATGTGGTGTACATGTTTGGATAACTTCTGGAACTTTTTAACTTTGCAGCAGACGGCGTTCCCGAAGCAAAAGCCCATTCAGAAAAGACAAGAGTCCTGTGAGGTAGCTGTTTGTCCCTATTTTTTTTATTCTTTAAAGCTTTTAGCTTTTATAAAGCTTTTGTGTAACTAATGCTACTGCTAAATTTAGTGGTATTTAGTAATTTGGACTATATTTAATCATTTGCTTCCTTTTGCAGCACTATTACTTTTATTTTATTTTTTTTTTTTGAGACAGAGTCTCACTGTGTTGCCCGGGCTAGAGTGCCGTGGCGTCATCCTAGATCACAGCAACCTCAAACTCCTGGGCTCAAGTGATCCTCCTGCCTTAGCCTCCCGAGTAGCTGGAACTACAGGCATGCGCCACCATGCCCGGCTAATTTTTTCTATATATTTTTAGTTGTCTGATTAATTTCTTTCTAATTTATAGTAGAGACGGGGTCTCTCTTTTGCTCAGGCTGGTCTCGAACTCCTGAGCTCAAACAATCCGCCCGCTTTGGCCTCCCAGAGAGCTAGGATTACAGGCGTGAGCCACCGTGCCCGGCCAGCGCTATTACTTTTAAATGAATGGATTTCTACTGAGTTTTCAATAGCTTTCATTTTATTTTCATATAATTTAAAAAGGTCAAAAACTTACCATTTTAATGATGCTCGTGATCTTGTAAATTTTAAAAATTAATTATTTTGAAATTACTTTTGATTGACCCAATTATAAATATTTATGGAGTACTTTGTGATATTTTGATACATGTATATATAGTGTATTGATCAAATGGGGGCAGTTAGCATATCCAAGTCAAACATTTATCATTTCCTTGTGTTGGGAACATTGTAGCTATGGAAAAATTTAAATAGATTTGACTTACTTGCCTTTGGAATTAATAAATAATGAGTTTCATAAATAAATAGTCTTGTGGAAAAGTAGTTGTAACAATCATAAGTTTTACCGTTTGGCTCTCTTTCCTAAGAAAATGTATTTTGTCTCAAGTCTTACTGAATGGAATTGCTTTTAATATTACTCTTAAGGTTTTGAATGTTTTGTGGATTATTTTACTCCTAAATGAACATAAAATCCCAAAATTAAAAAAAAAATTAACAAAGACCGTAAGATGTATGTGTTCAGTCTACCATTTTGGTTCAAGGAATATTTTGTCATATGGTAGCATTGTTCTTTACTCACATTTCTGGCTTCCCTTAAAAGAGAACATCTTACAACTTTGTGCTTGTTCTATTATTTGATGTATTCTAGTTGTACTGTAGAATTTAGGATTTGATGAAAATCTTATTGATTTTTTTTTTTTTTTTTTGAGACAAGGTCTCACCCTGTTGCCCTGGCTGGAGTGTGGTGGCATCAGCTTAGCTCACAGCAACCTCAAACTCCTGGGCTCAAGCGATTCTCCTGCCTCAGCCTCCCGAGTAGCTGGGACTACAGGCATGCGCCACCATGCCCGGCTAATTTTTTGTATATATTTTTAGTTGTCCAATTAATTTCTTTCTAATTTTAGTAGAGACAGAGTCTTGCTGTTGCTCAGCCTGGTTTCGAACTCCTGAGCTCAAACAATCCGCCCGCCTCGGCCTCCCAGAGTGCTAGGATTACAGGCGTGAGCCACCGCGCCCGGCCACGAAAAATCTTTTGATTTTAAAGGCTCCCTTTGTAAAAAAAAAAAAAAAATATTAGGTAGAGTGATTCTGTCACCTAAAAGTACTTCCTGAGAATGTTCAGAAAATGAACAAGAGTTGTGTTTAGGCTTACATCATTAAGGATTAACTTAAAACCTTAACTTAAGTGATATTTTTAAAAAAATAATATTAGTAGATGCTTTTATTAATAAAATTAATGAAAATTAAATTTTATCTGATGTGCTCTTTTAGTTTTCTCCCTTATTGGAATACTCAAGTTACTTCTGTTAAGTTTAGAAGTAGTATACCCTGTCTTTTAGACTTTTTAAAAAATAAATAAATTGAATCCCACCTAAAAAATAACCTGTTCTGAATATTTTATTTGGTTATGGTTAGTATCCCTGTATTCTTTAACCATCAAAAAACATGAATTCAGATGTTAAATTTGCAGAGTCATAGTAAGACTGATGTAATTCAGATAAGCAACCGTCTCACTCTTCTGTATGTCTGTATCAATTTGTAAAATAGAATTTTGGGAATCATTTGGGGTTTTACTTTTAAGTTTATCATTTATGATTATCAAACTTAATTTCGTTTTATGGTTTTGTTGTGGGCAGACATCCATTAAACTGATTTTTGACCAATCTGGCATTTGTAACTGGTCAGGGGATATTTTGTATGACTATTGTTAAATTGTCAGGCTTTTGATTGGCCCTTTATGTAGATAAATTAACCTTTTGGAGATTGCAAGACCAATGGACTTTTGTCCTGAGTCCATGTAAGATGTGATTATAAGAAACCTTTAGTAAACTTGATCTTTCTTTTGGAGGAATTGTGTCACATTGAATTGCTTTATGGATATTTCATATAACTAGATCTTAGTGAAAATGGTTTTGGGATTGTGACAGACTAGTTTTGTCGGATTATTCATTTTACTGGAAATGTTTAAAAATTGTTTTAAAAGAATAAGTTAGAGAATTAATTCTGTATTATTTACTCCTGTTAGGGAGCCTATTGATAATCTAACTCCCGAGGAAAGAGATGCAAGGACAGTTTTCTGCATGCAGCTGGCAGCAAGAATTCGACCAAGGGATTTGGAAGAGTTTTTCTCTACAGTAGGAAAGGTAATCTTTTCCTGATTGGGGAGGGCAACAAGGTAAAAATTGGAAACAACATTTTAGGAGTTGTTACTACACTAGATAAAAATGAGAAGACATCTATACACCAGATCTTTGATTTAGTACAATTTGTTGTAACGTTTCCATCATCTAGAAGTTAATAGCGTTGGAGTTGATTGTTAGCACATTTGTGAGAAGATAGAGATCATAGAAATTGTCCTACAAATTTGCTTTTTTTATTAAAAAAATTTTTTTAGGCTGGTAAAGTGAATCAGTAAAAATTTTAATGGCTTTGTCCTTTGTTGCACCATTGTTTCCTCTTGTCTCTTTTTGAAATAATAAATATATAGAGCTTAGAGTGGATGGTTGTACAAATAGAACTCTGTGTTAAGTATGTGTTTTCTTTTTAGGTTCGAGATGTAAGGATGATTTCTGATAGAAATTCAAGACGTTCCAAAGGAATAGCTTATGTGGAGTTTGTTGATGTTAGCTCAGTGCCTCTAGCAATAGGATTGACTGGCCAACGAGTTTTAGGAGTGCCAATCATAGTACAGGCATCACAGGTAATTTTTTTCTTGGTTAAGAATTTGGTTATTGATTGGACTGGTATGTTGCTGTACTGTCATGTGCTTTGTGTACATTAATCACCACTCATTACATTGAGTCAGATGTTCTTAGGACCGTTTTTGTCTTTTACCTTGCCTTGATTACTTTGATATATGGTGTCCTCAATACCATCCTGTTATTTATATTAAAATAAATGGTATCCTGGAGAACATTTAGGAGATTAGAAAAAATAAATACTTACAAATGTCTATTTCATGAAAAAGACTTGAACTTGGTTTAGAATTTTATTGATTTGCAATGCTTTATTAGTAAGGTATAGAAACATGTAAGAAGAGAAACATTAAAGTTTTCTCCATTCAAATGGAATAATTTTCACATTTTTAATGCATTTTTTTCCCTGTTAATGTGCTTATTATGTAATACTTTGTCTCAGACTCCTGACCTTGAGCGATCCTCCCGCCTCAGCCTCCCAGAGTGCTAGGCTTACAGGCGTGAGCTGCTGCACCCGGCGTATACTTTGTGTATTAAGAGTAGTTCGAACAATTATCAGTTCTATCATTTCTTGAAAGTGAGATGTTGCAATCTAATTTGGAGAATATTTTCTGTTCAACATTTCCAAATTATGATTTATTTCCACTTTGCTGATAACACCGCAATTGTTAAGTATTGTCTTCGGGAAAATGAAATTAGCATTAATATTTCAGTTCTTTTGGATATGGAGAAATTAGAATGTATCGTTCTGTTATATGAAAATATCCTTAAGATTCTTGATCAGTACTCATTTGTATTAAGAAACAACTGATTTCTGTCACTAATTAACAACCCTTTTTTTTTTTTTTTTACAATGGCAAATGTGGTATTTAAAGAATATGTTGAGCAATACAAAGTACAAAAGTCATATTGGTTGTTTCTCAAACCACTGAAATACTCTTTAATGCCTTCTAAATAATCTGGTTACTTAATCAAACTTATTTTGTGTAATTTTATAAAGTAGTACACAAGTTTTATAACCAGATATGACTTAAAATTCTAGTTTCATTGCTAACCAAGCTGTATGTAACCTTGACCGAACTCTGTGCTACCTTTACTTTTATAATCTCTAAAAGAGGATAATAGGTTCCACTTTACATTTAGAAGTACTTAATATTGAGCATCCTGTGATTATATGTAAACCGAAAAGGAAAATAGTCTTTTTTGCCGAAATCATCTCCTGGGGTGAAGGAATACAAATATAATAATAGTTGGGTGTGGATTGCCACACACTAAGGGTTGAGAAAGCTGCAAATTAAATGAGGCTTTTGATTTATGTAATGTTAACCCCTTGTAGAGCAGTATTAATCAACATGCCCCAGTTTGTTAGAAGAAAATGAGCTTGTGTTAGAATGTAAATTGACAACTTTCCTTGTTGAATGAATGTCTTGGTTATGGACAAAATTACAGCTGAATGCAATGATTTGCTTCATGATAGTTTGATCTATTTTCTGGTATATTTCCCTTATTTCATCACCAATTGGCAACAGTTTTTGAATGATAGCCAGTTGGTGTACTGATCTCAAGGATATGTTAGTTTCCCAGCCTCAGCAACATAGTGAGACCCTATTTCTACAAAGAAAGGAAAAAAGTCAGCCCAGTGTGTGGGGTGCACACCTGCAGCTACTTGGGAGGCTGAGGCAAGAGGATTGCTTGAGCTCAGCCTAGGAGTTTGAGGTTGTAGTGAGCTATGATACCACTGCACTCTAGCCTGGGTGACAGAGGCGACCGTGCCTTTAAAAAGTTAGCTTTAATAAATATTGAATGTGTTTAACAATTTCAAGAAGCAGTCTTGTTTTCCATATTTTATATCTCCGATATCAGAATGCATCTTAAGAATGATGTCATAGGCTGGGCATGGTGGCTCATGCCTGTAACCTCAGCACTTTGAGAGGCCAGGAGTTCAAGACTAGCCTGAACAGCGTAGCAAGACACCCCACCCCCCGCCGCCACACACAAAACAAAAAAAAAATTAGCCAGCTCGGACAACGTAGCAAGACCCAATAACCAAAAAAATGAAACAGCATTCTAAAATTGATTTTCTTGTTGTGAAATATAAATAATATAAAATTGATGATTTTAACCATTTTTAAGTGTACAAATCAGTTCCATTAATTACATTCACAATGTTGTACAATCATCACACTATCTATCTCTAAAAATTCTCACTATCGTATAGATAACCATCATGCTCCTTTTCCCCGTGGTCCTTGGTAAGCTCTAATCTACCTTCTGTCTCTATGGATTTGCCAATTCTAGATGCCTCATGTTAGTGGATTCATACAGTACTTATCCTTTTAGTGGCTGAGTTATTCACTTAACGTAATATTTTCATCTCTCAAATCTTTGACATCAGTTGTCATTAAGCAGACCTAAGTTGTCAATGGGGTTTAGTCTGTTTAAACTGAATTTGTATTAGTGCTGTGTGATGTGCATGTTGTCTTATCTTGCAGGCAGAAAAAAACAGAGCCGCAGCAATGGCAAACAATTTACAAAAGGGAAGTGCTGGACCTATGAGGCTTTATGTGGGCTCATTACACTTTAACATAACTGAAGATATGCTTCGGGGGATCTTTGAGCCTTTTGGAAGGGTAAGTCCAAGTTCTTCAATCAGTCTTTAGTAGGTTGTTTGTCTGACTATAATTACTTAATGATTTCTGTGTATGTGTTTGTCTTCTTTCAAAAGATAAATATTAAGAGAGGAGGATTTGGTTCTGTGAGATTTTTGTGAGAACTCAGATTTATATAGGTCACCTGATAGAAGGTATTTGAAGATAATCAGTTAATGTTATGTATAATACAACAGTGAAATACATTGTGAATATTAGAGTCATTTTAAAAATGAACATCGGAAAAAAATAGTGTACTGTACACTTGGAGCAAGAATTTCATTGGATTTATTGGAAGCTTTTTTTCTTACATTTTAGGGGTATATAGAGATGCTTTTCTTAATTCTTAATTTCTTTAATTAAAGAATTAAAATGATTATGAGTGCTTTAGATGTTTTATTTTAGAATAAATACTAATGGTAGGCTGCACTCTGATTTAAAAGATTGTGTGGACATAAATCTTGATTCTTGCTGTACCTTACCTACTGCTAGTTTACAAATTGGCCTTGGATATGTTTTTTATAACATTTTTTCACCATCCCACGCAACTCTTTTATTTTTTTTAAAGTTTCATTTGTACAAATTTATTGAGTACAGTTGTAATTTTGTTACCTTCAGGGCTTTTAGTATATCCATCATCCAAATAACATACATTGTACCCATTAAGTAATTTCTCATCATCCACCCCCCCCCATCAACCAGTTTATTAAACTGCTTAAGTGTCAGTAACATGCAAATTAGGATGCTGGGATTGTGGGTGTTTTATTTATTGGACATACTCAGTGCACAAATCATAATTGTTCAGGTTGCACAATCAGAACATGAATAAGCCAAAATGAAATACAATATATATGGGTGTTTTAATTTTTCATGCTTTCTCTGTATGGATAGCGTAATTGGAACTTTATGACATAATTTACAAACCGTAAAAATCACCCATTAAAAGTTAACAATTTAGTGGCTTTTAGTATATTCATAGAGTTTTGCAATTATCACCACACCCAGTGCTGTTTTTAGTTATTCTGACATTCTTTACAGTTTACTGTGTCTGGTATAGTTAAGAATTAATGATCGTGTTTTTAGTACAATGCAGAAGAAATGTGTTGATGGTGATTCTAACCCCCAATAGTATTTTACAGAGGACTTCTGGTTTTTAGTAATTTGTTTTTGAGGTAAAAGATAATCTTAGTTCAAAATCATAGTTTTTTTCCTGTTCCCCAGTGTATATATAACTTCTTGTTTGGGAAATTTCTAGACCTTTAGAAGATTTTTTTGGAAAGAGGGATTGTAATAAATTTTTAATTTTTTTTTTTTTTTTTTTATGGGGCGGAGATTTTTCTGGGTTTTTGGAACTGTATCTCAAGGAATAAAATACCGTTGTCCCTTCTTTTTGACTTATATAATAATGATGCTTTTCAATTTTAGATTGAAAGTATCCAGCTTATGATGGACAGTGAAACAGGTCGATCTAAAGGATATGGGTTTATTACTGTAAGTAATTACCATGATTAACATGACTTAAAATTTTTTTGATCTAAAGAGTGTAATGTGCACCACCCAAAGGATGGACATTCTTGAAACTCAGACTTGAGGGGGGACAGGGGGGCAAGGGCAACATACGTAACTAAACATCTGTACCCCCATAATATACTGAAATAAAAAAAATTTTTTTTTGCTCTAAAGAGCATAGTGAATCTATATTGGTTACTGATTGTGGGGAGGAGGCATGGTTAATATTTTCAAGTGGTTTAAATTAGCTTGCAGAATGTAGCTATTTTTTTAATAAGCAGTAAGTGTCCACCAAATCTGAAAATTTATTAGACTATGATCCTGGTGTCCTGTACTGTATCTAATGTTTATGTATGGCCATTTTGATTAGCCAGCTCTTCATATTAATGTAATTAGTTTTATGTTTGTCTCTAACTTACTATGACATCTTCTTACTAAATGAAGGTCTTTTGGGGTTCTGTTTTTCTTAAAATCATTTTTATATGTATATACCTCACAACCAGGACCAGGATTGTCTTATTAAAAGTGTTTGTTGTCCAGTGTGGTGGCTCATACATGTAATCCCAGCACTTGGGGAGACAGAGGCAGGAGGACCACTTGAGGCTATGAGTTTAAGACCAGCCTGGGCAACATAGCAAGACCCCTGTCTCTACAAAGAATTAAAAAATTGGCTGAGTTTGGTGGCATGTGCCTGTAGTATTAGCTAATCAGGGGCTAAGGCAAGAAACTCGTTTGACCAGGAGTTCGAGGTTACAGTGAGCTGTGATCATGCCACATGCCACTGCACTCCAGCCTGGGCAACAGAACGAGACTTTGTCTTCACCAAAAAAAAAAAAAAAAAAAAAAGAAAGTGTTTGTGGCTCATGATGGTAGCCCATTCCAAAGAGGGTTATGACTTTGCAACTGGAATAATTGTGAATTCATGTCCCTGGACTTCTAAGTCTTATTTCGTGATGCTGTCCGAATACATGATAACATTTTTTCAAATGTGTGATTTTGTGTTCTACTTAAAACCTTTTGAGGTCCTGGAAACATTTTTTGTTTAAAATACACGTCTGCTTGAGGAAATTATAATTTTCTCGTGTGCATATTTCAATGAAATGGAAACCGGCAGATGTGTTGATAGAAACTGTGTTATTGTTCATGGGCTTTTATCTACCTCAGTGTACTGGTGAAAGGAGAAAACTTTTAAAAATAACTCACCAATATTTTATTTTGTTTCTGTTAACTTTGGTTTTACTAGGAGATGAGGTAAATTTTACTAAAAGAATGATGAACTGTCTACTGTTGACATAGTGATCTGTATTACAGAAAGCTATATATTGTTTTATGTTTTGTAACTACTGTCTTGGCAGTTCCTAGTTCAGTAACAGAAAATTATTTTTAAACAGTCTGCCAGGTTAAGCAATGGAATGGGTGGGAATGTGGTTTTTTTTTGAGACAGAGTCTCACTCTGTTGCCCGGGCTAGAGTGCCGTGGCGTCAGCCTAGCTCACAGTAACCTCAAACTCCTGGGCTCAAGCGATCCTCCTGCGTCAGCCTCCCGAGTAGCTAGGACTACAGGCATGCGCCACCATGCCCGGCTAATTTTTTCTATATATTTTTAGCTGTCCAATTAATTTCTTTCTATTTTTGATAGAGACGGGGTCTCTCTCTTGCTCAGGCTTGAGGTCTTGAACTCCTGAGCTCAGACGATCCACCCGCCTGGGCCTCCCAGAGAGCTAGGATTACAGGCGTGAGCCACCGCGCCCGGCCTGTGTTTTTTTTTTTGATCAAATTAAAACAAGAGTAGTATGGATTGAGTTTTATCTCTGCACCCTAGAATTTAAAAAGTTTTTTTCTTTGTTAAGAGACAAGGTCTCTCTGTCACCCATGCTGGAATACAGTGGCACAATCACTGCCCACTGCAGCAGCCTCAAACTTTTGGGCTGAAGCTATCCTCATGGCTTAGCCTCCGAAATAGCTAGGACTACAGGTGCAGGCCATGTTGCCTGGCTAATTTTATTTTTCGTACAGATAGCCATGTTGTTCAGGCTGGAATTGAACTCCTGGCCTCAAGCAATCTCCCTTGGTCTTCTCTGTAGCTGGGACTGTAGGCACAAATCACTTTGCCAGTCTCTTTTCTTTCATTTAAACTACCACACCAACAAATCTAATTTGCATGAGCTAATGTTCTCATGTAGGTTTTGTTTGTAATTATAGCTTGAAATTTCTATTATTCACCCAATACTAGATTTAACATGTCAATATTTTTCATTTTGTTTGTGTATACAAATAAACAAATATACTGTACTCTCCTCCTCCCCCATTACATAGTTTTCAGATTCAGAATGTGCCAAAAAGGCTTTGGAACAACTTAATGGATTTGAACTAGCGGGAAGGCCAATGAAAGTTGGTCATGTTACTGAACGTACAGATGCTTCCAGTGCTAGTTCGTTTTTGGATAGTGATGAACTGGAAAGGACTGGAATTGACTTGGGAACAACTGGTCGTCTCCAATTAATGGCAAGACTTGCAGAGGGTAAGTTTTTCCTAGTGTTGTGAATGATATGTGTGTAGTGGTGAAAAAGAAAGGTATCCATGCAAACTAAGAAAGTGAAAACATTTTATCTTATTTTGGAGTTGGCATTATTCTTAGGCAGCATATGTACTTTCATAGATGAAGTGCCTTGCAATTAAGGTTTTAATGGAATCTGTATTATTTGTTTCGAGTACCAAAGCATAAGTTACAGTTTTCCTTTTGCTTTATATGTTTATATCCCCATTCTTAATAAATTTAGTTTCAGCTATTATAATATTACAGTTGTCCTTGTAATTTCTTTTAGTGAGATGATTGTGGTTGGTATAAGCACCCAGAAAACTTGGTTTCTCTGCTCTTTAACATAATAAGGAGTATTCAAGACCTGTTCTTTTACAGGTACAGGTTTACAGATTCCACCAGCAGCACAGCAGGCTCTGCAAATGAGTGGCTCTTTGGCATTTGGTGCTGTGGCAGGTAGGAATTGAGTCTTTTCTAATTTGAAATCATTGTTTTTTCATCTAATTCGAAATTTGCCAAATTTTTGCATTTAAAAGGACTTACTGAGAATTCAATTCATCAAGTACTTATAGCCTGTACATTTCTACAGTTCATACAAGGAAGTAGAGATATAGGATAGTATTACCACTACTCAAAGTAAGCTATCAGGATATTTTTGAACCTTGAACCCGAATTTGTAGTTGAAATTCACATAAGTTTAGATATTTTTAAATATATCACTTTCATTGAACAACACAAGGTTTATATTTTTTGAGTAGAAAAAGTGTTTTCTTTGTAATGTTTCAGTATACACCAAGAGGCCCTTAAATAAAGCTTTATTTAAAACTATTATAGCAAGAATATGGAGAAAGCTGCTTTCTTAAGTAGAATATACAATTTTGAGATTATGAGGTAGGGAATGAAGTTCTTGGAGGGGACTGAAAACTGGGCAGAATTGACAATATTATGATAATAAGGGGTTTATTTTATAAAACATTGCTTTCCCCTTTTTATGGCTTAATTTGATTACCTGTAACTTGCTTTTATGGACCTTGACCCAGATCTGTGATAGGATAGGATTTAATATTGAAATGTCAAAAAAAATATGCTTTTAGAAAATGTAAGAGGACCATTTGTGTTTTGCACCTTGGATGATAGAAAATCTTCATCCCAAGAAAGTATGGAAATTTCTATTTCAAATTGGTCCTTTGATCTTATGGATAAAGTGATACTCTGAGAACATAAAATATATAAGACCATGGTACTGCATCTGAATATACAAAAAGGTCTGTGTGGTTGCTTCATGATCTCCTTTTAGATTGAAAGCTCATTAATTTAATTATAGGAGAGGATCACTTTTGTTTCTATATTCTTTATTATTAAGAGAAAGAGGTCTTTTGTGGTTCCTCTTTTAAGTGAATGTCCAAAAGTGTGTTATCTTTAGAAAACCTGCCTTTAGTTTTGTCTTTCTGTCAGACTGGATGACTTATTTTGAAACATGATACGTAGTTTCTTTTTAGAGTTCCTGACAAGTGTGTAAGTGTATCCTTATGAGAAGAAAAGGCATAACCATTGAGGCATCTCTGTATTTAACAATCATTTGATAATTCGCAGATATCTCCAAGAACCCTGTCTCAAAAAGAAAAAAAAAAGTATTAGCTATTCAATTCTCTCTCTTTCTCTCTCTCTCTCAAATGAGACAAGGTCTTGCTTTGTTTCCTGGCTTAGAGAGCAACGGTGTCATTATATTAATAGCTCACTGCACTATAACCTCCCAATTCCTGGGCTCCTGCCTTAGCCTTCAAAGTATCTGGGACTAACCACGCCTGGCTATTTTTGCTTATTTTTTGTAGAGACCGGGTCTTACTAAGTTGCTCGGGCTGGTCTTGAACTTAGGACCTCAAGCAGTCCTCCTGCCTCAGCTTCCCAGAGTGCTGGGATTACAGATGTGAGCCACTGTGCCTGGCCACAAGCCATTCATTTCTTTACATTGAATAAACAATCATAAAATACCACTTGTAATCAAAGAGATTAAACTCTTCACTTCCTGAAATATAACTTACAGTTTGAAAGTTATTTTATCTGGAAACTGTTTCCCTGTATTGTTTCCTGTTGTTCCACTTGTTCTTTGGTCATTTAGGAAATGTTTTTATCCGTATTCTAGGTATTCTTCTAGAGGCTGGTGAAAATGATTTCTTCCCTGCCATCAGGAATTTGATAAATTGTATAGGACTCATTTCTAAAGTAGCAGTGTTATAGGCTGGATGCTATATCAAATAAGTTGCTCTTAGTAAACTGTATGTTTAGCTTAAGATTTTCACTGTTAAACATTGTTACAGTCATCAGTCATTATTTCCCTTGTGATGTATGACTGTGCACCTTTCTGGGTTCTCGCTGTGTAATGTATATTAAGGTTGTCTGATTGTGGTTAACTAGCATTCTAAAGCTCCTTGTGGGTTGCTGACAGTAGTCCGTATATCTGTATTTTGTTCTATATTCCCTTTAATGTTGTTTATTTAGTTGATGATTTTAAAGATCGATTCTATTTTCTTAGACTTCCCATAAATTACTACCACATTATTAACCAACACTCAGTTTTTAGGTAAATATTTATGTAACTGGATGTTTTTCTCCAGGTGGTCATCATCAAAAACCTTACATTAAATTGCTGAGTGTTCACTGTTTTATAGGATCTTGTCCCTTAAGTCCTTTAAAACTGTTGTTTCAAACCAGGGGTGGGTCATCACTATATCCACATTTTATTATTCTGCCAGTTTAATAGGCCTTTTGTAAGATAGGTTAGAGTCCTTATTTTTTCGTGAAACCCATGCTTTCTTCCAACTACCTGAAAAGTCATTTTTGCAATTTGGATTGAGAATTATATATATTTAAAATAGCGTGGATTTCTGATACCTATACATTTCTCCCCCCATTTTAGGAAAAAAATGACAAATTGTTATAATTTAAAGTTTATTGACAGTGTACCTATGGTCATATCTTCAAAGTTCCTTCAGTATACACCAGTTATGTTTATTCAGTTCCCTGAGATGCTGTTTTTGTGCACCTAGGACCCAGGTAGTATATCCAATATAACTTGGGGTACTGGTCCGTTTACATTTTTGCCCATGTTTTATGATCATTTTCTATCCCCAGTAAAAATTGTAATGTTAATAAAGTGTCTTTCATGTTTTGATGAAAATTAGATTACTGAATCTAAACAATTTTATGTTCTGCATTTCTGTAACTTCAAGATAGCTTTTTACAGCACTGTGGCAGTTTTTTAGTAGTCAGACTTGGCTGCTGTTTCACTCCCTAGCAGCTTTCTTTTCAGACGCCTTTCACTGTACAAATGCTAAAGATTGATTGTATGAGGAAAATATATTGGTAAAACTCCATGTTGTGTTTATTTTTAATACTGACTAGATATTTATATTTTTCTTGGAACTCACAGATTATTGGACAACCTTATAGATTTTATTCCTGCCTCACTAAAATTTCAGACTAGGTCAGGAAACCATAACCTTAGTCACATTGTCCCTTTTTGGGCCAGACTTGACTAGTTAAATCTCAAAAGCCCTTTAAAAAATAATATATACATGTAGTTGGAATGGTGTCTTTCCCAATGGTGATATTCCTCCCAAATTGGGAAATAATTGAACATGCTTAAATAGCCTTTTGATGTGTAATGTTTACAGTCTTGTAATTGTATAAATACCTTAAAGTATTAAATGCTTACCACCACTGATAAAATAAATACTTGAATTTCCCAAGTACTTGGAATTGAATTCTCAAGATCAGGGTTTTTCACACATTTCTGACCGGTGTGCGCCCCTTTCCCCATTTCCCATTATTCCCAACTGAAGAGTAGTATAGTGGAATGCACTTGATGTAAAAGAGTAGTAGGACTAGGAAGAGAGAGGCATAAGGAAGTTTCCTAGGTTAAAAGGGGAAAAGGCCCCAAAGCCTTGTCAATGAGGAATGGGGAAGGAGGTTTTGCTGCCAGGTTTTTACTAAGTTCATTTGCGTAAACCCTGCTGCTATAGTCCTCTTTTATTAATGCTTTCCTGACATTTACCCTGTTAGTTGAGGCTCTTCATTGTTCCTGCACTGAGCTGTAGAATTCTCTTTTGTTATAGATTTGCAAACAAGACTTTCCCAACAGACTGAAGGTGAGTTGAACTGTTTATTCATTTTTTGTCTTTGAAATAGAATTAAATGTACTAAGACATAGTTGTCATTTGTTATAGTAATTTGGACTCAGTTTTACAGAGTAGCACATAATAGTATATATATAGTGCTCTCTATTTCTTAAGACCTAACCCAAACCATCAAGGTGCCCAAAAAAATGCAAATGCGCATGCTTTTTTTTTTTTTTTTTTGCTTTAGTTTGCTTAAAATTTTCAGCATGTATTTGTTTCATACTCACTTGTGTGTTCTGGGTGTTAATAAGTTTTACGTAGAAGTCGGGAAATAAAATAATCTCTTAATTGTCATCTTAGTAAACTAGTCTTTTCAGAACATGGAATCAGTGAGTGTACTTAATATAAGGTTAGAAATCACAGTACAGCGCTGACCTTTTCTTTGTTAAGAAATAGTATTCTGAGTTCAGTGATTCATATAAGCCCATACCAAGCAGTGAGAGGTTTATCCGAAATTGCATGCACATTTCAGAGATTGAAGGCATTTACAAATCAAAGCAGGCTGTGATTTCTTGTTTTTAATTATCAAGTAAATATGCCACTTTACAGGTTAGAGCATTTTGCTGTGGCGCATGTTTGGTATCACCATTTATAGAGATATGCTTAAAATTGTTCATGAAAATCACTGTATATGAAAATAGTATGTCATGTTCCATAATAGTCAAGACTTAAGTATACATTTTAATGTTTCCAGCAAATGAGATGGTTGTATTGAGTGCTGTTTTTGTTCACAGACTTTAAAAAGAAATGGAGGATTTTTCTATTAGGTTGACTGTGTTCTGCACTGATCTATGTTGAACTGGAATGTTTCTATAGTAGTTTCTAAATATTTTTAGTATTCATAGTATATAATTATAGTAAATTTGAGAAAGTGGGAAAATGAAGTCTTTCTCAATTGTTTTAAGACCTTTTAGTTTTTCCAAGCATACTTCCATTTGGGTTTTTTTGTGTGTGTGAGAGTCTTCACTGTGTTGTCCAGGCTAGAGTTCAGTGGAGTCATCATAGCTCACTGTAGCCTCCAACTCCTGGGCTAAAGCCATCTTCCTGCCTCAGCCTTCTGAGTAGCTGGAACTACAGATGCACATTACCATGCCCAGCTAATTTTTCTTATTTTTTGTAGATAGGGGCTAGCTAAGTTGCCCATACTGGTCTGGAACTCGTGGCCTCAAGCAGTCCTCCCACCTGGGCCTCTTAAAGTGCTAGGATTACAGGTGTGAGCCTCTGTGTTTGGCTACCTCCACTTGTTTTATGATAAGCTACACTGAGCAGTCTTCATTTTTGCTTAATTATAATATACTCTCGAATCTTTCTAACATTCCACAATAGAATTTGACATGTTGTTATAGCATTTTTGTTCTGTTTTAAAGTAAAGCTTCATGAAAGCAAAACGCTTGTTCATTGAAGGAAAATGTGAAGAAGCAAAAGCACTTGTAATTCTACCAGAAACAGTCATTCTTTTATGATCTATTTAATGCACAGCCGTAATTTTTGTTCATTAGACTATTTCTGATACTTCTTAAGTGATCGTTCATTTTAATTACTGTAATTTCTAATGCACTGTTTTATCCTTAGCTTTGTTTGTTGTTATGTATTGGATTGAAATTTGGTCAGATAATATGATTGCGGTGAGTTCTGTCACAGCTACTGGTAATATGTTTATAAATGACATAAAAGCATTGGAGCAGCTGTCTTGGAAAATGTCCTAACTTCAAGCCAGTATGGTTTTAAACTTATAATATTACAGTGTTGAATATTTTTAAGTTATAATAGTGGATATTATATGCTATTCTATTCAGTGTTTTATTGTGCTAAAAGACAAAATCCTTTTTAAAATGTTAATTTGATTTCTTCATAGGATTTATTTTCCTAGGACAGGAAATCTAAAATGATTTTATGCATCTTATTTAAAAATGTAATCTTTTTATAATTAAGGTTTATATATTTAAAAGAAACTATATATTCATGGCAGAAAGCTAAGAAATGACAAAGGGTATATAGATTTATTTGGGAATTCCAAGGATTGTATTTTTATTATCACTCTCTTCTTGGGATATAGACGCCAGCAGTTGTACAAAATCAATCTTCCCTTTTATCCTTTGTCTTTTGGGATTGATATGTATTGATTTTGTCTAATTGAATTCAGGTAACACAAAGTTTCATTTTCCTTCTAAAAATAATACCTCCAAATTTCTAAATGTCGTGTTTCAAAAGTTAGGTTTCTTCAGTTTTCTGGTAACTAAACAAGATACTGATACATTAGCATTTTGTTTTATTTTAAAGTAAAGCTTTATGAAAGCAGAATGCTTGTTCATTGAAGGAAAATAAGAAATATTAGTGAGTGGCATCCTACTTGCATACTTGGGATGGGTTTTGGGGGTTTGTTGTCAATTATTTTCCATGAAACTAATTTCTCTTTCTCTCTTTTGTTTTAGCTTCAGCTTTAGCTGCAGCTGCCTCTGTTCAACCACTTGCAACACAGTGTTTCCAACTCTCTAACATGTTTAACCCTCAAACGTAAGTAATATACTTTGGTCAAATTCAAAAGAATATACTGTGAAAGCTGTAATACTCAACTTTTCTAAGCTAGCATTTAAGACATTTTCATATATTTCATAATAGAAACAGTGTTATAATTTTGATCCTTTTAAAATAAGTTTTATGTACATTGCTAATTCCTTAGGATACATTTATAAGATTGTAATTGTATTAAAAGCTATGCAGGTTTTCTGTTTATTTCTAAGCAGTTTTTTTTGTTGTTGTTGTTTGTTTGTTTTTTTTTGAGACAGAGTCTCACTCTGTTGCCCAGGCTAGATGCCGTGGCGTCAGCCTAGCTCTCAGCAACCTCAGACTCCTGGTCAAGCGATCCTACTGCCTCAGCCTCCCAAGTAGCTGGGATTACAGGCATGCGCCACCATTCCCGGCTAATTTTTTCTATATATTTTTAGTTGTCTGATTAATTTCTTTCTATTTTTAGTAGAGACGGGGTCTCGCTCTTGCTCAGGCTGGTCTCGAACTCCTGAGCTCAAACAATCCACCCGCCTCGGCCTCCCAGAGTGCTAGGACTACAGGCGTGAGACACTGTGCCCAGCCTCCAAGCAGTTTTTTAAATAAAATTTGTTATCAGTATTAATCTTTCCCTTCTCTACATTTTTTGCCTTTTATATATATATATATATATATATTTTAATACAGACGGGGCCTCGCTCTTGCTCAGGCTTGTCTTGAACTCTTGAGCTCAATCAAACCTCCTGCTTTGGCCTCCCAGAGTGCTAGGATTACAGATGTGAGCCACACTGCTCTGAGCCCCATTTTTTGCCTTTGAATTTTTTTTTTTTTTTTTTAGAGCTGGGACTTACAAGCACATGCCACCAAGCTGGGCTGATTTTTCTATTTTTGTAGAGAGGGGCATCTCACTCTTCCTCAAGCTGTTCTCAAATTCCTGACTTCAAGCCAGCCTCCTGCCTCAGCCTCCCAAAGTACCAGTTAATCTTTCCCAGTACCAAGCTGGTAATTGGTATGCCATTTATTAGACTATATTCTTGTCACTAGTTTTATAAATCATGTTTATAATATACCAGATCCCATCTAAATGTAGGGTTTTTAAAATTTTGATAAATTATATTTTAAACTGTGACAAGACACAGGATCTCTGTTTCCAGGCTGGTGTGTAGGTATGATCATAGCTTACTGTAAACTTTAAGTCCTGGGCTGAAGCCATCTTCCCACCTCAGCCTCCAGAGTCACTGGGCCTACAGGCATGTGCCACCACATCTGGCTGATGTTTTGTAATTATTATTTTTTGCAGAGATAGGGTCTCACTATGTGGTCTAGGCTCATCTGGAACTAATAGCCTCAAGCCATCCTCCCCCCTTGGTCTTCCAGCTGTGCTTGACTGGAAACAGTGTCTTTATATATTATTTTTCTTTGCTTTCCCCAGTCCCCTACTTGTTTAATTTAAATTACACAGGTAATTTAAATTCAGAGAATTAAATATTTTGATTTTCTGATACATCTGAGGATGTATATTTTATTAGTATAAATAGTATTTAAAAGAGCTTAATGCTTTCTTACAGAGAAGAAGAAGTTGGATGGGATACAGAGATTAAGGATGATGTGATTGAAGAATGTAATAAACATGGAGGAGTTATTCATATTTATGTTGACAAAAATTCAGCTCAGGTATTTGGATCTTTTTAATAAACCAAGGTTGTTACTCTGTCTTAATCTTCACATATACTTGGTGCATGTTATAATCACTGTCTTCTATTGGAGTGGCTTTTTCCTGAAAGAAGCTTTAACATCTTTGCTAAATACACCCTCAAATAAAGACAAAAAAGTAATTGAAAATTTTATTATGGTCTTATAGAGCACTTCCTGTTAATATTTAAAGTTTCCCTCAAAATCTTGGCATCTTGATTATTAGGCAGCTTACAAGTCATAGAGAAAAGATAGTACAGGGCAAGTCAGGGAGTATAAATCATTCTTTCCTAAAATTCTAGGTGTACATATTAGCTAGTTTATTGAGTATATAAAACATTTTGTGGTTATAGAGCACCAAGTTTTTCTATGGGCTATTTGAATTTGAATAAACCCGAGTCCATGTTGTATACAGCACCATCCTTACCTTTTCTCTCCTTTTATTTACTCTTTTTTTTTTTTTTTTTTAGGGCAATGTGTATGTGAAGTGCCCATCAATTGCTGCAGCTATTGCTGCTGTCAATGCATTGCATGGCAGGTGGTTTGCTGGTGAGTTTGTATTTTTTTATTTTTAATTACTGTTATTAAGGCTCTAAAACTAAGCGAAGATGCTAAACCCAACATATCTGCTTCTTTCAACAGGTAAAATGATAACAGCAGCATATGTACCTCTTCCAACTTACCACAACCTCTTTCCTGATTCTATGACAGCAACACAACTACTGGTTCCAAGTAGACGATGAAGGAAGATATAGTCCCTTATGTACATAGCTTTTTTTCTTTCTTGAGAATTCATCTTGAGTTATCTTTTATTTAGATAAAAATAAAGAGGCAGGGGTCTACTGTCATTTGTATACAATTCCTGTTACCTTGAAAAAATAAAAATGTTAACAGGAATGCAGTGTGCTCATTCTCCCTAATTAGCAAATCCCACTGTATACAAAGCTGTTCTCTTGTTCTGCCTTTTAAAATGTTCATGTAGAAAATTACATTAAGGACTTATAGGAATAGCTCTAGGGGAACAAATGTACTTTCTGTAAAAAGGCAGACCAGGGATGTAATGATGTTTTTAAATGTTTCAAAAGCCTAACTTTTTACACAGCAGTTAACATTTCACATTTCACTAATGTTGATATTTGGCGGATGGTTTAGCAGAGGTTTCTGCAATACACATTTAGTGTATGGCAATTCAAGACAGCTAAAGGGCTGTTTGTTTAGCATCTCATCTTGCATTCTGATCAATTGGCAAGAAAGGGAGATTTGAAAATTAAAATACTTCTTGATGGTATCTTTTCAATTAATGTATCTGTAAAAGTTTCTTTGTAAATACTACGCATTCTGGTGTGTCTTAAGATTCCAAACAAAATGATCCCTGCATTTCCTGAAGATGTTTAGTGACAGTCTGGTAAGCAAAGCAATCTGAGCAAGAAATAGGAAATGCAGAAATAGGTTTTGTCTGGTTGCATATAATCTTTTGCTCTTTTTAAGCTCTGTGAGCTCTGAAATATATTTTTGGGTTACTTCAGTGTGTTTGACAAGACAGCTTGATATTTCTATCAAACAAATGACTTTCATATTGCAACAATCTTTGTAAGAACCACTCAAATAAAATTCTCTTAAAAAGGCCACAAGAAATCTTCATTTTTCAAATGTTTTAAAGTCACAGAAACTTGAGAATAGATTGTTAGTAGCTTCTTTGACTATTAATAGTAAGTATTTCAGTACTTTCTTAAGGAAAATCTTAGTATGCTGAGTCTGGGGAAACTTGACCTCAAGCTATCCCCATCAATTCCTTCCTATCAGCCTAGCACAGAACCTCTTAAGGGGTATTATATCAAAACAGAGGGGTTTACCAAAAAGAAAACCAAAAGCATTTGCCCAGGCTTTTAACCTGGGCATCTTTGTGGAGAAAATGCTTCGCTATTTAAAAGTACATACTGAGAAAAATGCCTTAACTTCAAACTGGTTTCTCAAATTGATTTAGCTATATAAAGGGATTTTGATCTTCCATGTTGGGCAGTGGGCCTTCCCCACTTAACACTATCTTCAACTGTTTGTATCTTGGTCAGTTCTTTTGAATAGGCAATGCTGCCCCTAATGGAGTAATATTTTACCTTCAAATACTGATTTTCTCACATTTTTGTTAATGGGGGCACAAGTTGATAGGGTTATTTAGGTATCAAATCATTAAGTTTGGACATCGCAGTTTTCTATTAGCCCTTTGGATGGATACTTTACCTATTATTTCTTAATTAGGTATTTAATCTGAAAAAAAATATCAAGGATCAAGTTAACTTATTTTTCAACACTAGGCAGGATTGCTTTTTTGTGGCAGGGAACTTATATTCTCTCATTTTTTTCTTTTTGCTTTGCAAAGTATTCCCTGCTATCTTTGCAATAACTTTTTCCCCACTTGAACCAAGCCCTATTGTTCCTTTCCTGGGAACTGGGCAAGCAAATGTGGCCTCTAGTAGTTAATCTCATCTGTTAAAACAGGGGTGGCCAAAATTTGCCTATTGCCACAAAGTTTTAAATTTGGTTCATAAACGCTGCTCAAAGGAAATGCGGTGTTTAGTAAATGGAGTAATGTGATACATAGAATATGGTTCAAATGGCTATTCTGAGTAAATCCTGTAGGTTGTCAAACTCCTGAGACAGCCTTTCACTTTGGTTGGAAAATCTGTAGCTGCTGTAGCTAATGTGGTAGTGTCATTAATTTCCTGTGCATCTCAGTGCCCCAAAACGTCCTAAGTTCTTACAACAAAATTTTAAGTTCTTAAGATATGCTGAAGGGGTAGTGCAGGTCAGAAAATCATTAAGGCCTATGTGGGCAGGTGAGGGACACTTGCTCATTACTACATATGCTACTGCGCATCAAGCCAATTAATGGAATCTTGTGGAGGGCCAGTTATACCGTTTGCATCATTGATGGCTGGTTAGAAAATCATCTGGGATTTAGCCAGTTGAGAAGCTAGGATGGGCCTGATGTTCTTAGTTTGTTTCACAGTGGATAAATTGTTCTAGTCTTTCTGATAAAGCAGGCAGCTGTATGTGAAGAATCATCTCAGGATGAACACTGTTTTGGAAATAAGTTATAACTTATTTTTGTAGTGTTTGACCTTGAGGTAATCTAAACTTATAAATCTCAGTATTTTTTTGAATCTCAGATTTTTACCGATAAAAGCACTAACCTTACAGGTTTTAGTTTACTATAATCTATGCGAAGTACCAGGCACCCCAAAATTTTCCAGCTGTGGATTAAGAGAGTCAGGCTTACAGCAACCTTACTCATTAGCACACCTCCTTCAATTTAGAAGATCTTTGGCCAAGCTGAATAGGTTGAGAGTAAAAAAATAATTCCTCTATCAGACACACTCAAGACTACTGAAAGACTTTGTTTTATTACAGTATATGGGCTGGGATTGATGGGAAGGTGTAGACGTAGTGGGCAACCACTGCCATGGTTAGCACCGGATGCCCATCCCGATGGCCATGAATGTGCCAAATGTTCCGCCACTCTGCATCATGGTTTTCCCAATGCCGCCCATCAGCTCCCGACCCCGCATTCCGATCCTGAGGAGGAAACCAAGATGGGGCCATTTGGGAACAAAAATACAGGGAAGACTATTACCTGCCCCTTTCTAGTCTTCTGCTAACAACAAGTCAAGCACTTCTTAAGTCTGGCATTCCCTATATCTTATTTGCCACTTACTGGACATTATCTTTTCCTATCAGTATGCATAATGACAAAGAAAAAGACCCAATAGATAGTTATCTAGGGTACTCTTCTGATTATCAACTTTAAGTTTGAGCGAGGCCAACAGATGCAATGTAAAGTATATTGGCAGGGAAACCAACTTTTCGGACTGGTTTTGCCTCCAGGGCATATATGTTCCAATAGAGACAGTTGTCTGTCTTAGATGGTTTTCTGGTGTTAATGATTTTGGAGTCAGATCTGGGTTGAAGACCCAGCTCTGCAAGTTACAGGCTCTGTCAAATGTAAAATGGACATCAAAAGATTGCTTACAGGATCTTTTTGATACAAGTACAGTATTTAGCACAGTGCTTAATGTAAACTGCTCAGTAAACAGTAATGTATAGTCTGGAAAAATGAAAATAACAGCCTTTACATGTGAAAATGACCTTCAGAATATAAAGTATCCGTATCCTCTCTGCATCCTGTTCCCAGGATAGTAAAACCGCTTGACAACTTTGTTTTGTTGTACCCAATTGCAAATAAAAATAACAGTAGTAATAACCAGTTACTGAGCATTTAATATGTGCCAGATTGTATGCAAAGAGTGCTGATGCAAAGAGTGCTGATTTATGATTGTTACAGTTCCATGAAGTAGGTGTTACTGTCCTCATCCTACAGTTTAGGAGACCCACTATCCAACTTGACTAAAGTCACCGAACAAGTAAGAAAAAGGCCAGAAAGCATTTTTACTCCAGAGCTCAGATTCTTAAGCACTGACGCTTCTTCCCACCTGTCCTTGTGGACTGAGGGTGGTTAGGAAATCGGTCTCGCTCGCTAGAGGACAGCCAGGGAAGTAGAAATAAGTAGGCACTGTTCAGGCTCCCGACCGACTGAGGTGGGGTGGGGAAGGGCCAGTAGTCCCACCCAGAGATCACTGCCCGCGCTCCTCACCTGAGACAGGAAAAGGTGCCGAAGAGCGCCCCGGCCGCCATGCCTACGGCGCAACCCATCACAAAGCCCATCTTCACGCGGTCGAAGCAGCTTGGCTGAGATTGTCCGTAGGGACCCACGGCCACCGGCATCTGCAGGGTGCGAGGGATAGGGAAGTGTGGGCCCAGCCTCCAGGTCCAGAGCCCGGCGGGGACGGAGACGGCGAGAGGAGAGTGGACTCACGGGTTCGGGGAAAAGTTAGAGAAGGAAAATCAGCGCATAGCCCTACTCCACCACCCTTTTTGCGTCCAGGCCCCGCGCCACGCGACGCCGCGGGGTTCGGACCGCCCCCACCTCACCTCGCTCGCGGCCTCGGTCGCTCAGCTCTACGTCTCACACGGAAAGCGGGGAGGAGACACTCGCGGCCGAGGAATCCCTTCCGGAGCGCGAGGCAGTACTTCCGGGAGCCTGGGTGCTGAAGACTGCAGCCACTTCGGCTGGTGGGCTCTGCCAGCAGGACCATGCTGCTACGAGCCGCTTGGAGGCGGGCGGCCTTGGCGGCGACTGCAGCTCCGGGGCCGAGGTCTGCGGAGCCCACTCGGGGGCTGCGCCTGCGCGGTACGCTCCTGCTCGCTGTCACGGTCTCTGGAGGCGCGGACCGTTCCCCTTGGCGCTGCGACGCAACTGAGTTTCCCTGCCCCGCCCTACTGCCCAGATCCTCTGACCCTTTCCCTCAGACTTTCTCAGGCCAGCACCCCCGAACGGTTGACTGCGCCGCGCCACCGCTCAGATCCTGCCCCGCAGCCTGGAGCACTTTGGAGGCTCGTCCTTCAAAGGTCTCCTGGCCAATTTAGAGTTGCTGCTCAAGACTCTCCAGCCAGTAACGTTTGAAAGAGATCGCACCTATTCTGGCCCCACCTTTCTTCTAAACGGCTTTGCCTTTTAGAGCCCTCCTTACTCCCAACGAGACGATTTGAATATTGTCCCAACATTCCTCTCCAAGAACCTTGTCTCTCCCTATCCCTTCCCTCCTTTCACAGTATGCTCAGCTTCTCTGATGTCTTGTTTCATTTCCATTAAGGTTTGACCCCAGCATCCCTTTAACTTATCGTCTCACCTCCATCCAGATTTTGCCTTTTGCTCCCTTGGTTGCTTTGCATTCGTAGTTGCATTCTGTCTTACTTGGCTGCCCTGTTCCATTTTTTGTCAGTTGCAGACCATGCTCCCCAGTCGGCTGTTCCCTCAGATACAGCCGCTGCTCCGGAGTCAGTTCTGCGACCTCTCTATATGGATGTGCAAGCTACAACTCCTCTGGTAAGGATAGAGGTGCAGCTTTTCCCAAGGCTGTTTATGGGAAGTAAATGATAGAAGTGACAACACATGGAAATGACTAGAATCCTGTAGAAGTGAGAGCCATTGGGAGGTACAGAGAAAAGCAATGAGGCAGGAGTCAGGAGGCTTAAATTCTGTTCCACTAGAAACAGCTGGTAGTGTGGGGAACCTGCGGCCTTGGGGCCACATGTGGCCTTCTGGATCTTTGAGTATGGCCTCTTTTTTTTTTCTCTTTTTTTTTTGAGACAGAGTTTTGCTCTGTTGCCCGGGCTAGAGTGCCGTGGCGTCAGCCTAGCTCACAGCAACCTCAAACTCCTGGGCTTACATGATCTTCCTGCTTCAGCCTCCTGAGTAGCTGGGACTACAGGCGTGCGCCACCATGCCTGGCTAATTTTTTTTTCTATTTTTTTAGTTGCCCATCTAATTTATTTTTATTTTTAGTAGAGATGAGGTCTCGCTCTTGCTCAGGCTGGGAGTATGGCCTTTTGACTGAATCCAAATTTTACAGAACAAATCCTTCTATTAAATGAGTTGCAGCAGAGAAAGATGAAGCTTTTCTTGCCTCCTTGGTGCTTAAAAAAGAACAATCTTGAAATCAGAAGGCCTCAGGTTCCCCACCCCACTGGTCAAATCACTTCAGTGCAAGCACTACAGTAATAGTTAAAAGCATGGGGTCTGGCCGGGCGCGGTGGCTCACGCCTGTAATCCTAGCACTCTGGGAGGCCGAGACGGGTGGATCGCTCGAGGTCAGGAGTTCGAGACCAGCCTGAGCAAGAGCGAGACCCCGTCTCTACTAAAAATAGAAAGAAATTAATTGGACAACTAAAAATATATAGAAAAAATTAGCCGGGCATGGTGGCGCATGCCTGTAGTCCCAGCTACTCGGGAGGCTGAGGCAGTAGGATCACTTGAGTCCAGGAGTCTGAGGTTGCTGTGAGCTAGGATGACGCCACGGCACTCTAGCCTAGGCAACAGAGTGAGAGTCTGTCTCTCAAAAAAAAAAAAAAAGCATGGGGTCTGGAATTAGCCGGACTGCCACTTAATAACTGTGTGAACTTGGGCCAGTATTAAATAGGTCAAAAGATGTAAAGCAGCCAGGCACATGATAAACACTCTAATATTAATACTTTCAGTTCTCACCAATATGTGAGAAGGGGTGTTTACCTGTGCCCTGTCTTATCCTAGCCACTCTAGATTACATTGCCTCGCAGGAATGGAAACACCTGCAGAAACAGATGTCAGAACAAGGCAATGTTTGTAGACTATCTGAGGGGATGGTAGAACAACCCGAGTTAAGACAGATTGGTAGTGGGGGTATATTAGATTGATAACTGGTTAGTACCTGAGGGGACAGAAGAATGTTTGAAGCCTAAGCTAGGCAGTGTCTGAAGGGTTGGGAGTATAATGAAGCAGGCTAGGCAGGTCTGAGGGATGGAATAGGACCTGAGTTAACTATGGGCTCAAGGAAAGTGACCTGTTCTGTTGTTCTCAGGACCCCCGGGTGCTTGATGCCATGCTCCCTTACCTAGTCAACTACTATGGGAACCCACATTCCCGGACACATGCTTATGGATGGGAGAGTGAGGCAGCCATGGAACATGCTCGCCAGGTTAGTACAAAGGGGTCTGGGAGGTTCTGAGGTTAGAGAGGGTCAGGGGCATTTCCTTGGTAGGTGTGGGTGGAGTTGAAAATGGTTTTGGGTTCTTTCCAGAAGAGATTTGGAGAGCAACCTTGGAGTTTGACTGTAGGCATTTAATTAGTTCCCACATTTCCTAGCTAAATTATCTTGGGCAAATTATCTAATTTCTCTAAGCCTTAATTTCCTCACATTGAAAATGAAGATTGCAATAGTTTCTACTCTGTAGGGTTATTCGGGGATTAAATGCTTATAAGGTATTTATTAACACAATGCGGATATATAGTAAGAGTTCAATAAGTTCATTTAAAAAACCCAATAATATAATTGTTATTATTTTGTATTGGGTTGGAAAAGAGCCTGGAATCTGAGATAATACTGGATATGTCTATTTTCTGATCTTAGTAGGTACAGAGCTTCTTCCTGGGCAGTTTGGTAGAATGCAATTGAGCTCTTCTTGCTCTGGAGCTGTCTTAGCTGTGTTGTATGCAGCCCCATTCTTGCCTAGGGAATTAATGTTATGTAGCTCTGTTTCTTGGCTTGCAGCAAGTGGCATCTCTGATTGGGGCTGATCCTCGTGAGATCATTTTCACTAGTGGCGCTACTGAATCCAACAACATAGCAATTAAGGTAAGTGAAGGGAATCAGAGGGCTTAGGGCATATCTGAGCTTTCCTCACTTGGGAGATGGTGTCCCTTCATCATTTGGACTCAGATATGTATTTCCCAGCTACACACCCCACGCACTTTCTGATGTGTTGCTTCCTTTAACCCTTTGCAATCTACCCTATCTTAAGTCTTTGCTCCTGTTGGTGTGAGTTCAATGAGGTAGTTGGATAGGAGAGGAGATGGCTCTCAGTCTATTAGCCACTTGGTTTTTTGGATGGCAGCTACTTCAGAGAATGGATAATGGTGACTGAACCCTTGTCGCCATTCTTTTTATTTAGTAACGAGTTTCACCCTTACATACCTGATTTCAGTGTTGCCCTCCTCTCAGCCTTCCCTTTTCTTTCTGATCATATCTGTTTGCAACAGGTTCCTTCCATTTCTTTAGATGTCTCCATTTTGAAATGCCTGTGGCTGTGGTGCCCTCTGTAGGCATTTACCTCATCACCCATTCTTTTTTTTTTTTTTT
>NW_012136303.1:886211-886640 GCF_000956105.1 Propithecus coquereli
TACGTTTTTTTTATAAACAACAGTAACAACATTTTGAACTACTCTCACCACCTCCCCAACCATTTTTACGTTATTGATGTGAATACTTTTGGAGATAAAATAGAGTGTATATCAATTTTAAATGTTTCCTTTTTATGTTACTTGTCCTCCTGAACTTACAGTTTTTATGTAGTTATAATTTTGGCCTATATAGTTTTCTATTCTACTTTTAAAGGTAGTACTCTAATATAAGCTCTAGGGGAGTTGCACATTTTATTTCTTTCAATTTTTTAATTTTTGAAAAATAAATCTGTCACATGTGGTAAGATTTTTATAACCCTATAGAAAGGTTTAAAATGAAGTGTAAGTCTTCCTCTCCTTCCTCTAGGTCCCCTAGTCTTGTTCCACAAAGTTAATTCTGTTAACTCTAGTTATTAATATGTTTAGTAT
>NW_012136303.1:886779-899180 GCF_000956105.1 Propithecus coquereli
GGGGTCTCGCTCTTGCTCAGGCTGGTTTCCAACTCCCGAGCTCAAACAATCCGCCCGCCTCGGCCTCCCAGAGTGGTAGGATTACAGGCGTGAGCCACTACGCCCAGCCTGCTTTTTTTCTTGAATGAGATGAATGGTTCTTCTTTATTTTCTTGTAATAGTTGAAATTCCAGGAATTTTTTAACCTATCTTTATTATCTCTTTTTTTTTTTTATTTTTTTGAGACAGAGTCTTGGTCTGTCTCCCTAGGTAGAGTGCAGTGGCATCATCACAGTTCACGGCAACCTCAAACTCCTAGGTTCAAGTGATCCTCCTGCCTCAGCCTCCTGAGTAGCTGGGACTACAGGCGTGGGATACCACGCCCGGCTAATTTTTTC
The DNA here is from genome assembly GCF_000956105.1 of Propithecus coquereli. Classification (NCBI taxonomy): domain Eukaryota; kingdom Metazoa; phylum Chordata; class Mammalia; order Primates; family Indriidae; genus Propithecus; species Propithecus coquereli. Next base: position 887,157 of record NW_012136303.1, read on the forward strand.
TATTTTTAGTAGAGATAGGATCTCGCTCTTGTTCAGGGTAGTCTCAAACTCCTGACCTCGGCCAGGCATGGTGGCTCATGCCTATAATCCTAGCACTCTGGGAGGCCCAGTTGGGAGGATCATTTGAGCTCAGGAGTTTGAGACCAGTCTGAGCAAGAGCGAGACCCTATCTCTACTAAAACATAGAAAGAAATTAGCTGGACAACAAAAAGTATATAGAAAAAATTAGTCAGGCGTGGTGGCGCATGCCTGTAGTCCCAGCTACTTGGGAGGCTGAGGCAGAAGGATTGCTTGAGCCCAGGAGTTTGAGGTTGCTTTGAGCTAGGCTGATGCCACAGCACTCTAGCCTGGGCAACAGAGCCAGACTCTGTTTCAAAAAAAAAATACAACTCCTGACCTCAAGCGATCCTCCCTCCTTGACCTCCCAGAGCGCTAGGATTATGGGCATGAGATGGCTATAGGAAGCCCTGAATTTATAGCTGGCTGGATAGAAGTATGGTTGACTTAAGACACCCAAGATTTCCATCTGGCATCTGAAATAGGGGCAGTCTTGGGTGACTGAGCCTTAACCCATGAGTTTTTCACTAACTCTGGGTAGTCAATGTCAGAATTGAATTGAATTGTAGGATACTCCCTCCGTTAGTGTCAGAGAATTGATGTTGGAGCATACTGGCCTTGCTCACTTTCCCTTTACAAGTGGAATGGAAGTTATTGCTGTCTCTCTGAGTGTGTTCTCTTTCTTTCCACCACCACCAATTTCTAGGGGGTGGCCAGGTTCTATAGGTCACGGAAAAAGCATGTCATCACTACCCAGACAGAACACAAATGTGTCCTGGACTCCTGCCGTTCACTGGAAGCTGAGGGCTTTCAGGTCACCTACCTCCCAGTGCAGAAGAGTGGGATAATCGACCTCAAGGTATGAGTGGCTCTTGGCAGGAGGAATAAAAAGGGAGGAGCCTGGCTTCAGCCTATAAATCTATTTCTTCAGCCTCAGCTGGAGTTTGAAGGACTAGATCTAATGGTTAGGGTGGGGATTAGAGAAATAGGCCTGGCAGAGAAGAAGATTATGTTCCTCTTAAGTGTGTATTGTCTTCCTTTTCTCTGGAGGACTTGCTTCTGAGCTTTACTGGTGCTTCCTGGTTTGTATGAGAACAACTGGCCACGTGTGCAGAATTCCAAGGACACACTCACCATGGCAAAGCTCTGGCATTCTCCTTCCCTGCACTAATGCTTCTCATCCCCCTATAGGGGAGGTATAGTTTTCTTTTTTTTTTTTTTGATACAGGTTCTCACTCTGTTATCCAGAGTAGAGTGCAGTGGTGTCAACATAGCTCACTGCAAACTCAATCTCTTGACCTCAAGCGATCCTCCTGCCTCGGCCTCCCAAATTGTTAGGATTACAGGCGTTAGCCACTATGCTTGGTCAATTTTCTTGAATATTTCCCTTTTTGGCTCATTTCCTTATATGTCTGTTTTTAAGTAGTGAGTTCAACCATCTTGTCCACTAGATTTTGAGTACTAGCATCCCTAGACAAATCCTAACATGCTATTTGTAGACAGAGCCCTGAATCCAAACTCCAGACTGTTTGTTCTCATCATTTGTTGTTTCTTTCCTCTTTCTTCTTCCTCATATACAATCATCAGTCAGTCACATTCTTATCTATGGCTATTTCCTTATAATATCTCTGGAATTATACTTTCCTCTAATTTCTATTTCTTTTTTTTTTTTTTTTTTTTTTTTGATACAGGTTCTCACTCTGTTATCCAGAGTAGAGTGCAGTGGTGTCAACATAGCTCACTGCAAACTCAATCTCTTGACCTCAAGCGATCCTCCTGCCTCGGCCTCCCAAATTGTTAGGATTACAGGCGTTAGCCACTATGCTTGGTCAATTTTCTTGAATATTTCCCTTTTTGGCTCATTTCCTTATATGTCTGTTTTTAAGTAGTGAGTTCAACCATCTTGTCCACTAGATTTTGAGTACTAGCATCCCTAGACAAATCCTAACATGCTATTTGTAGACAGAGCCCTGAATCCAAACTCCAGACTGTTTGTTCTCATCATTTGTTGTTTCTTTCCTCTTTCTTCTTCCTCATATACAATCATCAGTCAGTCACATTCTTATCTATGGCTATTTCCTTATAATATCTCTGGAATTATACTTTCCTCTAATTTCTATTTCTTTTTTTTTTTTTTTTTTTTTTTTTGAGACAGAGTCTCACTTTGTTGCCCTGGCTAGAGTGAGTGCCATGGCGTTATCCTAGCTCACAGCAACCTCAGACTCCTGGGCTCAAGCGATCCTCCTGCCTCAGCCTCCCGAGTAGCTGGGACTACAGGCATGTGCCACCATGCCCGGCTAATTTTTTCTATATATTTTTAGCTGTCCAATTAATTTCTTTCTATTTTTGGTAGAGACGGGGTCTCGCTCTTGCTCAGGCTGGTTTCGAATTCCTGAGCTCAAACAATCCGCCCGCCTCGGCCTCCCAGAGAGCTAGGATTACAGGTGTGAGCCACCACGCCCGGCCTCCCATTTACTTTGGAATGAAGTATAACTTCATTTTGCTTGACATTCAAATTTTTTTACATGTTGCTTTTTTAAGCATTTAAAAAATTGAGATATAATTTATATACCATAAAATTCACCTTGTAAAAGTGTACAATACCACCAGGCATGGTGGCTCACACCTGTAATCCTAGCACTCTGGGAGGCCGAGGTGGGAGGATTGCTTGAGGTCAGGAGTTTAAGATCAGCCTAAGCAAGAGTGAGACCCCATCTCTACTAAACGTAGAAAAATTAGCCGGTTGTTGTGGTGCATGCCTGTAGTCCCAGCGACTTGGGAGGCTGAAGCAGGAGGATCGCTTGAGCCCAGGAGTTTGAGGTTGCAGTGAGCTATGATGATGCAACTGTACTCTACCCAGGGTGACAGAGCGAGACTCTGTCTCAAAAAAAAAAAAAGAGCGTACAATTCATTTGCTTTTAGTATTTTTACAAAGTTGTGCAATAATCACCACTATCACATTCCAGAACATTTTTATCACTTCAAAACACAACTTTTCTGTTGTGTTTTGTGCTTTTGGTATCTTATCTAACAATCCATTGCCAAATCCAAGGTCATGAAGATTTACCCCTATGTTTCCTTTTCAGAATTTTATAGTTTTTAGCTCTTATATTTAGGTCTTTGGCCCATTTTGAATTAATTTTTGTATATGGTATGAAGTAAGGGTCAACTTCATTCTTTTGCATGTGGCTATCCAGTTGTCCCAGCACCATTTGTTGAAAAGATTGATTTTTTCCTCATTGCATAGTCTTGGCACCATTGTCCAAAGTCAGTTGAGGCCAGGCATGGTGGCTAATGTCTGTAATCCTAGCACTTTGGTAGATTGAGATAGGAGGATTGCTTGAGCTCAGGAGTTCAAGAGTGAGACCCTGTCTCTACTAAAAATAGAAAAATTAGCCAGACATGGTAGCATGCACCTGTAGTCCCAGCTACTTGGGAGGCTGAGGCAGTAGGATCCCTTGAGCCCAGAAGTTTGAGATTGTTGTGAGCTATGATGACTCCACTGTACTCTATCTAGCCCAGGTGACAGAGCAAGACTCTGTCTCAAAAAATACATAAATAAATCAATTAATTAATTTTAAAAAAAAAGGAAAAAGCAATCCTTTCACCTCAGCTTCTCAGAGTAAGTCCTGGGATTACAGGTGTGAGCCTTCGTGCCTAGTTGCCTTCAAGTCTTTCTAATGTGCTCTGCCAGTTCTGCCTTGGACTTTTCCTCACCTATTCCCTCATTCATCTAGTCACCTTTTCTTTGCATTTATCTTAATCTTCTCCCTCTTTTAAAAACTTAGCTTAAGTCCCAGCTCTCAGGAAATTTCTTTGGCTGGTCCAATCCCTTCTAATCTCTTTCTTCTCTAAAGTCTCAACACTTAATGGCTTTTTACTTCAATGCTGTGTTGTAAGTGTGTATCTATCTCTCATCTCTCCACTAGGCTGTTTCTTGAATGCTAGAAGTTCATATTTTGTGGATTTTTATTTCTCATAATATTTAACATAATGCCTTTATTTCACTTCGTACTATTTTTTTAAATTTCAAAATATTAAGGGGGTAAAAATGTTTTAAGTTACATGAGTCATTTTTGTAATGCTTGAGTCCTGGCTATAGGTGTGGCTATCACCCAAATAGTGTTCATAGTACCCATTAGGTTGGTTTATTCCCCTCCTCTCCTTCTCCCTTCCCCCTGGTTGCTTTGCACTGAGTTTTACTTCCCTCTGTGCACTTGTGTGCTCATCGGTTAGTTCCAATTTAATAGTGAGTACATGTGGTGTTTGTTTTTCCATTCTTGAAATACTTCACTTAGGAGAATGGTCTCTAGTTCTATCCAGATTGTTGCAAAAGGTATTAATTCATCTTTTTTTATGGCTGAGTAGTACTTCATGGTGTACGTATACCACATTTTATTAGTCTGCTCATGAATTGATGGACACTTGGGTTGATTCCACATCTTTGCAATTGTGAATTGTGCTGCAGTAAACATTCGAGTGCAGGTGTCTTTTTGATAAAATGACTTCTTTTCTTTTGGGTAAATACCCAGTAGTAGAATTGGTGGATCAAACGGTAGGTAGTTCTTTGAGGAATCTCCATAGTGTTTTCCATAGAGATTGTATTAATTTGCAGTCCCACCAGCAGTGTATAAGCATTCCTTTCTCTCTGCATCCACGACAGCATCTGTTGGTTTTGGGCTTTTTAATAAAAGCCATTCTAACTGGGGTAAGGTGATATCTCACTGTGGTTTTAATTTGCATTTTCCTGATGATTAGTGACTCACTTCATACTATTTTATTATACCTTAGTGCCAGGCACTAGGGATAGAGGGATGAACAAGACTGGCCTAGTCCCTGCCTTCAGGGAGCTCATGTTCTAGTGAATGGGACAGTTAACATGTAAACAAACATAAATGAAACAATTACATATTGTGCTAGGAAGGAAGCAAAGAAGAAGCTGAGAGAGAATGTAACATTGAACATGTACATTAGACCAGTGTCTGGGGAGGCATAGTAGATGTTGATGGGTTGATCAATAATTCCTTTAAGATATTTCAGTCAGATGCGGTCCCTGCCTCTGTGTTGTTAATAGTAACTCTGTTCTTTGCTATTTACTCTGTTCTTTGTAGCTTGTTCATAACTGTAGGTAGAAAAGGCTCCTCCTCTCTTTTGTTATTAAATTTTTAATTTTTAGATAATTGTTGATTCACATATAGTTGTAACAAGTAACACAGAGAGATTACATGTCCTCTTTGCCCAGTTTCCCCAATAACATCTTGCAAAAGTATAGTACAGGATATTGGCATTGATACAATCCACCAATCTTGTTCTGCTTTCCCCTGTTTTACTTGTATTCACTTGTGTGTGTTTGTCTATAGCTCTGTACAATTTTACTACATTAAGTTTGTGTAAGCACCACCATAATCAAGATACAAATAGTTTCATCACCACTATGATCCTTCACATTGTTTTTTTGAAACCACTAATCTCTTCTCCATTTGTTTTTTTTTTTTTTGAGATAGAATTTCGCCGTAGTGGCGTCATCACATCTCACTGCAACCTCAAACTCCTGGGCTCAAGAGATTCTCCTGCCTCAGCCTCCCAAGTAGCTGGCACTGCCAGTGCGTGCCACCATGCCCAGCTAATTTTTTTAGTTTTTGTAGAGAGAGGATCTCGCTTTTGCTCAGGCTGGTCTCAAACTCCTGGCCTCAAGCCACCCTCCTGCCTCAGACTCTCAAAGTGCTAGGATTACAGGCGTGAGCCACCATTCTCCATTTCTTTAGTTTTTGTTATTTCATAATGTTATATAAATGGAGTCATACAGTATATAACCTTTTGGGATTGGCTTTTTTTTTACTCAGCATAAGTCTTTGGAGATTCTTTCACTGCTGCATGTACCAGTTTTCTTTCTTTTTTTCTTTTTTTGTTCCTTTTTATTGATGAGTAGTCCATGTTATGGACATACCACAGTTTGTTTAACCATTTACCTGTTGAAGGACTGTGGGTAGTTTCTAGGTTTTAGCAATTATGAATAAAGTTACTATAAACTTTTTATGTGTGTTTCTGTAAGACAGAGGCTCATCACTCTGTTACCCGGGCTAGTGTGCAGTGGCGTGATCATAGCTCACAGCAACCTCAAACTCCTGGGCTCAAGCGATCCTCCTGCCTCAGCCTCCCAAGTCACTGGGACTACAAGCACGAACCATGATACTCGACTCATTTTTCTGTGTTAGTAGAGATGGGGTCTTGCTCTTGCTTAGGCTGGTCTCAAACTCCTGAGCTCAAGCAATCTTCCTGCCTCGGCCTCCCAGAGTGCTAGGATTACAGGTGTGAGCCACCGTGCGTAGCCTATAAACATTTTCGTATAGATTTTCTGTGACTTTAATTTTCGTTTCTCTGAGATAAATGCTCAAGAATGCAGTTACTGGGTTGTATGGTAATTTCATCTTTCATTTTATAAGAAAAACTGCCAAACTATTTTTCAAAGTGGCTATGCCATTTTACATTACCAGTAATGCATGAATGATCAGAATTCTCTGCCTCTTCACCAGCATTTTGTGTTGTTATTATTTTTATTTTAACCATTCTGATAGGTGTGTAGTAAACGGCCTCTTTTCAAGACTAAGTTTGCCTACATTCTCATTTAGGGAGAATTCGTTGGCACTCTATAGTCTCCTTACTCTTGCATTTTCTTAGGAACTAGAGGCTGCTATCCAGCCAGACACTAGCCTGGTCTCGGTCATGACTGTGAACAATGAGATTGGAGTGAAGCAGCCTATTGCAGAAATAGGTGAGTATTGTGTGTTAACCCTGATTCTTGCCCTCACTGGGTCCATCTGAGGGAGCAGGGGTGGAGTAGGTGCTGTAACACTCTATATAGTACAGTAAGGAAATCAAGGGAGAGAAAGCCTAAGTACCTTGTTCAAGGATACTGAAAGTGGCATAGCTAGTATTTGAATCCAGGTCTAGTATCCTTTATAGTTTTTCATTGTATTGCTGTTGCTGCCCAAAACAAAACAACAACAAAAAACTCTTCTACCCTTTTTCCCTTTCATCTTTTTTTCCTTTAGAACATCTCTTTATGATCCTCATTTAAGAGCTCACCCTGTAATCTCTTTAGGCACATTAGCAAAAAGATCTGTTAATCTTTTCTTCTTTTGAATCAAAAAGTATCTATAAGGTAATCTGACATATTGAAAGGCCGTGTTAATGAGGTGTACAAGAATTTTATGCGTTAGAATATAAGGGATGTTTTGATTTGGTGTTTTGCCTTCATCTTTTTTATTCGAGTGAAAGGAAGAAAGAGAGAAAAGGAGGGAAAGGGAGGAGAGGGAGGGAGAGGGAAGACGGAGGGGGGAAGGGGTAGGGGAAGGGAGGGAATTTACAATAACATTAACAGAAGTCATTTACTATAAGTAGAGATAGTTCATGGTGCATTGTGGGATTATTGCCAGATGACTTCTCAGCTGTGGGTCTTTCCCTCTGTTGTTTCTTCAGGGCAGATTTGCAGTTCCAGAAAGATATATTTCCATACTGATGCGGCCCAGGCGGTTGGAAAAATCCCACTTGATGTCAATGACATGAAAATTGATCTCATGAGCATCAGTGGTCACAAAATCTATGGTCCCAAAGGTAACAGCCCTCCTAGATTTCCTCTCTTCCTGTACTTCCCAGCAAGACTTTTGACAGATATTCCTCAGAGTCATTTGGGACTGCTGTTGCTCTCAGAGGAAGCTGTACGTCGAGAGTCCCCTGGAGAATGGAGGTGTCATTTTGCAATAGCCAAAAACACTTGCCTATTTGTAGACCCTAGCTGTTAGTATATAGCAGGCTATTCTTCCTTGGCCCATTTTAAAAAATCCTTACAAGGCATGTAGATATTAATTTGGTTGAGGAACAAGCAGTTTGTCAAATCACATTTAGCTCGATAGGCCCAGCTATCTTGTCTGCCCCACTATGATGTGCATGGCAACATTCTTTGAGTCCTTTATTCCCAGTGTCTTGCCTTAGTTTAGGGGAAGATTGTATGGGCTTTTATATCTCTTGGTGTTTGTTCCTAGAAGACTTAGCAGTCTGTGCTCTTGTTAGTCTCTCAAGGATACTTGTCTGTCCCCTATGGTCCTGTTGGCCTGGGAATGTTTTCAAGCTTTAGTTCTGTCTCTTCCCCCCAACCCTTGGGAAGAGACTGTTGTCTCTTGAGTGAGGACGTTTTTTTGGTTGATGTCTTTGCCACTACACTTTCTGTGTCTGTAGGGTATGTTTTCTCGGTGTATACCTTAGGAACAGGGGTTAATAGCTTCTGGAAGTGTAAAAGATAGCTTCTTCTAACGGTTCTGAGAGGCTATAAAGAGAATTTTTGTGAGCTGTTATTTCAAAAGCCCAACAGGCATTCTGTCTTTATCCAACTAAAATGTTGCCTTTATTGGCTTTTATTGTAGATATATCTATTTTGATAAAACCAGTAAACCCTTATTGAGTTGATAGACCCTGGAAGATTGTGCTAATTCTTACTTTTATTCTGATCTACTGCTTTTTTTCCCCTCAAAGTTTTTTTTAAATTTATGTAGAAAAAGTAATATATTCACATGGTTCAAAATTCAAAAGCTGCAAAAAAATACAGGGTGGAAAGTCTGCCTCTTACCTCTGTCTTCTAGCCATGCAGTTTCCTGGGTATTTTTCTAGAATTGTTCTATGCATTTGGAAGCACATATATACTTCCTCTCCACTTCTTCCTTTTTTTATCCAGATGATAGCATACTATACTCATTGTTCTGATCTCAGCTTGCTTTTTTTTTTTTTTTTTTTTAAAGAGACAAAGTTTTGCTCTATTTCTCAGGCTGGAATACAGTGGCCGGATCATAGCTCACTGCAGCCTTGAACTTTTGGGCTCAAGTGATCCTCCTGCCTCAGCCTCCCATGTAGCTATGGCTGTCTAGCTGGGAATTAGCCACACCAGGCTAATTTTTTGTAGCAATAGGGTCTCAAACTCTGGCCTCAAGCAGCCCTCCCACCTAGGCCTCCCAGAGCACTCAGATTATAGGCATGAGCCACTGCATTCAGGCAACTTTATTTAGAAAAATTTCAAACTTATAGAAAAGTTGAAATAATATATTGATCCCTTTGGAAAGTAGTATTTTATTTCATCTGTGTTTCTCTCTTTCTCTTTTTTTGTAACAAACTTTGTTTCCCAGGAGTGGGTGCCATCTACATCCGTCGTCGGCCCCGTGTGCGTGTGGAGGCCCTGCAGAGTGGAGGGGGGCAGGAGCGGGGTATGCGGTCTGGGACAGTGCCCACACCCTTAGTGGTGGGGCTGGGGGCTGCGTGTGAGGTGGCACAGCAAGAGATGGAGGTATGGGGAGAGCAGTTCCCTCCCACAACTTCTTCCCCTGTCCTGGGTCTCCTATTTAGAGGCTTCTCAGCATGACTGAGTCAGATCTCTGCCAGAAGAGGGGGTTTAAGAAAACCATTCTCTGTCCTGGTACTGCTGGCACCGTGTTCTGAGGGAGGCATTATGGCCTGAATCACCCCTTCCCTTTTAGTAGTTATCAGCTCATTTATTTCTATGTTGTTGGAACCTTGTGTCTAGTTATTGGGTACCTTCTGCATACCAGGTACTGTGCTCAGTGCTGAAGGTACAGTGGTCTCCATAAGTAATACAGGATGATAGGTGGGTCTGATACACAATCACTTCTGGCTATAGGAGAAGGGCTTCTAGAACTGTGTGTTTCTGAGCTGGTTTATGGTCATTATGTTTAATTCTCCTTTGCCTGCTCCTTAGTATGACCACAAGCGGATCTCAAAGTTATCAGAGCGGCTGATACAGAAGATAATGAACAACCTTCCAGATGTGGTGATGAACGGGGACCCTGAGCACCATTACCCTGGTATGGACATGCCCTTTCTATCCCCATTCTAGAAGTCGCTGAGACTTTGAGACCTCTCTCATAGTACTTCTTTTCTCCAGGCTGCATCAACCTTTCTTTTGCATATGTGGAAGGGGAGAGTCTGCTGATGGCACTGAAGGATGTTGCCTTATCCTCAGGAAGGTGAGTAGGACAGAATAGATAGGGACTGTGGCAGAGTGGCTTCTGAGTGCTATATAGGTTATTAAGATTCCAAGTATGGAGATGACAGGCACAAGAACTCTTGATTAAGTGTAAAGGTCATTTTGAGAGCTTGTTTGGAGGTTCTAGTAGAGGAGTGCAGCTACTTGTATATTCTTGATTGAAGAACGGTCCTCCTCTATTGGAGAAGGTTGTCTTCTTTGAGCTCACAGCTGTGGGAGGGATGCACATGGAGAGCTGAGGGAGGAAGGGGACACCCACCTAGCCAGCCAGATCAGCTGAATGAATCCTGGCCATCAATGGGGTGACAGATGTTGTAGCCAGATCACCCTCACATCCGAGTAAAGGTCATTTTGTAAACACCTATTTTTTGGCTGGCTGGGCACAGGCTGAAGTTTACCACCTGGGGAGGGCATCTTGGGATAGAATGTTGTTTCATGGTCCTAGAGGATGTATGTATCTGTTCTAGGGTCATACTAGCAGTTTCTGTTGCAGGCCTCCAGAATTGAACATGCTCCAAAGTTCACCAGGGGTTTAACTCCCCTTTAGGCTAGTGTATTTTGTCCCATGGAAGTGAGCATATGGTCCTGTGCTGCCTCTTGTTGTCAAATCCAGCTTTTGTGGTATCATGCTCTGTCCCACCTTGGCAGTGTCCTTGCTCAAGGAAGTTATTTACCATAGGGGCCAGAGGAGCTAGGCGCACATCACAGGATGTGCAGCATAGCATCAGGCCCTTTGGCTCTGCCAGCTTAGGTTTCTTTTGTCTCCATGGTATGACTCCAAGGTCCTGGGGGATGGAAGAAAGACTGAGCATTTGTGGCTAAAAGCATATATTGATGATGAACTGAACAAGGCTTGTGTTTCTCTCCTCAGTGCCTGCACCTCTGCATCCCTGGAGCCTTCTTATGTCCTTAGAGCAATTGGCACTGATGAGGATTTAGCACACTCTTCTATCAGGTCAGTGAGTTGAGCTTCAATATATATGAAAGGCATCCTCTTCAGTTTTTATCTCCTTTTACAGTCTTTATCAGTCTAGTTCTCCTTGTCTCTTCTTGATTCCTTGTGGGAGTTTCTAGAGCAGTGGTTCTCAGACTTCCTTGAGTATCACCTGGGAAGTTTGTGAAATATGATTTCTGAATCCCACACTCAGATACTCTGATTCACTAAGTCTGGAGGTAGAGTAGGAAACTTCTTGGTTATTCGAATGTGGGTGGTCCACAGACCATGTTCTGAGAAACTCTGCCCTAGAGCGGAAAGGACCATATTCTTCTCTCCATGTCTTTTGTGTAGTACATCCTTAGTGAGTATTTGCTGAGTGAATTCACCCTAGTGCCAGACCTTGATGCAGAGCCCTTCTCTTGTGCTTTTATCAGGTTTGGCATTGGCCGCTTCACTACAGAGGAGGAAGTGGACTATACAGCAGAGAAGTGCATTCACCATGTGAAGCGTCTTCGAGAAATGAGGTATAAACTATTCTGTCATAGACCCTTTGGAAGAAACTAGTGCTCCCTACGCTCTTGCCCTTAGGCTATGTATTCATACTGCCAAAAACTAGAGTATGAGAGTACTTGGATTTTAGGATTTAGAGATTCCATAAAGCAAGAAAGTGGATCTCCTTGGCTACTTGTTTTCAGAAATGAGAAAGTCTTTTTAAAAACTAAAGCACTAGGGACTTAGGGGGGGAGGAGGGGGCAAGGGCAACATACGTAACCTAAACATCTGTACCCCCCATAATATGCTGAAATAAAAAAAATAAAAAAAAAACAAAACTAAAGCACTAGGCCAAGAGCAGTGGCTCATGCCTGCAATCGTACCACTTAGGGACGCCAAGGTGGGAGTATCCCTTGAGCCCAGGAGTTCGAGACCAACCCAAGCAACATAGAGAGACCCTGTCTCTACAAAAAAATAGAAAAATAAGTGG
>NW_012136303.1:899987-901022 GCF_000956105.1 Propithecus coquereli
GCTAGGATTACAGGCGTGAGCCACCATGCCTGGCCGAGTATAGGAATTCTTAATTGGGATTCTGTGGCTGGACTTAAGGAGGTACATGATACCCCTGAAATTGTATGCTAAATGTTGTATACTTGTGCATTTTCCCTAGAAGAAAATGTATAATTTTTATCAGATTCTCAAAAAGTTAAGAACCGCTACTCAGAGTTTTCTTTGTAAAGGTACTTACAAAGGTCACGAAATTCTTTTTTGTGTGTGTGTGTGTCCGTAAAGGTTTATTGTGCGCGGGGGAAGAGCGGGGAGGAGCTCAGTCCTTCTTGGCGGCAGCTTTCCTCATGGCGGCCAGGACGTTGCTCAGCTCCTCCCGCTTCCTCTTAGGGCGGATGTGTGTCCCCACCCTCTTCTTGATGAACTTAAGGGCCCGTTTGGCCTTGGAGACCTTGAGCAACTCCATGGCACGCCGCTCATAGGGGGCAAAGCCACACACCTCCTGGATCATGGCCTGCACGAACTTGGTGTGTTTGCTAAGGTGCCCGCGGCAGCGGCTGTGCCTCGGCTTGCTCACGTTCTTGGTCACCTTGTGGCCCTTGTTGAGGCCCACGGCCATGGGGTAGCGCAGGGATTCCATGACTGGAATCCCAGATGGCGGCCGCACCGGAAACAACGTCACGAAATTCTTGACCAATCAGCTGCCAACAGGGCTTACCCTAGTAGCCACAGAGCTGAGCTTCCTTCTGGGAACATTGAGTCCTTTGTATTTTTTCAGAACTTGGCTCTATACTTGTTCAACTTGACTTTCAGGATTCTCTTGGTCCAGTTGGTAGAGTGAGGAAGTTCAGGTATATACCCTACTTCCCTTTGTGAGCTCTCCTAGGCCTTTCTATGCCCTGGGTTTTCCTCCTAGGTCTAACTGTATTGCTTAAGAATGTATAGCTTGCTGGCCGGGCGCGGTGGCTCACGCCTGTAATCCTAGCTCTCTGGGAGGCCGAGGCGGGCGGATTGTTTGAGCTCAGGAGGGGGTTTAAGAAAACCATTCTCTGTCCTGGT
>NW_012136303.1:901558-940960 GCF_000956105.1 Propithecus coquereli
GGGGTCTCGCTCTTGCTCAGGCTGGTCTCGAACTCCTGAGCTCAAACAATCCGCCCGCCTCGGCCTCCCAGAGAGCTAGGATTACAGGCGTGAGCCACTGTGCCCGGCCTCAAAGGGCATTTCTACTGACTATGTGCCAGCAAAGCCTTATTTTTGCTATCTGTGTGGCTTCAGCATCTATACACTATCCCTTCTGACCCTTTACAAATTGAATTCAACCTGGTCCCATTAGTCCTCAACCAAAGCCATGTTTTGTGAGCCTATATTAATAAGTGAACTTCCCTAAAGAGAAGAGACAGGAAGGAGATGGATAACATTAAAGGGCCATGGAAAATCTTAGAAAGGCATTCTGGGAATGCATAGTGTAAAGGAGAGGGATAAGCCCAGAACAGAATGAAATTTGATAGAAGAAAATTACCTGGGGAAATCCAAACTACCAGATCCCACATTCATAGCACACTGAAGTAATGTCTGGTTTGAGAACGTTATCCAAGACATCTAAGCTGAAGGGGATCAGAGCTTAGTAGAGATTTCTCAGCAGCAGCTCCTGTGGGAGATGGGATCCAGGAGTTTCTTTTGGACTGGAGCCAAGGATGTTGGAAGCATAGTCCAACTCTGGGGAGATGAAGCTGGCAAGAACTGGGTAAAGGCACCGCATACCCAGATGATTTATGGCTAAGCTCCAGCCCTAACTGGGAATTAGAACAAAACCCAGGAACAAGTGCTGAAAAGTAGGCTATAAGTGATGGTGGGCTTTAGTAGAGAGGCTGAAACTTGCTGTTTATACAGGTCCCAAGGGTGTTGGTTCCTTTAGGAAGACTGTGTCCGTAGTCTCTCACAAGTGGGACGAGAAGTTCAAGAATGTGACCATGCCTGATGTTCATTGGCTCATGGACCTGTGGCATCTGAGCCTGGGGGACCTAGTTATTCCTGTTTGGTGGCAGTTGGAAAGAGGATAGAGCTGAGAGGACTTACAACTAGCTGGGAAATACTTATTAACCACTTGTAGGATCTATCAGGGCAAAAGGCAGAGTAGAGATAAGGACAAAAGAAGATAAGTCATTGCTCAGGGCCTTGGAGCCAATGTTGGTACCTGTGTAAGCCCTTACTCATCTAATATCTCTTCTCTTTGGCAGCCCACTCTGGGAGATGGTTCAGGATGGCATTGACCTCAAGAGTATCAAGTGGACCCAACACTAGAAGGGTGGGCCTCTGACTTTATGCTCGTCTGACCCTTCCTGCCACACCAACCCACGCAGACAGGCACCTTGTTACATGCCATGGATGCTCCAGAATTGGTATAGCCCAATTTACTGAAGCATCAGCTCACCTCTATGATGGAAACTCAAGGAAACTGTCTTTCCCCAGCTTCATCTCCTTTGGTGGGGAACATTCCCTATTTCTTTCCAGGAGTTCTTCTCTGGTATTATAGTGTGTAGACATTTTCATCTTGAAGCAGTAGAGACATTTGCTGTGATATTGCTGCTGGACATATGTGTGTCCTTGGTGGGGACAGCAAGAGGATCTGGAAGAAGGCTCTTTGTTCAGGGACCCCAAGGCTCTGTATCGACATTTGAGTTGTTGCTTTCTGCTGCTCAGCTGGACTGGTTTCTTCAGCAACAAGCTTAATCAACTGCAATTTAATCTTTTTTGTGGCTCCAAAGGACATCTTTTCATATTGACTGTAGACCAAAAGGCGAGTTTCTTAGAAGGCTTGTCTCCTTTCTGTTCTCATGCTCCTTTTGACCCAGTAGGTCAAAAGAAAGGAAAGGAGCTAGAAATCATCCATGTGACTCTACCCATTATTCTCATAATTTGTTTCTTTCCTTAAAATTTGTCAATTTGAAGATTGGAGAAATAAAGTCACCTTCTATTTACTCTGTGTCTTTATGAGAGGCTGAGGGAAAAGTGGAGCTTTACTTGGGAATTGTGGAGAAGACCACCACTCTACCTAATTTCCATAGATAGCTCAGTTGGCTTTCGTATCTCTTCACTCAACAATTATTTGAATGCCTGCCAGGAGCCAGACTTGTTCTGAGTGTTGGGATACACTGGTTAACAGAACCAGAAAGGACCCTGTATTGAGTTTTCATTTTAGTGGAGAGTTGGAAAACAAAACATAAAAAATGTTATAGATTATGATAAGTGCTATGAAAGAAATAAAGTAGTAAGAAGAAATAACAGGGAAGAACATACTATGCGGAGTGTTCTAGGAAAGCTTTACTGAGGTGGTACTTAAGCAAAAATATGAAGAGCCAGTGATTGCCCATCCAGGGATGAGTGCAGGATGAGAAGGAACAGCAAGAACAAAGGGCCTTAAATGTGGAAAAAGCATGATGTGCTTAAGAAATCAAGAGAAGGCCATTGCAACTGGAGTTTTCCAGTGGGTCTGAACCACAGGTGGGTAGTTACTTATACTAAAAAGAGAAAAAAATAAAATACTAGAGTGCATTTTACATGTTTTAAGAATAGTATTTTGATTATATGTTTGATTGTGTATACCAGGTTGCAAATGTATTTCTTATTGTGGGTAATGGTCAAAAAAGTTTGAAAGCCACTGGACTAAAGTATAATGAATGTGGATGGACAGGGGAAGGAGGAGATGAAATTAGAGGTTTTCTTTTTTTCTAATAAACCTATTTTTCAATCCTAGATTTACTGAAAAGTTGCAAAGATAGTACCGAATTATGTATCTATCATCAATTTCCTCTCATTTTAAAATCTGACACAAAACTATGGTACACTGTCAAAATTTAGAGACTAACACTCGTACATTAGTATTAATTAAACTTCAGATTTTATTCAGCTATCATTAGTTTTCTTTTTATTCTTTTTTTTTTCCCCCCACTAGTTTTTCTACTAATGTCCTTTTTCTGTTTGAGGATCCAACCCTGGATACCACATTGCATTTAAGTTTTGTTTTTAATGTACTGTGGTATACCTACAAAGAGTATATAAAAACTACAGGTTTGGTTTAAAAGTGTGGCCTGCAATTTCAATTTGCTGTTTTTGGCATATTGGGTTAGCACCAAGTCTGCTACTCAAATCTTCCCAAAAGCTTGTTGGAGTTGTGAGAATTTAGGCCCTCATTTGGTTCTTCAGTAGACTCCTCACTTTGTGATTTTGAAGACTAGGTAAGTTACGGAGGAGACATTCATCAGGATAGTGTACAGTCAAGGGGAGTCGAGTTTGGGAGCTAGGACCAAAGCAGCTTGAGAACAGTTTTTTCTATAATAAAATAATACTAAAGTGCAGCTGTGGAGGGGTTAGAATGGGTAAGGCTTCCTGGATTGAAATTTTTAAGTGGAAAAAAAAGAATCATTGGGGGGGGGAACCAAGGGCAACACACGTAACCTAAACATCTGTACCCCCATAATATGCTGAAATAAAAAAAAAAAAAAAAAATCATGTTTTGGCTCTTTTGTCAGGCCATTATCAATAGAAGTAGCCACCACTTTGTGGTCCATTTAATCCTCAATTCTTCGAGATAGGCACAATTTCCCTCCTTTCGCAGAGACTAAAAGAAGTGAAGCAATCTGCACAAAGTACCGCAGAGAGGGTCCGAGCCGGCACTCATCCCACCGCGCAGCGCCTTTCGCCTAAGGTCTGGCTTGGTGCGCAAATGTCCCAAACGCAGAATGAGAGCCCCTCTAACCACAAACATCGGCAACTTCCGGGAGATTGCCTGAGAACCTCACTGCGCTTGCGCATCCCCGTGACGCAACCCACTCCGTCCCGCCCCCTTCTGGAACACGGAGCTGCTGAGCGGGCCGGCGGCCATTTTGTGAAGCAGCGAAGGAGGTGTTGGCTGCGGTGGGCTCCGGGAAGCCGTTCGGGCTGGGGCTGTCGGCCGCGGGGCGGAGGCACTCGCGCGGGGGGTAACTCGGGTCTGGGTTCTGGTGCCGCGCAGCTCTCCCCGGTAAGACTCCCGCAGCCCCGGAACGGGCGGGGCTGTGCGGGGCTCGAGCCGCCCCTTGGTAGCCCGGGGCGGGGCCTTCGGAGGCCTCCGAGCCCGCCGCAGCGAGCGCCCCACACAAAGGGACGAGGCAGGGCTGCGGGGGACCTGGGGTGCTACTTACGTCGAGATCTGAGAGGATGCAAGGAAGGCGCAGGAGGGAATGAGCCTGCGTACCGAAGTGGGGACGAGGCCATAGCAAGGACGCCCCCGTGGTTTCAGAGAGGGAGGAGGCCAGATCTGGGTGGCCTGTCGGCCTGCAAACTAACGGGAACTGCTGTGAAAATACACCTACATCCCGAACGGGGAAGATTTATACGTACACCTCTGTGCTTCGAAGTGGGGAGATGATAGTGAGGACACTCCCTCAACCCAGAATGGAAAGGAGGCCCCTGTGGCCTACCAGCAAAAGAAGGGGCTACAATCGGGACACACCTGTGGGGAGGAAGCTGTAGTCAGTACACTGCAGTGAGTCCAGGAAGGAAGTCTCTGAAGCGGCCGCCTTCGCGGCCTGAAGATAGAGGGGGTTGCAGGGAGATGCTTCCAGGGCCCATGCTGGGGAGGGGCTTACTCTCCTGGGTGTGGCAGTTTAAGAAGCCAGCCTCTGAAGCAAAAAAGTGGGGGATGAGTAAGCCTCCCAAGGCATGAGAATTGTAGTAAGATGCCAGGCACTTGGTCCCCAAGAAGCGAAGGGGCTGCTATGACCAGCACCCCTACGACTCCCTAGGGAGTGGAGCCTCCAGTACTGAAGGAGGACGAGGTCGGTGGGATGTAGAGGGTGGGTGCTTTTGATGTAAAATTAATTGGGTTTGTCCGAAGGTTGGCTGCGCTAGTTTACAGCCACGTGCAGTGGGTGGGCGGGCCTTTGAGGAGCTACAGGTTAGTGACAAGGGTGGACACTAGTGCAACAGGCTTAGCTGCTGGGTTGTGAAAGCTTGTGGACTTTTTGTGTGCCTCCAGTGTGTGCTGTATAGTGAAAAATCTGAGGGGCTCCGGTGAAGGTTACTCAGGGTTATTAAGTGCTAAACATTCATTCAGCTGGGTGGTGTGTACTATTGGAGGCTTAAGAGATTTCTCGGCCCTAAAACTCACCTTGGCTCCTGGATTCCCAGAGATGGCCTAATGCAAATTGGGGTAGTTGGCAGGGACCATTTTGTATTATTCATTGATAGGGTGATGCTAGTCAATATAACTTGAAAAAGTGATGGCAAGTGAAGGCTAGTTGAAGGAAGAGGCTTGTGACTGGAGTTTCTCTTAGAGCTTCTTGCTTGAATGGTTTGAAATGGTGTAATTTTTGTAAAATGCAGTCTTAGCAACAAGAATTGCCTGGGACCTTGTTAACTAGTGTATATTGTTAATGCATTTCAGAGCATTTGCAATTGAAAAAAATCCTTCAAGTCTGGACATGTAGGGAAATCTTTTTTTTTTAATTATAGAAATACAAGACTGGTTGTACTTGTTTTGAAATTTGGTAGTTTTGATAGAATGGAGGATTTCTGGATTTAGTAGAAAGTAATTGTGTTATGGCATTTTCCAAGAATCGTTTTTTTAAAAATTGGGAAGAACTGTTACAGGTGGTTCAAATAACTTTATGGTAATTTAATTTATGAAGAAAATGAAATGTTTGGCATGTTTATATAAAAGTTAATGAAGATGTGCTCAGTATTTATTAATCGGGCAGTTTAATGAAACAGGGAATGCATTTTTATATCACTTTCATATGTTCGGTTAAATGTTGATTACTTTGTTTATGGATTGTCATGCATAACTTTAATTTTTTTAATGTTCAAATCTGTTAGGTGAAAAATGTGACGCTTCAGAAACCATTGTTGTAGTTACTTGGAACATATTGTTATGTGTTAATACCAGTACTTTAGGCTTCTTTCGCATTCTTTGACATGTAAAATATTTTGATGACTGCGTATTGAGAGTCTGGGAGTTGTTGGTACAGTTTTTGGATGCGAAACTTGATTTTGTGGGCCTTTGCGTTCCAGGTGCTGGAATCCATTGACAATTTGATACTGATTTTATTCCGTCTTGCAGAAAGCCACTCCCTCATTCAAGTGTGGATGAGTGTTTTCTTCTGTAGATACCGTAGGAAAGAACTGTCAGTAACTGGTTGCACAAAAGATGTTTTTGGATATCCCTCGCTAAAATGCAGAGACTGTTGTCCAGTTTTATAACTTTTTGCCTGGCCTGCAAATGCGTAATGTTTGTAGAGTAAATGAATACTGTTAAATGTTTTAGATCAACTAAATGGAAAAATACTTTCATCTAAATTATAGTTTTATCACATTTTACTACCAACACCCATGTACCTTTTAGTTTGCATGGATTTTAGTTAATTAAGTTTAATGCCAGCTTTTAAGTCTTAAAGCAACAGTGAGAGTGAATGTGGTTGGTTAGGTTAGAAGTAATAGTTTTGCTTTTAAGTTTAAATGATAACAAGATATTTTTGTTGGCATTCTGGGGGATTGGAAAATAACTTAATATTAAAATCTTCTTGGCAGAGGAATATCTCATTTAGAAATGTCTTCTGATTTGCTGCCTTTGAGTACTGAATAGAAGTTAATGGGAAAATTGAGTAATGCATTATAAAAGGGATGTATCTCCATCAGTGTCAGAAGAATTTTTTCGTTAAGAATGATCCCAGAATCTGAAATATATTGCGTTTTGGGGATGGGGAACAAAATCAAGTGGATGAATCTGGTTGTTTCATAATGCCTGTCATAATGTGATTATACCGCTTACAGCATTGTGCCCATTGCGATTGATTATTGCTCATCTCTGAGGTGAACGTTTGAGGGGTTGCTGGTTTTTTGTTTCTTTGGGATCTGAAGAACCTGGCTCTGCTGTACCCTCGTTCTTGTCGATTAAAGACTGATGACTGAACAAAGTTAAAGTTCACTTTTGGGTGTTTTATTACCAGATGAAGAGTGGAAATTGTGAAGTTCTAGTTTGTGCCTTGACTTCTTGATAAAAAGGTTTGTTGTCAGACATTTTATTCTAAAATTCCAAGTGATAAGAAAGTCTGTGTTATAACATGCTAAATTTTTTGTAGCAGATTTTTATAATTTGTTCACGTATCTGGTATTTGTCAAGCTGAAGCAAAGCCTCTCTGTTAGGACTAATTTGTAACATGAATGGAAAACATACGAACGCAAGCTTCTTGTTTTAGATCTTCTAAAATATATGAGTGGATTTAATGGCAAATCAGGCCCATTTTCTCCTTCTCTACCATTATGCTCTATCTGTAGATAAAATATGTATTTTAAATGTTTCATTGTATAGACTTATTTCAGTCTTACCCTTTAAAGTTCATGAAAGCTTAAGGTCAGCGGGGTGGATTTTTCATTTTGGAATCCTGCATTCAGTTGCTAGCTGACATTTAGAACACAGGAATGCATAGGTTCCTGGAAAACAGTGATGCCTCTGTTAAATTATTGTGTTAAATTATTGTGATCTTTACAAAGTGAGGTGTCAAAAGAAATAAAAGTACTGCAGTTCTGTTTCCATTTACCTTTGTCTTTTGAACAAAGAAGTATAATACCGAAGGTTGTGAAGTTCTGACCTCTAGCTTCAACTTTCTGCATATTTTTCCTTGGTATGGGGTAGGAGAGGGCTTTCTCTTTGCTGAAATAGAAGAGAATCACAAATTTATACCTGAATTGATTTTGTGCTTTAAGTTGAACACATAAAGCTTTAACTAGGCATTTGCCAAATTCAACTGGGCCTTTCTACCTTGCCGTGTGGAATAAGAAGTTTCCTCCCTTTTAAAGTAAGTTCAGGTAACCTTATAGAAATTTTTGAGAGTAGACCTAGTGAGTTCCCTTTGAGCTTAACTGGCTGACCCTTAATTTGTCCTTCTCGAGATGAGCATATGATGCCTTTTTGGGTCTGGAAGGAAAGAGGCCGAGGAACTTGTTTCCCTTATATTTAGAGCATATGCCCTGGCCCTATACCAGATCCTTTGAATTGGAGTCTCCAGTAGGGATCACATGTTTATCACAAGCGCTTAACTAGAAAATTACTGTGGTTCTGTGGCTCCTAGAGTCAAACCTATACATAAATACTGCAATAACATGCTCTTCATCCTTGCTTTACTTTGAAGCAAGCTTTTTCTGTTTCACATCTCCCTTTGTGACCAGTTATATAAATGATTGGACGTGCCTTTTAAATGCAGAGTGTTTAGACTCTTCAGGTGTAATTATACTAGATTTGTACAATGCTCTGGCCTTTTGAAAGTGTGTTGATGACATTTGCATAGCTTTTGTGGCCAAACAATCTCATTGTTCCTTTTTAATTTGAGTAGTTGACTAGAGGATGTTTAGCTTGTCCTTTAAAGTTTGAAATGACACTTAGAATTTTTGAAATATGTTATACTTTTTGGTGGTGATTATTAAGTTCACTAGTGTCTTGATTTTGAAAAGTGTTAGTTTAAAATGAAGCATCATTTGGATAAGTAGTTTTTCTATTGATTAATCTTAATACTGAACAGTGACAATTTTCTTCTACGCTCTTTCTCTGAATTAGTCATTTGTTCATATATATTGCTTATGAATTGTTCATAACTTTACCACTTTGTCAGAAATTCCAGTGAATGATGAGTGACCTGTTTTTACTTGGGGAAATACTCTTACTGTGCCAGAGATTTTTAGGGATTTTTTTTTTTTTAAACAAGTTTTTTTTGAAACTGTTGTGATATTAGAAGAAAAAACACTTTCTTTAATAGTTTGAACCCCAATGGAAATAGTCCTTATAGCCAGAACTTTTGCTTCATTTGTTTTTTGATATTTGATGCTATTTTGGTACAAAGGAATTGAAAGAGTACTTGCAATAATTTCCATGAGTATCCTTGAATTGATGACTTAGTTTATCCAGGAATTGTTATTGTGCGAACTTGTGCTTTTTCATCAAAACTTTGGTGAGAATCTGGGAAAATAGACTCATTTTACAGAGTTTTCTGGACCGGTTTAATCATCGAGTGGTAGAAGCAATGACTAGCTGTGAAGCTGAGCTTTATGACTATTTTAGTTTTCAATTGATTCATTTTTGGGCTAATTTCTGACATATTCTTGGTGTATGCAAATATTTAAATATTTTGAGACATATTCAGATTTGAGAGCAATACCAAGCAAAAAGCACGTGTGGGATTTTGGTTCATATCTTTCCTTTTTTTTTTTTTTTAAATATGCTTTCTAATGAAGTACTCTGGTGGTTTCAGACTCGCCTTCATAATGTACAGTTCAGTGTGGCCTGTGAGTGTTGTATTGTGTTTCCTGCATTGATATTTGCCTCCATTTATTCTCTATTGCAGTCTAAAAGTTGGTTTTAATTGGTTGCCCACAGGATTGACTTGGCCTCTACTTCTTGTTAAGAAAATACATCTCTTGTTTTATCAGGTAAGAGATTTTGAATAGAGAGTTTGCTTTTATACAAAATAAAATGAGATAGCTTATTAAGAAACATGAAATTGTGTGTAGTAACTAAATTCTGTGTGTGGTTGTTTTTTTTTTATTTACAAGTTTATCTGAGGGGTCGGGGAGGGGTGGATTGGGTACCTTGAACAGTTGTTGCTTGCTTTTGGGGTCAGTTTTATGTGAGTGCATTTCTTCTGCTGCATTCCTGATTGTTAGGCAGTAAATAGCTGTTTTATTTCTCAGTAGCATTTTAGACTAAATACATATACAGGTGCTTGTTTATGGTTATTTATATTCCCTAGAGGTATAAGTAAAGATATTGGGTCATATGTTTTAGAGTACAAATTTTAGACTTTAGATGGATCGTTAGCATATGGAATCTAACCCTCTTCTAATGTAGACTCAAGATAGGTTGAAATGATTTGTCTGTGAAACAGTTACTTAGTAGCAGAATAGCAGATGTTATTTCATATTTTTCAGAACCTAAAAACTTTTCCTCTTCATGTGGCTTTAGGAATAGATCTCGTACTCTACTTTGGTTTAATACTCAGCCCTTTTCTAGCTGGTAATCTGAGGCACGTTTTCAATAGCATGCTTTCATGTGTACCTTGTACAGACTTTCCGAAAATCCCTACTCAATGGAAAATGGTTTAAAAACTTAACTGTGTATGTCACTTTAGCCCAGTATTTAATTTTTGTGTTCTTGGGACTATATCAAGTTCCTATTTATTGTCCCAATGGAAACTAATATATCTCTCTCAAGTTGTTTGGGTACCTGAATTGCCCATGATATTCCCCCCATACAAAGTGATTAAACTTTTTTTTTTTTTTTTTGAGACAGAGTCTTGCTCTGTTGCCTGGG
Source organism: Propithecus coquereli (assembly GCF_000956105.1). Classification (NCBI taxonomy): domain Eukaryota; kingdom Metazoa; phylum Chordata; class Mammalia; order Primates; family Indriidae; genus Propithecus; species Propithecus coquereli. Next base: position 911,796 of record NW_012136303.1, read on the forward strand.
CTAGAGTGCCATGGCATCAGCCTAGCTCACAGCAACCTCAAAACTCTTGGGCTCAAGCAATTCTTCTGCCTCAGCCTCCCGAGTAGCTGGGACTACAGGCGTGTGCCACCATGCCCAGCTAATTTTTTCTATGTATTTTTGGTTGTCCAGCCAATTTCTTTCTATTTATAGTAGAGACGGGGTCTCACTCTTGCTCAGCCTGGTCTTGAACTTCTGACCTTGAGCGATCCGCCCGCCTTGGCCTCCCAGGGTGCTAGGATTACAGGCGAGAACCACCACACCCGGCCAGATTAAACGTTTTTGAAAGTTGAACAGGAATGCTATCTCAGTTTTGCATATGGCCACATATTCTAGAATCAGTAAGGAATGCAAATTTGATTTAATGACTTGGAAACTTCTGATGAACTTCCTTATAGGCTGCTAAATAGTAAATAAGGAAAAAAGAGTCTGTTGGTGTGATGTTAATTTTTCTTGTTGACTCTTACAGTACATAAATGAAAAGCTTCTCCACCCTCCCCATATTTCTAGTGTTTTATTATCATCTCACAAAGAGCATTTTCTGTTTGCCAGTCCATCTTTTCTGTATTAAATTTGAAGGTGGCTTTTATTTTTGTGTATGAGTGTGTGATAAAACTGTCAAAGCCAAACAATATATTTCTCTTTTGTAAACAGCAATCATAATATTGAGATACAATTACAGACTTTGTTGCATTGAATTAGTATTCACATAGTACTTGACATTAAAGAACTGCTTTCATGGAGTTTCAGAATTCTTAGTGCTTATAGCAGGAAATCTTGCCCCTTCTAATGTTCTTATTTGAGAAGTAATAAAACCAAATCTTAAATAATTTATAACTTCCTGGAGGTCACAGAGCCATTTTAATAGGCTTACATTTAAAAGTTGATTTTTAAGATGGCTTAGAAAACACCCTATGTTGTTGACCACATTAATTTCAAAGTAATGTTTTTTCCAGTCCCAAGAATTTGGTTTGTGATTTTCTTTTTTTTTTTTTTTTGAGACAGAGTCTCACTGTTGCCCGGGCTAGAGTGCCGTGGCATCATCCTAGCTCACAGCAACCTGAAACTCCTGGGCTCAAGCAATCCTCCTGGCTCAGCCTCCCGAGTAGCTGGGACTACAGGCATGCGCCACCATGCCCGGCTAATTTTTTCTATGTATTTTTAGTTGTCTGATTAATTTCTTTCCATTTTTAGTAGAGACGGGTCTCGCTCTTGCTCAGGCTGGTTTCGAACTCCTGAGCTCAAACAATCCGCCCGCCTCGGCCTCCCAGAGAGCTAGGATTACAGGCGTGAGCTACCGCGCCCGGCCTGGGCCTGAGTTTTAATAAAACAGTCACAGTGAATGACACTATAACCAGGTTCTACTGTGAGGGTAATGAATATGGGTAACTCAGATTTTGGCTATTCTATTCAGTATTTCTTTTTGGCTTCTTAGTATGTATTAACCCTGTTTATAATAAATCCACATGTGGTTTTATTTAAAATAAATCTATAAGGAAGATTGAAAAGTTTTAGGATGAAATATGGAATCAGTTCTCATTTGACACTTGAATCTACTTTAGTGTTAAGTATTATTTGTAATTCATTAGTATTCTAGCTTTGTTTCTTTTGCATTTTGAGACTGAGCTCTATAAACTCACACTCAGATAAGTCTATGAAATTATCAGGTGTATAGGGAAGATGCTAAACCAGTTTTTTTTTTTTTTTTTGAGACAGAGTCTTGCTCTGTTGCCTGGGCTAGAGTGCCATGGCATCAGCCTAGCTCATAGCAACCTCAAACTCCTGGGCTCAAGCGATCCTCCTGACTCAGCCTCCCAGGTAGCTGGGACTACAGGCATGCGCCACCATGCCCGGCTAATTTTTTCTATATATTTTTAGCTGTCCAATTAATTTCTTTCTATTTTTAGTAGAGACGGGGTCTCGCTGTTGCTCAGGCTGGTCTTGAACTCCTGAGCTCCAGCAATCCTCCCGCCTTGGCCTCCCAGAGTGCTAGGATTACAGGTGTGAGCCACCATACCGGGCTGCTAAACCAGTTTTAAACATTAACTTCAATGCATCCTTTACATGTTTTTCCCCTGTAGATTGTTAAACTTTATTTCCTGATATGACTTACACATTTATTTTAAGTCTTACTGAATGATTAGCGGTCTGAATGATGGGATGTATATGGTGATTTTACTGTCCTACAGTTGTTTTTTCCTGAGCCTTTTGAGTCTTGGGACTGAACTGCTAATTGTTTCCAGAATTAATGCCTTGTGGAAGTCGAAATTGTCTAGGTTTTACATTGTAAATGGCATGTAATGTTCAGTTTTTAGAATAGCTAAATTAAAGAAAGACATTGCCTTTGATAGCTTGAGGGAATATTTGAGGGCCTAATATGGTAGCTGGTCATTCTTGTAGCTAAAAACTTGGTGTGATAAACAGGAGTCTGACCTGGCCGTTGCCTTTTCTCATCTGCAGGTGTGTGTGGTTTCAGCGCAGCATGGCTGTGGTCATCCGTTTGCAAGGTCTCCCAATTGTGGCGGGGACCATGGACATTCGCCACTTCTTCTCTGGATTGACCATCCCTGATGGGGGCGTGCATATTGTAGGGGGTGAACTGGGTGAGGCTTTCATCGTTTTTGCCACTGATGAAGATGCAAGGCTTGGTATGATGCGCACAGGTGGTACAATTAAAGGGTCAAAAGTAACACTATTGTTGAGTAGTAAAACGGAAATGCAGAATATGATTGAACTGAGTCGTAGGCGTTTTGAAACTGCCAACTTAGATATACCACCAGCAAATGCTAGTAGATCAGGACCGCCACCTAGCTCAGGAATGAGTGGCAGGGTAAACTTGCCTACAACAGTACCCAACTTTAATAATCCTTCACCCAGTGTAGTTACTGCCACCACTTCTGTTCATGAAAGCAACAAAAACATACAGACATTTTCCACAGCCAGCATAGGAACAGCTCCTCCAAATATGGGGCCTTCCTTTGGGAGCCCGACCTTTAGCTCGACTGTTCCAAGTACAGCCTCTCCAATGAACACGGTCCCACCGCCACCAATTCCTCCAATCCCAGCGATGCCATCTTTACCACCGATGCCGTCCATTCCCCCAATACCAGTTCCTCCTCCAGTACCTACATTGCCTCCTGTGCCTCCTGTACCCCCAATTCCCCCAGTCCCTTCTGTGCCACCCATGACCCCACTGCCACCCATGTCGGGCATGCCGCCCTTGAATCCACCACCTGTGGCACCTCTGCCTGCTGGAATGAATGGCTCTGGAACGCCTATGAATCTGAACAATAACCTGAACCCTATGTTTCTGGGTCCATTGAATCCTGTTAACCCTATCCAGATGAACTCTCAAAACAGTGTGAAGCCACTTCCCATCAACCCTGATGATCTCTATGTCAGTGTGCATGGAATGCCCTTTTCTGCAATGGAAAATGATGTCAGAGATTTTTTCCATGGGCTCCGTGTTGATGCAGTGCATTTGTTGAAAGATCATGTAGGTCGAAATAATGGGAATGGATTGGTTAAGTTTCTCTCCCCTCAAGATACATTTGAAGCTTTGAAACGAAACAGAATGCTGATGATTCAACGCTATGTGGAAGTTAGCCCTGCCACAGAAAGACAGTGGGTAGCTGCTGGAGGCCATATCACTTTTAAGCAAAATATAGGACCTTCTGGACAAACTCATCCCCCTCCTCAGACACTTCCCAGGTCAAAATCGCCCAGTGGGCAGAAAAGGTCAAGGTCAAGATCACCACATGAGGCTGGGTTTTGTGTTTACTTAAAAGGGCTACCATTTGAAGCAGAAAACAAACATGTCATTGATTTTTTTAAAAAGTTGGATATTGTGGAAGATAGTATTTATATAGCTTATGGACCCAATGGGAAAGCAACTGGTGAAGGCTTTGTAGAGTTCAGGAATGAGGCTGACTATAAGGCTGCTCTGTGTCGTCATAAACAATACATGGGCAATCGCTTTATTCAAGTTCATCCAATTACTAAGAAAGGTATGCTAGAAAAGATAGACATGATTCGAAAAAGACTGCAGAACTTCAGCTATGACCAGAGAGAAGCGATATTAAATACAGAGGGGGATGTCAACTCCGCCAAAGTCTGTGCCCACATTACAAATATTCCATTCAGCATTACCAAGGTGGATGTTCTTCAGTTCCTAGAAGGAATTCCAGTGGATGAAAATGCTGTACATGTTCTTGTTGATAACAATGGGCAAGGTCTAGGACAGGCATTGGTTCAGTTTAAAAATGAAGATGATGCACGTAAGTCTGAACGCTTACACCGTAAAAAACTTAATGGGAGAGAAGCTTTTGTTCATGTAGTGACCCTAGAAGATATGAGAGAGATTGAGAAAAATCCCCCTGCCCAAGGAAAAAAAGGATTAAAGATGCCTGTGCCAGGTAATCCTGCAGTACCAGGAATGCCCAGTGCGGGAATGCCCAGTGCCGGAATGCCCGGTGCCGGAATGCCCGGTGCTGGAATGCCCGGTGCGGGACTGCCCGGTGCGGGAATGCCCAGTGCGGGAATGCCCGGTTCAGGAATGCCCAGTGCAGGAGGTGAAGAGCATGCCTTCCTGACTGTAGGGTCAAAGGAGGCCAACAGTGGGCCTCCATTTAACTTTCCTGGTAATTTTGGTGGGTCAAATGCCTTTGGGCCACCACTCCCTCCTCCAGGATTAGGAGGGGCCTTTGGTGATGCTAGGCCCGGTATGCCTTCAGTTGGAAACAGTGGTTTGCCTGGTCTAGGACTGGATGTTCCAGGTTTTGGAGGTGGACCAAATAATTTAAGTGGGCCAGCAGGATTTGGAGGAGGCCCTCAGAATTTTGGAAATGGCCCTGGTAGTTTAGGTGGTCCCCCTGGTTTTGGAAGTGGCCCTCCTGGTCTTGGAAGTGCCCCTGGGCATTTGAGTGGGCCACCAGCTTTTGGGCCTGGGCCTGGGCCTGGGCCTGGCCCTGGCCCAATCCATATTGGTGGTCCCCCTGGTTTTGGATCTAGTTCTGGAAAACCAGGTCCAACAGTAATTAAAGTGCAGAACATGCCCTTTACTGTGTCTATTGATGAGATTTTAGATTTCTTTTATGGCTATCAAGTAATCCCAGGCTCGGTGTGTTTAAAATACAATGAAAAAGGTATGCCCACAGGTGAAGCCATGGTGGCCTTCGAGTCTCGGGATGAAGCTACAGCTGCTGTCATTGACTTAAATGACAGGCCTATAGGCTCAAGAAAAGTAAAACTTGTATTAGGGTAGCCATTCGCATCAATTCTTTATAGGATAGATCTTCATATTGCTGTGATTAATGCATCCAGATTGTTTTCCTAGTATTTCCAGGTTAGAACCTGTGGATTGTTTCAATTGCATATAGATTGGTTTCCATAACATAGAGCATTGGTTGACTGTTTACAGAAGACTCACTACCAGGATAAACATTGCCGTATGTTACAGTAAAGCTATCTGGAGAGAACACAAAAATGATTTTGGCATACCATTAGAGAAACCATTTGTAAAACTCAAATGACCACGTGACACTTATCAAGGAGTCTAGATTGGTTTTGTTTTATACCATATGGGATGAAGAAAATAGAAAGTAGAGCTCATTGAGGGTGTTCTTGCCAACTGCTGAAAAATAGATGTTGGCTACTCGGAATTTGGTTTAAAGCTGGACAGATTTGCTTTGTTATAGGGTAAATCTTTGTCTAAAGTCCTCATTTTCTTTAAAAATTGAATAAAATCTCTGTATACAGATTCATTGTATGTACCTTTATTGCTTCTTGAGGGTTCTTGCTGTATAGACAGTCCTGCTTCAGAAGTTGCTGCTTTGTTTACGTAATTGACTCATTTGTAAATGAGCAGAACTGTTTTGTTGGTTTTTTTTCCTAAATATAAAACTCCACACGTGGTTTGTGCTATAACCTTGAACTTTGTTGTCACACTTAGAACTGTGTGGAATAAGACTTGCCATAAAAATAAACTATGGAGTCCTTTACCTACCAGAGCCTTTTTGGTTTGACCGTCAAGTTTTAGTTTAGTCGGTTTAAAAAGTGTTCATGTTGTTTGGATGGGATCAAAAACCAGAAACCACTTTTAATAATTAGCGTTTAAGATGCTTGATTTGAAGTCCTGTCCGTTGTGGACTAATTGTTCTAACAATTTTCTTCTGTCCCAATTTATGTGAAATTTTGGCCTTTAAGAAAACAAAGAGGGGTCCATTCATAAGAAAGAGCATTATTGTATCAAGGATTTTAAAACTGAAGTTGAAATTGTTAGCTTTGTTAGCAATAGTATTATAGAATGAAAGATCTGTAAGTTGGTTCATAGATTGATGATGCGTTTAATCCTGTTACTTGGAGGCTTTTTCGTGTAGTTGTTTGATCAAGAGCCTGTTTACAAAAATTCTTCATATGGAGTATAAGTACAGCTGCCAGGGGGAGCAAATTGAACCTCCTTGCCCTTTCATACTCTTTTCTTTGGCATTCAGGACACTAGGACAGGAGGGACCACATGGGTTCTGGTTGGTAAGTGTCCTTGTCATGAAAACATTTACTTTACAATGTCCTGTTCACTGCCACAAAGGCTCTCTAATTAGGGTTACTTTATATAAAGATGTGTCACATTATATTATAAACATACAGAATGGGAGATTTTTGAGATATTATGAAAAACAAATTTTATCTTTTTCATGGCCCTCTTGCCTTGATTTGAAACATTCCCAATATTTCCTACGAATCAGTGTACTTACAAAAGGGTCAGCCTTTTAAAAGAAGTATTTCCTATTTAAAAAAAAAATATATATATATATAGTGCCTTTTTGGTGTTGCAAGTTAGTGGAACACTGAAATACAGCGTTGTGTAATTTAGAGTTAAGAGTGGCAACAGTTTCATTTGTGTGGTAAGATTTGAAAGCCTTTTCATCACTACGCTCTTAGAGGATTGACAGTACAGGATTTTTGTTTAAAGAAAGGATTATTTAGACTCAAAAAAGAGGTGGCTGCGTTGTGGGTCTTTTGATAATTCATGAATACAAATTTGCTTTGACACAGATCACTAGATACTGCCTCAATTTAAGCAATATGATGTTTGTATATGCTGTTAACATTTAAGTTTTCTGTTAAGTAATCATTTCTCATTCCAAAGACAATGCAAAAAACTTCAGCGCTGCTTGGGAGTCTTATTTCAACCACAGATATTTTCCCCATTGGAAAGCTGACTATTTTCATTTTAGAAAAATGGGTTGTTTGAAGATGAAAGTCTTTTATCTTTTTTCACAATTTATTTTGGTTATATGTTCGTACATTCTTATTAAATATTTCATATACTTTATTGCAACTACTTTGTTATTTCTACATCTTAGATAAATGCTGAAAAGGAAAACTTGATTGCATTGTTCATTGAATTAAATAAATTAAGAAAATAGTGATTTGTGTAGAAACTGGAGAGAACTATGTTTCATATTTCGTTGAATCACAACAGTGCTTCTCGTTGTGAAATGTAATTAAATGCTTTGCCCTCTGGAACTTGATTTTTGTGTATCTGAGACTTATTAACATAGTGCTAACTGCTAAGCATACTGTTTATCTTGTTCTGGGCATTGGAGTTTCAGTTTAAAAAATATTCTTGAAAATGTGTTCTGTGAAACTATTCATACCTCTCTTCCTAGGTAAATTTTCTCCTAGGAACTAGGTTTGGGGTGGAAATGAATATACATTATTTTCTCACTTGCTCTGTATGGTATGAAGGATTTGTAAAGCTTTGCTCAAAGTTGTGTGCATTTGTAAACACTATCATGATATTTTCAATTTTGTGTGTAAATTTTATTGTCTGATTTTGGTGACTGACATTAATGGGAGAGAATCTTTTCCATTAGGTTTAATTTTTTTCCTTTCCCTTCTGAGTTTTAATTGGTGTTCATTTTTCTCTTGGTTTAAAGGATTAGAGAAATCTACAAATGTATTTTATAAATAATCAAATTTGTAAACTTTTCTGAACATTTAGTTCACAAGCATAATTTGGAGGTGCGTTCTGTGTTTACACATAGTTTGGATATACAATTATTAGTGGCTTTTTTTTTTTAATGCTACACAGTGTTAAGTGAAATGTAGTTTCTAGCTTTGTACTCCAAGTTGTAAAAGCATCATCAACAATGAAAATTCCATTAGGAAACTTGTATTCGAAATTTCAGATAATATTCAGTGTAGCTAAGGTCAGTCTTAACCACTGGATGAAAATCTAGGACTGTATGGAAGTAAGCAAACATAACATTTTTAGGTGGAAATAGTCACCTCGCATAAAAATAAGGATGCATGAAAGCCTTAAACTCTGACTCCCTTTTACTGGATTCTGATTATGTGCAGATGTGGGGTGAGTGCGTAATAATAAATCCCACTCATCAATTTTAAGAACACTTGAAAAACAAGAAAATGTAAAATTGCTGCTAGTTAAATCTTTTGGAAAGAATTTCTGGTGGTGGTCACTTTAAAAATTATTTCCCACCCTTGCAAAATTGCCACATTAAAGTTTTGGACCTGGCAGTTCAACAGTAGTCCAAACTTTAGAAACCAAACACAATAAAATGGCTCATTGCCAGTGTGGCCACAGCATTGCCAGCAAATACTGCCTTGGCATCATTCAGCAGAGGTTTTTGTTTATAAAGATGAAGTCTTGAATACTGTTCAATAAACTTGTCACAAAATAAAACAGGCTGATGCTTTTAATGCTTTAATTGCACAAAAGTACTTTACTGAGCTACAACATTATCAGGTACTTTTTAAAAACTCCTGAAAATATGTGCTTTTGGAAAGGTGGATTTGGTCATCTTGGAAGTAACAATTGTTGCTTATCCTTGTCTCCTAATGCTGAAGTGTGAAAAGAAGAGGATACATGGAACGGCAGGGAGGAAACTTGATTCTAGGTCAAGTCTGTGGTATCCACATTTTTAGAATTTTATTATGTGTGTTTTGCTAGCTTATTATTTTGTTATGTGGACTTAAAGAATCGGGGAGACCAGGTGTTCCTTTTTACAGGAATCTTAAATGAGTCTGTGAATTATTTTTAAAAACTGATTACAGTAGGAAATGGGAAAAGAAATCTTCAGAGTAGATTCTCAATTGTACACACCTCTAAAGCTGTTTTTCTTTTTTGTTTTTGCATTAGTATGTGAGGTATTTGGAAAGAAGAGAGAGGAATCAAATATTACTGCTTTCTGGCATTGCTCTGATTTTTGTCTCTTCCATGTGTATTCAACTTCTGAAAAAAATTAGCAAAAGAAGTTTCCATAAACTCTAGAGTCCTTTTTTTTTTCTTTAAATCTGGATTGGAGTTGCAGTGAAACTAGTAGGCTGTTTCTTATAACCAGAGCTCTTGAAAAATACTTAAAATTTTTATCTTTATCATGAAAGAGTTTAGCTTGTATTTGAGTTTGAATCCCAGCTTGTCTTAGAGAATGTTAGACTAGACATACATAATTCCAGGTAGTAGCTGAGCCATTTTAAAATAATTAAGGTTTGACTAAGCATTGGAAAAAATCACTGAGTGAAAACCGGCTGTCTGCAGATATCCAGAATGGTCTTTATTATCTGAAAGGGGTGAACTGTGTGATAATATGTCTCCTTGTTCAGGACAGATCACTTCTATAATTCGTTGTTGTGTGCTTTCCAGTGTTTTACAGCAAGAAATGGTTTATCTCTTTTTTTATTTTATTTTTATTTTTTTCAAAGCCTAGTCAAGTGCAGTAGTGAGAATAGGGGAAAGAGTAGAACAGGAGTTCAATTTGTAACTGACTGTGAACAATCAGTCGAGGTAACTCGCTACCTTTGGACCAGCCAAGAAATAGATTATCAATTATGTGCATCATCACCTTTCTCCTCCCAGAAGTAGAGCTTTTATGGGGATATGGCAGAATCCAAACTTAATGGCTTTCCTTTTTTATTAAAAAAAATATTTGATTTGTTTCATTTGTTAGTATAAAATCTGGTGGATCACATTGACTTATTTTAAAATGTTCTGGAAAGCATGTACTCTAGTACGAGCTCAATTTTCTGATGCTACAATTGACTTTTCTGGGAAAACCCTTTTGTTCAGCAACATTTGTTCATCTCCTATTGGTGCCTGCTCAGGTAAATATTAATTTTTTGCTGTTCCTGGATTTATTCTTGGTGCTTTGAGCTACTTTGTGTCAGAGTCTCAAAAGCATCCTAGAATATGACTCCTTTTCTGGATCAACATAACTAGCAGTGAGCAACTAAGGTGGCATAATTTTCTACATACTGCTTTACTACTGAAGGAGTAAAGAGCCACCTGATATAAACATTCCAGCCCCAGGGACAGAAGGGCAGCACTCTAAAAGTCTGGGGGCAAGAAATAGTGCTGGGGAAAATCTCATTAACAATATCCCTTGAATTCTGTCAAGAGCCCCAGGGACCTCCCTCCAATGAAAATGCTGAAGGTTGGCGTATAGATAGAGACTCAGCCAACAGTTGTATAGAAGTGGTAAATGGTACAGCAGAGCATTGGAATTGGCACCCCAGGTCCAGATATTTGGATTCTGACCTTAGTAGCTTAATAATTTCAGGTTACTTTTCTTAATCAATTTATGGCTTGTCATTTCATGTTGAGAGAAGGAGGAAGTGACTATTTGGGGGAAATGGAGCAATGGCCAGCAGGAGAACATAACTCAATATGAACAGAGTCAAAGGTGTTGAGTCACCTTAACTCTTCCCAGGAGTGATCTGTGCTGTGTATTCAAATAGACTACCCTTTGGTGTTTCATTCTCTCTCCAATCTGCTGCTGCTGGTTTTCTCCTTTTGCCTGCTTATATGGCAAATCTGCTGGTAACCAGGATTGTGAGACTCATTTATACTGAAGCTCCCTCACTGCTGTCTCTAGCCCCAGCCTCCTAATGGGTGGGAATAGTTTACTCATAGCTTTTGATTAGTGAATAAGACTTGTCACTTACGAATTTGTGCTTCATGTCAAATGGTAACAACCACAATGTGCTACCACAAGTCACCTGTTAGTCTTTGCAAAGTGGGATGATTTAAGTAAGGGTAAGGGGATTCAGCTGCTTAAGGGGTTTTAAATCATACCAACTGGTGCTGCTGATTTCCTCATTTTTCTTTTGTTCTGTTTGTTTGCTTTGAGCAGTCTCCCTCTGTCATCCCGGGTAGAGTGCAGTGGTGGTGTCGTAGCTCACAGCAACCTCAAACTCCTGGGCTCAAGCCATCCTCCTGCCTCAGCTTCCCAAGTAGCTGGGGCTACAGGTGCACACCACCACACCCAGCTAATTTTTCTGTTTTTTTTCTTTTTTTTTAGTAGAGACTGGGTTTCGTTCTTGCTCAGGCTGGTCTCGAACTCCTGACCTCAAGCGATCCTCCCGCCTTGGCCTCCCAGTGTGCTAGGATTACAGGCGTGAGCCACTGCGCCTGGTGGAAGTTTGTTAATGCTACCCTCCCACTACACCTCTCCACACTTGGGTGTAATGGGGGCAGGAGAGTAGTATAGCCTTTATACATAACTCACTTCTGTGTTGTGTCCTAACACAGCAGAGTCCCTCTGCTATTAATCTAGCTAAAGTGATGGAAGGATTAATGCAACTACTACTTAAGTAGATAACTGCTTTGCTTCTATGACCATTGAACTGACAGGTGGAATTGGAAACATCTATTGCTTTCAAGCTTTCAAGACAATTTCACATGAATATACAGCTTAGCCATAACTATATCCCATACTAACAAATTTTTGAGCAGTGTTGTGCACCTAGCACTTAAACATTGGAAAAGGAAGCAAAATAAGGTGACTGTTCTTCAAGAGTTTAGAGTCTTAAGTTACACAAGTGCTTGGTTGTACTTGTACCAGGTACACTTACGTATCACAGGAACCATGTAAAGGCTTTCCTGGCCAATTGCTAAATCATGGTCAGAAAGGAACAAGTGTAAATTAGTCTGTGGCTGTAGTGTAGTTTCCTGTTGTTGAAATCCTCCCTTTATTTCTCTACTTCCCTAACATGCAAATTCTGAAGAACGACCCATCTTAAGCTCTCCCAAGTATCCCAAAAGAATTTATTCCAGTGATGGGCAGGGGGGACTCATGAACAATTAGGTAGATTTCTTTGCCAAGATCTCAGGTGGGCTGCTTTTGTTCTTTCACTCAGGTCCTTTTGTGTCATAGGTCACTGCACATGGAGATGCACAAGTTTTGGGCGATGCCTTCACCCTGGAGATGTTCAGGAAGGTGGTCCAGTACTGTTGTCTTAGACACCCCACAGGTGATAGGCATTAAAAGAATGTAAATTCCTGTAGGGTGGGATGGAGCAGAATTGACTACTCCATGGATATTCTTTGAAAGTTTCGATATAGATCACATTTTTCTGGGATAAATTCTACCTTATTTGCACTATTCATGCTTGCTATTTAAAATTTATTCCTTTGATGAAATCCTGTAAATGTGGAGTCTGACACATCCTCTCTTCCTGCTCCTGCAGTCAGACAAGAGAATTATTTTCCATGTGTGTGCAAGGCTAGTTAGTATAGGTCATGGGAATAAGCCATATGAACCTCACTACTCTTAGTGGCCAGGTGGACTTCAGATTAGACTTGATTACAAAATGTGAACTATTGCTAAAATATGGTGGATATAGAAATCACATTCTCAGGGAATCATCATAATCCTATCAGTTACTGTGACTCAGGACAAATCATTTCCCTCTGGCATCAAGGTTTCCTCTACAGAATGGGATTAAACTAGATAATCTCATACTCAGTTTTAAGTTTCCTGACGAACCTAGCCATTCTTGTATTTCTGGAAATCTGGCAAGTTTGGACCTTAAAGAGAGACCAGGAGTGGAACTCCAAATTTTGATCTGGCTCCTGCTGTACTGCGGGAGTGGTCTAGTGTGGAAGTGGTCCCACACTGCAGCTTCAGAGCTTCATGGTCTTCATTTCCCCTTTTGGGGGCTGTCCTTGTCCTGCCAGTTAGGTCATCTGGAGCTAGAAGACCAGAGACATTCTTCCTGGGTGTCCCATCAATCAAAAAGGAGTTAATGACACTGCAAAGGACCCAAAGGTACACTTGCCCATTTGTCAGCACTGAAAGGAACAGTTGACACACTGGGCACTTACTTTAGACAGGCAGGGGACACTTTTCATGGTTGGCCCCAGTTAATACAATACCCTTGTAAAATTGGCATTATTAATTATCCTCATTTGATAGGTCGGGTAATCCAGGCAAAGAGAAACAAAATAACTTGCTCAAAGTCTCGTTGATAATAAGGGGTGGGCAGAGGTTTTTAAAATCACGGATGCCTGCACGACTCCAGAGGTAGTAGAGCCCCTCTGTTCCCTGCCCCTCCCTGACTTTTGGGGGAAATGTGGGCAGCCACTGCCAGCAGTCTTCTGTCATGGCTCCTAAGCCTGCTGGGGCAGGGGCTACTGCTGTGTTCCAGTGCTTTTTCAGTTTCCCAACTCCCAAGTATGGTGTGGAGAGGCAGACAACATTACCGGTTTGTAAAGCTGCTCAGCCTCCGTAGTCAAGCTCATGGTTACAGAGTGAAACCTGAACTTACTTTGAAGTAGACAGGTGGAGGCTTTGTAAGCATGTTCAGAGTCTCTAGGCAAAGACGTTAACTCCCACTCCAATACAGCCCTATCCTGCTTGAATACCATGTGTTCCTCCTTATTTGTTTCCCTCCCCATGTCCAATTCTGTCAAGCTAGGTTCTCTTTGAGGAGTTGAGCACAGGTTAGATTTGTTAAACTTTTGAATAAGTCTTTGGGGATATTGGAGTTGGATTAGTGGCTTCCATATTTTTTTGACTGTTACCCAGTACAGTGGGATAGGAAACGCTGTGGCCATTTTCTTTGCCATATTTTCCCACTTTTCACTTTTTGTGTGCACATGCACATTTTAAGCTTTGCAGTGTTGCCAAATACTTAGTGGCAGCTCTTAGTAGTATATGGGTCTAAACCAAATTTATTGTTTAAAATTTCAGCTTACACCATTTTAGTAGCCCTTTGTCATATGCATGCGTGAATGTAAAGAATGTGTAGTTTTATAGTAAGGATTTGCATTTTTGCTTCAGTTTGTTACCTGTGAAGAATGTCCTTGGGGCTGCTGACTTAAATTTGGAAAATTCGTGAGTTAGAGGGAGAAGGAGGGATAAGAAAACTTGTCTACCACCTGCATGTCCCTCTGAGGCCGAGAAGTAAAGGAAGAGTGGTGGTGGTGGGCATAGATTGTCTTTTCAGTTTTAATGGGAAAAAAAGTATTCAATGGATGGTGTTCCCTCTTTGGGAACCTATGGAGGATTCCTCATTGACTTTCAAGACTTGATCCAGCATCTCTGAGCTGCTCCAGCATGCAAAGGTAGGCGATAGGAGTATGAGCATGACTTTGGTTTGTTAAAGGAGTGAACCTGCCACCCAGACACTTAAGTCCTTTATTCCTCCTCCTCACAGCCTCTCTGCAACTTCTGTGTCCATTACCTAGGGTGGGTAAAAGGAAACAGGAATTGCAGGCTAATTCCTTTCCTAGTTAAACCTTTGGGAGTAGAAGAGGGCAGTGTAAGGGCTGATGAATGAATTTCAGCTCCTCTGGCACTGAATTGGATCTCACTGGACACAGAAGAAAAGATCTGTTCTCAGATTTATGAAGAGCAGAGTTAGAACCTCCCAAGACAGGAGAGAGGATGCCATAGAAAATGAAGGTCAAGTTACTCCGTATTAGCAGAGAGTATGATTCCCTGTCAACAGTGGAATCCTGGTAAACTGGCTGGCCAGGGGAAGAAAGTCCTGACTTTTAGCATTTGCCCAGTTTCTGTATTTAAAACTTATCAAGGCCACCTGCTTACAAAGTTCCTTAATATTTAATAGTTGGCTCTTGCAAGTCATACAGTCCTGCTCCAGCATACTGTAGCAAGCTTCGATTGGGTGTTTTGAATTCCCATTATGTGCGTAGGTCTGTGCTGTATGGCAGAAGGTGTTGAAGCAGCATTTATTGTGAAGAATTTTGTCATTTAATTGACAGGTAAGAAACTGGAGAGACTGACAGACTGCAGTTTGTGGTATGGATTGAGTATAGTATCCCAGAGTAAGAAGTTGAGTGCTGGAAAGATCATGAAAAGGGGGGCATATGTGAGCTAGGCTGGAAGAATGATGATAGTAGTAGCTAACACATGGTCATAATAGTTCCAGACTTTGTACTAAGCACCTTGCATACATTATTTACATTAATCTTCAGAAAGAAATTATATCCCCCACTTTACTCCTGAGGTTTAGTGAGCTTAAGTATTTTGTGTCCAAGTTACATAGAAAGGACATTAATCTGGTGTAGTAGTATCACATTCTGCCTAGGAAGGAGTAGGGCCAGTAATTGGAGCCTGGTCACATCACTGCAGAACCCATACTTGGGCCCACTATATCAGCTTGCTATTGAATATAAGAAGGGACGTATTTCCAGGAGAGAAGAGTATAACTATAGTCTAAAGTTCTAGAGCAGGTGGGAGTCAGCATATTTGAGTTCTAGTCCTCATAACACTTAGCCACATATGTGGCCTTAGCCAAATCATATCTTCCTTGGATTGAGGGACTCAGATTAGATGATCACTCAGTTCCTTTTTATTTCTGACATTTTGTGAATTTTAAGTTATAAAAATGAGAATAAGTATGGCTTATTTAAGGGACAGTGAGAGAATGTGCCCTGCCAGGGCACTTTGAGGTTGGCAGTGGGAGTAAACAGGAGAACAAGGGGAAGTGGAAGGGAATGAGAATCCCAAGTGGTAGAAAGCATTGGCAGAAAAGGTTGGTGCTATATACTTGGCTGTTTCCATTTGCAATTCCTGACTCACTCCAAATGGAAAGGTGAGAGTAGTGGGGACATATAGAGATAACAAGCTGATAGTTTGTGTTGAATGTTCCTAAGTGCTCACTTCTCCTTTGATGGCTTCAGCAGTAGGTCAGGGCTAGATTTGGGTTATTTCTGAGCATCCTCGGGTTATCACTTCTTTGCTGGCATTCATTCATTCAACAGATTTCAATATAGGGCCTATTATGTGCCAGTCACTGGAATGAGAACATGGCTGATGTGGTCCCTCCCTTTGCTGAATTTTAGTCTAGTAGGGGAAATACATAATAAGCAAGTTATACATTTTGATAGGATTATGAGAAACAAGTTTTTGTTGGATTGGAGTCAGAGAATGTCTCTGACTTAGACATAGAGAACAGATAGAAGGGGACTGAGTGGAAATGGTTAGGCCAGTTAGACTGTCCTGGACATCCAGGTAAGATATCTGGTTGACAAAAGAGTACACAAAGATCTGGCAAGTACTAGTCAGACCTCTCTTACAAAAATCAAATGATAAAATTCATGACTTTATTTACTCACTTAAATGTGATATTTCATATGGTTTTGTAAAATTTTGGTCCTAAAAAGGTTGAAAGTCCCGTGGGGTTAATTATAATGGCACTAAATGAGTCTGGTTTAAAGTATGTAGCTGTTCAAGAGAGAGAGGAGAGGCCGGGTGCGGTGACTCACGCCTGTAATCCTAGCACTCTGGGAGGCCGAGGCAGGCGGATTGTTTGAGCTCAGGAGTTCAAAACCAGCCTGACCAAGAGCGAGACCCCGTCTCTACTAAAAATAGAAAGAAATTAATCGGACAACTAAAAATATATAGAAAAAAAAATTAGCCGGGCATGGTGGCACATGCCTGTAGTCCCAGCTACTTGGGAGGCTGAGGCAGAAGGATCGCTTGAGCCCAGGAGTTTGAGGTTGCTGTGAGCTAGGCTGACGCCATGGCACTCTAGCCCAGGCAACACGGTGAGACTCTGTCTCAAAAAAAAAAAAAAAGAGGAAAGAAGAATGTCAAATCAGTTTTAGTCACAAATTTCCAAGCAGAGGTAGATTTCAAAGGAGATAAATAGGATTTGGAAGAGACTAGTAATCTCCTGGATTATAGGTCATCCAAAGGGAATATGGCTCCAAGGATAGAAAACTACATATTGTAAAGATTTGTTTATAAAGAGTTGCCAATTCTAATGAGAAAGAAGAGAAAGCGGATCTGTGAAAAACAAAACAGTGTGGTTGCACAGGAAGCTCTGACCTCAGAATAGAAGCCAGGCCACCTTAATAGCATCACTTCAGTGAGAGTCTGGCCCCATATGCTACCGAGGCACAAGTGAGCCTACAACAATATGGTTGAGGTTTGAGTCTGGGCTCAAAAAAGAAGCTGAAAAAGCATGTATTCGGGGAAAAGTGTAATGATTAAGAAAGAATGCTCTAGGTCTACCAGAAATTGAGGCCTAGCACAGGCAGATGCTCCTGGCTCACTGCATGTATTTGGCCCAGACCAAAAGCATCTCTAGGGGCTCTGAAAAGAAGTGGTGGAGTGAGAAGGCAGAAGCTCCAATTGTTGCCTATAATCTCACCACCCCAGGTAATCGCTCCTAAAGCTTTTGTTGTTCACAGAAGGAGGTCCTTTAGTCCTCCATTTAAAATTTCCCCCAAATTTTATTATGAAAACTTTCAGTATGCAGCAAAGTTGAGATATATATATCTCCACTATTTAGATTCTACAGGTTAAATTTTCCTTTGTTATACCACATATCTGACCAATAATCCATTTTATTTTTTGGTGCATTTCAAAGAAGTTGCAGGAATCAGTATACTTTACCCCTAAACATTTTAACATGCCTTAACTTGAGTGCAATATTTGCTTATGGGTTAGTTTTTTTTCCTTGTAAAATTTTACAATCAGATCTATACATCTTAAGTATACCTTTAAAGTGACAAATGTACATGCTCCTGTGACCCATGTTCCTATCATGCTAAAGAATTCTTCCATTCCTGCCTAGAGTTCTTTTCTTCACAGTTAATACCTGCTCCTCCCCTTGGGAGAGCAGGAAAGACAACCACTGTTCTGAATATTTTCATCATCAATTAGTTTTTCCTGTTTTAAAACTTCATCAATGGAATCTATTTTATCCTTCAGATTTATCCGTGTTACAGATATTAATAGTTTCTGTTTTTGTTGCTGAATAGTTTTCCATAAACATCACAGTTTATTCATTCTCATAGTCATGAACACCTAGGCTGTTTCAAGTTTTTGGCTATTGTGAATAAAGCTGCTGTGAACATTCTTGTGCAAATCTTTGTGGACATAATGTTTTCATTGCTTTTGGATAAAAATCTAGCAGTGGAGTTGTTCTTGGGCTAGGTAAATTGGTTTTCTGATAAGCTGCCAGACTGTTTTCCAAAGTGGTACATTTAATGCTTTCACTAGCAATGTATGAGAGTTCCACATCCTTGCCAACATTTGGGATTGTCAGTCTTTTTACTTTTAGCCATTGTCGTCGGTAGGTAACAGTATCTCCTTGTGGTTTTATTTTTCATTTCTCTGATGACTGATGCTGTGAATCACTTCATTTGCTTATTTCTGATTCATATATTTTCCTTTATGAAATGTCTGATCAAATTTTTGTCCATTTTTAAATTGACTGTCATTTAATACAGAGTTGTAGGTATGAGTTTTGCATTTAAACTTTAAAGCTCAACTGTACAAGATCAGAGTAGGGAAGATTTACTGCTGGACATGAGTTTAAATGAAAAAGTCCTGAAGCGTGAGTTGAGCAAAAACACACTGTTCAGCAAATGGTTATGAGTACCAACTATATACTAACCACTAGTACTAGCAACATAGAGATGATACCCAGCCCTAGTTCCAAGGACCCCATAGTTTGCTGGGGTAGACAGACAAAAGTCAAAATTGTGATGTGGTTTCATTATTAAGTCAGTCACTAAATATTTACGGAGTACCTACAATAGGGTAGGTATTGTAGGTACTGAAGGTGTGGAAATACAAACCAGACAAAGGATCAGAAGGGCCAACCTGGCTGGAGCATCCTTGGGTGACTCGATTATTAGTTAGGCAAGGGTCAGGTCTTGCAGGGCCTTATAGACCATAGTAAGAACTTTGCATTTTATTTTGAGTGTTTTGGGAAGCCGTTTCAGAGTTTTAAGTAGAGAAATGACATGATTTGGTTTCTCTTCGGCTAATAAACACAAAAATGTGTGTGTGGTTGCAGAAACACTGATGAGGAAATCATTGCACTCATCCAGATGAGAGATAAGAAAATCCTGCCTGGGAAAGGTGGGCAAGGCTTCATAAAAGAATAATGTTATACTAGAACCTTGGATGACAAGACATTTGCTAGGCAGGAAAGTCAGAGGTACAGCATGTGTATGTGTCTGATGAACCAGAAGTCACTTTGGGTCGGGCGTGGTGGCTCATGCCTATAATCTTAGCACTCTGGGAGGCCAAGGTGGGAGAATCACTGGAGGTCAGGAGTTTGAGACCAGCCTCAGCAAAAGTGAGAACCCGTCTCTACTAAACACAGAACAATTAGCCAGGCGTCGTGGTGCACTCCTGTAGTCCCAGCTACAGGCTGAGGCAGGAGGATAGCTTGAGCCCAGGAATTTGAGGTTGCTGTGAGTGAGGCTGACGCCACAGCACTCTAGCCCAGGCAACAGAGCGAGACTCTGTCTCAAAAAAAGAAAAAGTCACTTTGGATGACTAGTTGGATGGGTGGGTAAGTAGCAGAGGGTAGAGCTGGTGGCAGACAAGTAAGGGCTTTGAAGGTTGAACTAGGGATGCAGGGTTACCATACTGTACAATTACCAAATTCTGTGCAGATATGCCCTGTGGAGTTGTGTAACAAAGTGGCCCTGCTGGGGAGTTTGGCTGTGAACCTAAGGGCCATGGGCAACTATACAGGGCTTCTATTAATAATTAGGATGGAGTCTCTGAAAGCTGGCGTCAGGGATGACTAGGTGGCGCAGGGCTAGGAAGGAGAAACCAGGGAGGAGGCAAGAGACTTTTAATAAGGCTTGAAGTTAGGTAGGGGTTGTTGAACTGGAAGTAGAAACTTTGTGCTTAGAATGAATAGTCAAGAGAACTTGAGGTATGCATGGGGGGAGCTAATGAGGCCCTTTAAAAAATACAAAATAAACAGTATAAAATATTGAAACAATACAGAAGTATATAGAGTTAATAAAATTTTCACCTTCTTTCCACTCCTTCAAGCTACCTAAAACCACATTTCCTCGGTGTAGCTTCCACATTTCTGTGTGTATATTTTATGTATATATTAAAATCTATTATATTATATATACACTTAGACACATACAATTGAAATTTAAAATGGAGTCATACTCAGCATTTTTTACAACTTTATTTTTTCATATTATATCAGTGTAGTTCTGCCTTATTTATTAGCTGCAATTCAGCATTTCATTGTTAGAATGTACCATGATTTAGTCACTACCTAATTGATAGAACTTTAAGCTGCCTTAGGTTTTTCACTATTCTCAGCAATAATGAAATGAGCATTCTTTTTTATTTGTCTCTGTACTGTGTAAACACTGCCTCAGAGAGCATGTGAGGTGACAAGCATGGAGTTCAGATTGTGACTTGGGGGAAGTTGTGGTCCTCCTCCCTGGGGGAGCATGTATTCTGCTCTGGGTCTGTCCTCGGGGAACTTCCAAGGGAGTGATCAGGATGGCCAGAAGTCTGCAGGCCATATTCTAGGGGCAAAAATCAAAAGAACTGGGGCTATTTCTCTAGATCTTAGATAGGACTGTTCAGCTTCCAGCTATGAGATGGGTTTTCATAGGGAGATAGAATAAGGCTTTCCCATGAAGACTAGACTGGGGAAAAAGTAAGACAAATGGGTAGAAGTGGGAATTCCACAGACTTGGGTCAGTTTGGGTAGGACTCGGGAGCTAGACTTTCTGATGAATTAATTGACAAAGTGGTGGGTTTTCCCTCATTGGACACATTCCGGCTGAGGTGCTGTGGATGGGTAAGCACATGAAGCAAATTGAACTCTAAGAATCATTCCAACTTTGGTTGATAGCAGCATTCCAGATGGAGATGGTGAGGGGCCAGGATGGGTGCTGTGGGCTTGGTCGGGGAGGGATTGACTGTGGGTCGGTATAGGGGAGACTGACACTAGAGGCGTCCCAGGGTATAGTGCTGGGAAACCTGGAATGCTGAGTGAAGCACAGTGAGAGATCTGACCTCATGTGCACTTCTGGTGCAGATGGTCTTCAGGTGTGTGGACCATGGGGAACACAAGGATAATAAGGGGTCTGAGGATGATTGTTATGGTGGCTGTAGGAGGAGGGACTGTGTGGGACTCAACGTGGTGATCCATGCAAGATGATGTTTTCAGCAGAGGGAGTAGATTAATTGGAAATGCTTGGTGCTGCTTGATTATGGAGGCAAGAGGCCAGTCAGTTGGGGCTGGGGTTGGAGATGACCTTTTGGATTTCTTTCAGCAAATATTTGTTGTCCAAGTGGTTGGGATAGAGCGATGAACAGAATAGTTAAATATTCCTTCCTTCACAGAGTTTACATTCTATTGGGGGAAACAAATTATGTAAATAGATGTACTAATAATATGTTGGGCATTGCTAAATGCTAAAGAGAAAAGGCAGGAAAGGGGTATGTTATGCCAGTGGCAGTAGGGTTGAAATTTTAGAGTGTCTAGAAAAGGAGGGCCTTTTCCTTTATACGAGAAGATGATTTTGAATAAGGACCTGGAAGGAGAGGGGGAGCAGCAAGCCATGTGGATAATATAGGGAAAGAACATTCCCGGTACTGTAAGGGCTTTGGGGTAGAAAGAAACTTTGGCTTATTTGAGGAATGACAAGAGCAAGGTGGCTGGAAAGGAGTGAGCAGAAGGTATTAGGAGAACAGGTTAGAGAGATCTAGATCTTTCAGGACCTTGTAGGCCATAGTAGTTAGGATTTTTTCTAAGAGCAGTGGGAAATCATTAGAGGGTTCAGGCAGAGGTGTGATGTGACTTGACATGTTTTAATAGGATCACCCTGATTGAGGTATTGAGAATAACCTGTTGGGGTGGAGATGGGGAAGTGGGAGGTGGAAGTGGAGGTGGAGATGGCATAGAATAAGGGAAACCAATTGAAGAGGCTAATGCTGTAAACCAGGTGAGAAATGATGGTCGCTTAGACTAGGTAGCAACAGTGGGAATAGTGAGGAGTTGGACATGAGCAGCTGATTAGAGGTTGGGAGAATTAGTGGGGGGATTACAACTCTACGCCAAGAGGTAGGGCTCCAGGGTTAGTGGGAAAACATTGGAGGAAGAGACTTTTTGGAGAATAGTATCTGGATAGTGGTTGCATTTGGAATAATATTGGGATTGGAACTTGGATGAGCATTTGATTTGGGGCCAGTAATGGGGTCAGAGTGAGAGTCATTGGTCTCTGCAAAGGTCAAGGTTAGAGTCTGGGTCTGGAAAGCACTATTGGGACTAAGACAAATTTTAGTGTAAGGATTAGTCTGGTGTCAGAGTTGAAGGTGAAGGCTAGTACTCCTTTTCAACATCTTCAGACCAGGGTTGGTTGTAACCACCATCTCCTATGTCATTGAGCTCCCCCAGGGGGTTGAGGGGTGTGGAGGCTATAGGGCCGCCTTCTTGGGTGTCATGGGGGTAGATATAGGTTCGCCCTGCCTGGGTGAAGCCTGCTGGCCTTCCCAGGGACCTACAGTCAAGGAAGGGTAGAGAAGGGTTCCTGGTGCTTGACCCAGCTCCTCTTCCCTCAGATGGCCCACTGTGTGACCTTGGTTCGGCTGTCCGTTTCCTGCGACCACCTTATTGACAAAGACGTCGGCTCCAAGTCTGACCCGCTCTGTGTCCTTCTGCAGGATGTGGGAGGGGGCAACTGGGCTGAGGTGAGGTGGACCATGGAGGTTAAGGTTGTGGAGGGAGGCTAGGACTGGATTTGGGGTGGAGGGTGTGTGACTGTGATGCTCATTGGCCTCTGCCCACAGCTTGGCCGGACTGAACGAGTACGGAACTGCTCGAGCCCTGAGTTCTCCAAGACTCTGCAGCTTGAGTACCACTTTGAGACAGTCCAGAAGCTACGCTTTGGAATCTATGACATAGACAACAAGACACTAGACCTGGGGGATGATGACTTCCTAGGGGGTGCTGAGTGTTCCCTAGGACAGGTACGTAGGGCCAGGGATTAGGATCCTCCAGACAAAAGTGTTCTGTAAGAGCCCCATCAGGCAACCTAGCCTGTCTAGAGCCTGGAGGTGGGGGGCAAGCAGGACCTAACCCTGCTTGAGATCTTGAATCTTCCTCCACTTGCTGCTTTGCTCCAGATTGTGTCTAGCCAGGTACTGACTCTACCCTTGATGCTGAAGCCTGGAAAACCTGCTGGGCAGGGGACCATCACGGTAAGGAAGGACCCAGCAAGGGTAGGGGAAGGTGGCTTACATCAGTGAAGAATTTGTGAGATGATACAGTATCCTCCACCTAGGTCTCAGCTCAGGAACTGAAGGACAATCGTGTGGTAACCATGGAGGTAGAGGCCAGAAACCTAGATAAGAAGGTGTGTCTGGAAGGAGGCTTTGGGAATCCAAGAATTAAGGGGACAGGGATTGTGCCGGTGGGGACAGAGGGCTGGCACAGTGGTTGTTTTTCCCTGAGTCTTGTAACCAAGGTCTCTGTGGTATTGGCAGGACTTCCTGGGAAAATCGGATCCATTCCTGGAGTTCTTCCGCCAGGGTGATGGGAAATGGCACCTAACATACAGATCTGAGGTGCGAAACCCCTGAGATTGGATAGGGTGAGGTAGGAGAGAATCTCCTGGGTCTTGTGACTAGCAAGGTTTGGAACACAGGGAGAAAGAGTCTGGGTGGGAAGGGTGGCAGCTCCCTCACAGGCCAGGCCACAGCTCACTGGAGGCCTCACCTTCCACCCTCAGGTAATCAAGAACAACCTGAACCCTGCATGGAAGCGCTTCTCAGTCCCCCTTCAGCATTTCTGTTGTGGGGACCCCAGCACACCCATCCAGGTGAGGAGCTTGCCTCCTGAGTGGACTGAGCAGGGAAAGAGAGCCTGGAGAGGGACTTATTCTTACCTGCCCCCTGACTCCTTTATTTCCATATACACCTTCCTCTCAGGTGCGATGCTCCGATTATGACAGTGATGGGTCACATGATCTTATTGGTACCTTCTACACCAGCTTGGCCCAGCTGCAGGCAGTCCCGGTGAGCACTGGCCCTGCTCAGGGCTGTTGAGGTGGGCCTAGATGGCTGTAGCTCGGGGGAGGGAGGGAGGAGAGGGCAGCTCAAGTCCTTGACTGATGCTCTGGGAGTTTTCTACCCTAATTTTTCTCTCCAGGTTGAGTTTGAATGCATCCACCCTGAGAAGCAGCAGAAAAAGAAAAGCTACAAGAATTCTGGAACTATCCATGTCAAGATTTGCCAGGTGAGACAATAGCCCATGTGACCCAGGCTCTGATTCTGAGCTCCAGGACTCTATCCCTGTCCAGCCATGACTCTTGTTTCATCTGCAGGTAGAAACAGAGTATTCATTCCTGGACTATGTGATGGGAGGCTGTCAAATCAACTTCACTGTAAGTTGCCTTACCAGGTATAAAAGAACAGGTCTGGGGCTTCAGGTAGCCTTCAGTTCCCTTCCTTATCTCCTCCCAGGTGGGCATGGACTTCACTGGCTCCAATGGAGATCCTTCTTCACCAGACTCCCTACACTACCTGAGTCCAACAGGGGTCAACCAGTACCTGACAGCACTGTGGAGTGTGGGCAGTGTGGTTCAGGACTATGACACGTGAGTAACTGTTCTCTCAGCCATCCCTATGCCCTGCAAATGCTTTAGCCTTTGAGCTCACAGTCCTCTCACTGCCTCTTCCCCAACTTGCTGTCCTTCCACAGGGACAAGCTGTTCCCAGCATTTGGATTTGGGGCACAGGTACCCCCTGATTGGCAGGTGAGCTCTCTCTTCCTCTCCCCTACTCCTATTTTCAGTTTCAGGGTCCACATCAGGGGGATGTGGTGAACTTACCTGCTGGTGGCACTCAGCTTTAAGAGGAAATGCAGGGATGGATCCCAGCAAGCATGTGCATGTATACAGCAAGTGCTTAGCACTAAATAGCTCTTGTAGGAATCTTGGTCCATGCCATAGAGCCTTTTAGTTAGCACAAAGGTCATGGGGGAAGAATTTCATTTTCGTTCTTGCCCTCAGGTCTCTCATGAATTTGCCTTGAACTTCAATCCCAGTAACCCCTACTGTGCAGGTAAGCTTCCCCATCCACTTAGAGGCAGGTCTGTCCACAACTAGAGGGGCAAGCCTGAACGGGCAAAGGAGAGTGGGGGACAGATACCTGCCTCCACCAGAGGATGGATTTTACAGCTAGCCCTCTGCAGTCAAATCACCGTGCCACATGACTTGGAGCAAATTGCTTAGTCTCTGTGTGTTTGGGTTTTGTAATAAGACAAAATATTTTAGGATATTGAACATTCAAGGAAAGGATGCAAGTAAAGCTGTAAGCATGGTTCATACTAAGTGCCCTCTAAAAAATGGCAGCTGTTATATCATCATTTTCACCCAGAAGCTCACAGGTACTTATTTGGGCATCAGTGGAAGCCTTGGTTTGCCTCCCTGCAAGGTACTTTTTGCCAGAGTCCCACAAGCCCTTTTGTCTAGGGCCAAAACGTTATGACTCCTCAGCAGCCCCAGGTGGCCAACAAGCTGAAGTGCAAAGTTTGACCTGACCTGATCTGTCCTGGGTTTTTAAATTTTCTTTTAACTGTGTATTTTGATATAAGTTCAGATTTAGAAAAAAATTACAAGAATAATCATAGGGGTTCAGGTTATTGGAACTCAGGGGTCAGGGGCCTGAGTCATAGGGGCTGTTGTTTACCTTCACCCAAATTCCCATATGTATATAAAGTATGTGTGTATACATACGTACATGTACATATATGTATGTGTATGCATGTGTATATATATATTTTTTTAATCTTACTTTTTTCCTAAAATGTTTGAGAATGTTTTGGTGAATAGCCCTGCCCCACGTTTGCCTCTGTGACCCCACCAATTTTGTACTCATCATCATCCACATGGCCATTTACCCCTAAATACTTCAGGGTGTGTTTCCTAAAATCAAGGACATTTTCTTACATAAGCACAGTCCGAAATCAGAAAATTAACATCAATACAGTACTATCATCCAATCTATAGCATTTATTCAGATTTTGCCAGTGGTCCTAATGTCTTTTACAGCCAAAAAAAAACTTAGATCACACAGTACATTCAATTATGTCTTTTTATCTAGAAGGGCTCTTCATGTCTTTCATGATAATACTTTTTTTTTTTTTTTTTTTTGAGACAGAATCTCACTGTGTTGCCCTGGCTAGAGTGCCGTGGCGTCAGCCTAGCTCACAGCAACCTCAAACTCCTCAGCTCAAGCAATCCTCCTGCCTCAGCCTCCCGAGTAGCTGGGACTACAGGCATGCGCCACCATGCCCGGCTGAGTTTTTCTATATGTATTTTTAGTTGTCCAATTAATTTCTTTGTATTTTTAGTAGAGACAGGATCTTGCTCTTGCTCAGGCTGGTTTCAAACTCCTGAGCTCAAACAATCCGCCTGCCTCAGCCTCCCAGAGAGCTAGGATTACAGGCGTGAGCCACCGCGCCCGGCCCATGATAATACTTTTGAAGAATAGAGGCCAGATAATTTCTAGAATGTCCCTTGGTTTTGCCTGATGTATCCTCATGATTAGATTTGGGTTATACATTTTTTTGGGGGAATGCCACCAAAATGGTGCTGTGTATTCTCGGTGCATCATATCAGGGGGCACATGATGTTGATTTGTTCTAGTACCAGTCATGTTAATTTTGGTCATTTGGTTAAAGTAGGGTCTACCAGCTTTCTCCACTGTATAGGAACTGTTTTTCCCTTTGTAATTAATAAGTATCTTTTGAGAAGATACTTTGAAGCTATATAAATATCTAGTTACTCATCAACTTTCACTTCCAGTTTAAAAATAATTTTTTTTAATAGATGGGGTCTTGCTATGTTGCCTAGGCTGGCCTCAAACTCCTGGGCACAAACAGTCCTCCCACTTCAGCATGCCAAGTAGCTGGGATTACAGGTTTACCCTACTGTGCCCAGCTACACTCTGTAGTTTTAACATCCATTGATGATCCTTGCTTGAATCAGTTATTTCTATGATGATTATCAGATGATTTTGTAATCTTTCCTTCAACATTTAAGTTTTCCCTTTTCCCCTATAATTATTTAATGTCTGTGTAGATCCTTATTTGATTAAATGGATTATAATTCATTATTTTATTAAGTAGGTTATAATCTGATGCTCAAACTCTGCTGGTTTTGTACAGGGGATCCCCTTATTCTGGGTTTTAATTCAAGCTGTGATTTAGGGCAAGTCCCTGCCTCTTTTTGAGCCTTAGTTTCCTCATCTGTAGGACAGAGATATGTTCCCTGGGTTACAGGGGTGATTGAATGAAATGCACCCAGGCTCCCAAATCTCCTGGGCTGGGATAGGGCTGGGATTTCGGAAGTGGCCTAGTTTCAAGAGGTCCAGGATTTTACACTGTTTTTTGCGCTCCTCTGCAGGCATCCAGGGCATTGTGGATGCCTACCGCCAAGCCCTGCCCCAAGTTCGCCTCTATGGCCCCACCAACTTCGCACCCATCATCAACCATGTGGCAAGGTTTGCAGCTCAGGCTGCACATCAGGGGACTGCATCGGTGAGGGTTGTGGGCGACAGTGGCAATGGTGGTGGTCAAAGGCTCCCTTTGAGGGCCGTGTAACAGGGGACTTCTTATCTGTGTGGGAATGTGTGGCTGGGGGATCTGGAGGGCTATGGGAAGGAGGATCTGCCTCAGTACCATACATAAATGGACTTGTCCCCAGCAATACTTCGTGCTGTTGCTACTGACGGATGGTGCCGTGACAGATGTAGAGGCCACATGTGAGGCTGTGGTGCGTGCCTCGAACCTGCCCATGTCGGTGATCATTGTGGGTGTGGGCGGTGCTGACTTCGAGGCCATGGAACAGCTGGATGCTGATGGTGGGCCCCTGCGAACACGTTCTGGGCAGGCAGCTGCCCGTGACATAGTGCAGTTTGTGCCCTACCGCCAATTTCAGAATGTGAGTGGGGGCAAGTTTGATCTGGGGGTTTACCCTTTCACCTCTCTCTGATGTGAGTGGGGATACTTGCCCTTTCCTCTAAGTCTGGGGCAAGGTTGGGTGTTGGGTTTTATATCCTTTCTTGGGTATGAAATACAGACCTTGGGCAGCTGTTTTGAGCCACCACTGACCTTGCCTTTCTTCTCCTGGCAGGCCCCTCGGGAGGCATTGGCGCAGACCGTACTCGCAGAAGTGCCCACTCAATTGGTCTCCTACTTCAAGGCCCAGGGTTGGGCCCCATTCAAGCCACTTCCTCCCCCAGCCAAGGGCACTGCACAGGCCCCCCAGGCCTAGATTCCCTTGGAGGCTGTGGCCAGTCCTCAGCCCTGTGTCCCCAAGGTCCCTCTGGGCCCTGGCCCAACCCGCACACTCTCCTCAGTGCTAGCACCTTATATTTTTTGATACTTTTATACTTGTTTCTGCTGTCACTGCTCTTGATACCCAATGCTTGCCCCTGGTATCCTCATTCAATAAAGAACAATGAAGACCACTGCTTTGCCACTACTCTGTGTGTTTTTGGGTGGGAGGCTGCTATTAGCCATATTTACTTTGCCTCCCTGAGCCTCAGTTTGTGGATCTTAGGGGTTGTTGAGTGAAAGATGCCTCTGGTGTAATAGCCCCGCTCAAAGAAATTGGGTATTCCTGGCCAGATATCTAAATGACTCCCACTATTTTTGAAAATAAGAAGTTTGAATTTTTAGCAGTTCAGCCTTCCCTCCCTTAGGGCGGAGCTGAGCTGGGAACACAGACAAGATGGGCAGTGCTAGACCGCATAAGAGGCAGCAAAGGGCAGGAAGGCATGAGTTTTAAGGGGAAGCAAGGGCTATGTTAGACTTCCTAGAGGAGGGAGCAGGGTAGTTCTGGTCCTAAAAACAGGTGAAAAGCTTGAATTTTTTTTTTTTTTTTTTTTTGAGAGAGAGTCTCACTCTGTTGCCTGGGCTACAGTGCCGTGGCATCATCCTAGCTCACAGCAACCTCAAACTCCTGGCCTCAAGCGATCCTCCTGCCTTAGCCTCCCGAGTAGCTGGGACTACAGGCATGCGCCAACATGCCCGGCTAATTTTTTCTATATATTTTTAGATGTCCAATTAATTTCTTTCTA
>NW_012136303.1:941885-976165 GCF_000956105.1 Propithecus coquereli
GTATCTGAGACTACAGACATGCGCCAGCACACCCAGCTAATTTTTCTATTTTTAGTAGAGATGGCGTCTCACTCTTGCTCAGGCTGGTCTCAAACTGCTGACCAAAAGTGATCCTCCCAGTTCGGCCTCCGAGAGTGCTAGGATTACAGGTGTGAGCCACTGCGCCCGGCCTGCTTCATTATTTTTAATGCCTACAAATTATTCTCGTACGCGAGTGCACCATAGTTTATTTAGCTAATCCCTTATTTATGGAGATTTGAATCCCAGTTTTATTCTCTTACAAGCAATGCAGTAATGAACATCCTTATATGTTTATCTTTGTACACTTACAGGAGTATTTGTGAAGAATTTGTTCTAAAAGTGGAAAAGCTAGATCAAAGGGTATATTTAAAATTTTAATAGATATTACAAATTGTCCTCCATACAGAAGTTATGGTCAAACTTACCCCTTTTGTTAATCTGACAGGCAAAAATAGAAAAAAAAATCTAATTTTTAGTTTAGATTTATTTATTTTTTTATATATTTTAATTTCTTTTAATCTTCTCTGTATCATTCCAATTTTAGTATATGTGCTGCCGAAGCAAGCACTAGATTTATTTAAATATGAATGCTAGGTATCATTTCATGTTTGTGAACTGTATTTCTTCTCAATAGCCTATTCATAGGCTGTGTGTATGTGTGTTATGGTCTTTATTCTGTTAAAGTTATTAACCCTTCATCTCATACATGTTGAAAATATTTCTTCCCAGGCTGTTGTCTTATTTATAGTAAGTATCCTTTGGCATACAGAACTCTTTTAATATGGAAATTTAAAATTTTTATTTGTGCCAATTTGCTTTTTAAAAAGTTATCCATATGTCATTAATTACTTTCTATGACATTAAACATTCTGCCACTTATTGCCATTTCTGTTGGCTGAATATTTTGTAGCATAATTTATCTACTTGGATACTAAGTTTCTAGTTTTCTTTATAAACAACACTGTGATAAATATCCTTATAGGTATTGCCTTTGAATACATCTACCTTTTCTTTAGACACATTCTTAGAAATGGAATTGCTGTGATAAAAGAGTATAAAAAGTTGTGGAGTTTTTGGTTTTTTTAGAGACAGGGTCTTGCTCTTTTGCCCAGGTTGGAATGCAGTGGCACCATCATAGCTTACTGCAGCCTCGAACTCCTGGGCTCAAGGGATCCTCCTACCTCAGCCTCCTGAGTTGCTGGGACTACAGGCATGAGCCAGCATACCTGGCTAAAGAGTATAAAGAAGTTTTAAGGCTTTTGGTTCCCGTTGGGAAACTGCCCTCTAGAAAAGCTGTATTAGTTCATATTTCTAAATTTAGGTTTTAAGAGCACTCAGAATCTTTTTCATCTTCAAATTACAAAAATAATATCCCCCAATGTTAAACAGATGCATGTGTTCCCAGCCCCACATGTGTGTGTGTGTGTGTGTGTGTGTGTGTTAGAAATTCCCAGTTCCACTTTCTAGAGGTGTAACCACTGTTAATAATCTGATTATTCTTCCAAAACAGGAACACACTGGGAAGGATCCTAACTTGGTATGTGTTTCTTTGCCCATACTGGTACCCCTTTCTACCCCTGAGTAGAATGCTATCCTTTGATGCCTGTTTTCTCCATCTTTTTTCCCCTCCAATGCCACTTTTCACCCTTAAAGAATTCTTGGATCTGTAAATGAATTGTCCTGTAGCCTGGGACATCTTTCCCCTGTCAGGCTCCTTTAGGGCAAGGACTAGTGAACACTGGATCACCTACACTGTGCCTAGCACACAGCTGGGCACTCAAGTCTCAGGACAACCTGAGTAGGGGCTACCAGGCCTGCACTCAGAAACTTCCTAAAGGTTCTCGAGTCTCCTTAGTTTTTGAGTGCCCGGAGAAAGGGTGATTTCCCCTCCACCTGCACCCCCACCTAGGAGCTGAGGACTTTCCCAGACACTGGGGGTGGAAATTGAGGAGCAGAAATGTGGCTTCAGGCTACCTGGCAGCTCTGCAGCTCTTCCTCTGGAGGAAGGTGGGCCTGAGTACTGCTCTAGTGCTGCTCATCACTAGGTGTGTGACCTTGACCAAGTTTCCTGACCTGAGCAGTTTCCCTCTCTGGTTGTGAGGATTAAGTTAGGTAATGTGTATAACATCCACAGCACTGCTTCTTGTACATGGTAAGCACTCCATGAACATGAGCTGCTGCTACTATGTTGATCTAGACTTCTCCAAGAAAAGAGGGTGCATTGGGAGGTAAACCCCAGTATATTCATATGACAAAGGTAGAGCTCTCCCAACAGAGCACTCCAAAGCACTGATCCAGCTTCCTTCAGCAGAGCTCAATTCTACTCCAACAATCAGCATGTTTAGTGAGGCCCCCCAGTGGCCCCTGTGGCATTGTCCCCTGCTCCCTCTGAGGTACGCACACCATGGGCACGGACTCGATACAAGCACGTGAAACGGGGATGGCCCCAGTTGCTTAGAATCTGGATCTTCACCTTGGGAAAGGCAGCTGGGGGGTCATTCTGGGGAGACAAATGCATCACACCAAGACGTACTCTCCCGAGGGCTGCCCTCCTCCCCAATCCTCCATCCCTCACTGCTCCATTCCCTTAGCACTTCACCCCCAGAGGCAGACACACCTGCAGGTGGAAAGTCTGAATCTCAGATATCTCCACATCGAAGGTGAACTTCCCCAAGAAAACTTCAGTCTCGTCATCAACCTGGAGGCCCTGATGAGTGAAGGATGAATGAACAGTGAGGCACAGGTGGAGAGGAGAAGAGTTTGCTGAGGATCTTCTATGTGTTCAATAGCTGTATGGATGCTGTCATGTATTTTTTTCTTTATTTAAATTGACAGAACAAGAATGTCATATATTTTTTGATGGTAGGATACTGTAGTGTGGAATGTGGGCTCTGAGAAACTGGGTTTTAAATTTTAGTTCAGCCAATTGTTGGCTGTGTTACCTTGGGCAAATAATGTCCCCTTTCTGAACATTACTTTCCTCATCTGTAAAGAGAGATAATAATAGTACTTCATAGGTTGTTATGTGGATGCAATGAGATGATGCATAGAAACTGCTTGTCACAGAGTGGGCGCTCAACAGGCCATAACTCCTATTTGGACATGGTTACGAGTATAACCTACAGCAGCCCTAAGAGGCAAATAGTAGTATCTCCATTTTATAGATGAGCAAACTAAGACTCAAAACTGAAAGCAGTTTTAACGACTGCTTGGGGCTTTCTAGGTAAAATCCCCCACCTCCTGACCTCGGCTCCACTCACAAAGACTGCGAAGTCGCGGGGGGCGCTGTTGGCTCCCCCGGTGTGCGCCACGCTGGGCGGCGGATGCTGCAGAGTGATGTCGCTCAGCTGCACACGACCTGGCAGCCGGATCACCACCTGGCCCTGGTCGCCCTCAAAAGCCCAGCAATTCCCAGGGAACACGTCTGGCTGCAGACGGGCGGATAGACCATCAGAACCAGAGGACACAGCGACTGCTGCGCCTCCCCAGCGTGGGTGTCGGATCAGGTAGGCTCCGCCCTCAGCGCGACCCCAACTTCGGTCGGGCCCGCAGCTGTGCCTCCAGCCCCGGTCCCTGGCCAGCCAGATCCCGCCAAGGGGCCCAGTGCTCAGCACTGCCTGTTCATCCCTGGACTCGCCCAAAGGCTCGCCAAGCCAAGCCAGGCCCCGCCTCCAGCGAGGCCCATCCTCTGCCCAGCCAGGCCCCACCTAGCGCCACGCCCTCAGCTCAGCCAGGTCCAGTCTCCGGGGAGTTGTTCTGGGTCCTTTCGCGAGCCTCCCGCCCCTGGTCCCATCTCGGGATTCTGTTTCCAGCTCACCTCCAGAATAACTGTGGGCGGCCGTGCATAGTTCCAGAAGCTGAAGCGATTCCAGAAGTAGGCAGTGTTCGTGTCTTCGTAGTCGTGGGATGTCTTCTCTAGGTCAATGGAGGCTCCTGGAGCAAGGAGGAGTGGTAACCCTCAGGGGCTCCCAGGCCTTACCGACAGCTGGGGGACGGTCTGTCTGAGGCTCTGTCTTCTTTCGCCGGCCAGGTGCATAGGTCTGTCTGTGTCAATTTCTCTGTCCCTCAGTTATCTCTGGGTCTTACCCACAGAGCTCAGCGCATAGTCGGGTTTCCGCACAAAGTCCTCATTCAGCCTCTGGAACACGAGCGTAGCCACTCTCTGAAAAGAGGGGGTGTGGAGCCTGGAGGAGCAGGACTTGCGGGCTGGTCATACAGGTGGGCGGGGTTCCCTGGGAACTAGGTGCTCTGGGGGCGACTTTGTGGGCCCCGGGAAAAATCACGCAGAGCTTTGGGGCGGAGCTTAAGCCTCAGGACCCAGGGAGCGGGGATCCTCCAGGGGTTTCCAAGGTGGGCCGGGGCTCACCTCGCTGTTGGCTGCGCGGACGCTGGACACCTCCTTGTACAGTTTATCCAGCTCGGCCTGTAGCTGCTGCAGCTGCTGCCCCTGGGAGCGCACGCGCTCGTGGTACTCACTGGAGGTGGGAGGTTGGCACAGTGCAGTTGGCTCCCTGTCCCTTTAGACACCTTGCTTAAGGTCCCCCATGCTCCCACCTTCGAGCCCTCCAATTTCCCACCCTAGGTGCCCTCTTTCACCTTAAACTCAGCATCTCCTTAGGTTCCTGTTGGAGGAAGGGAGGGACAAAATTCCGGGCTGCTCAGTTCCCCGCCCCTTTCTCCCTCTTCAGCCTGGAACAGCCAGGCTCAAAGTGCCTACTTTTTGCGGACTATGCCCCATTCCCTAACTCTTCCTTAACCTTCCAGGATCATAGCCTCTCAGAGACTCTCAAGCACCTCTGGGCACAGTCCCTCAGAAATCTGTATATCCAGCCCTCCAGCCCTTCTCCAGGATTATAGCCTCTGGCACTGCCCCCTCCCAGCAATCCAGGAGACTCCCCACAATCTCCAGGTTCACAACCTGCCAACCACCCACCCAAAGACACAGTCTCCCCAACTCACATTCTCCAAGGGAGGGACCAGATACAGGAGCCCCAACCAGAGTGCTGGAGAAAGAAAGGGGGGGTTTCTCAGGAGAAGGGAAAGGAAGAGAAGGGGGTTCCCTGGCATAAGGGGACACTGAGAAGATTCTTGACAGGGTTGAGTCTGGGGAGGGGGGAAAGTCTGAAGGGGCGCTAGCGGGCTCTGAAGGGGAATGCGAGGAGCTTCTGAAGGGGCAGAGTGGGCTGAAGAAAATGTGCTGGGTTTGGCTCCAAAGCAGCCAGGGCTGGGGCCCCAGGGAATTCACCAGCCCTCACCTGCCAGAAAGAGGCTCAGCAGCGACACAGCCGTGAGCAGGAAGCGGATGGAACAGACTTCCCTGAGGAACCGGAGGGAGGCTGAGGCCCCAGACCCTAGTCAACCCCCCAACCCCCACCCTGGGGTTCTAGACCCACCTCTTGCGAACACAACTCAACCAGATCCGAATCGGCTCAAGCATCAGCCAGGTCCTGGCACTGCTCCCCACCCCCTCCAAAGAGCAGCCCCTGGGGTGCCTCGTCCCCCCCTCTGACCTGTACACACTGACCAGCACGTCTCCTACCAGGGATAACAACACGCTCAGCACCTGGAAGAGTAGGCCTGAGGACAGGAAAGGGGGCTCAGAGAGGGGCAGAGAAGATGAGGACGCGGGGACTCAGCATAGTGTTCCAGGTTCAGAAGGGGTTCAGGAAGGGGACCAGGGATGGGCCCGGGGCTCATGAAGAGAGGGGTGAGGGGTGGGCTAGGAGAATTAGATGGGCGCTAGGAGAATGAGTTGAGGCTCAGAGAAGGGGCTGGATAGTCAGACATGGGCAGGGGGCTCAGAACGGAGAACCAGGTCTCAGAATGAGAACTGGAGTTTAGGGAGGGGAGCTGGAGGGTCAGAGGGGATCAGGACTGGCCTGGCTCGTACTCAGAAAGCTCTTGGACACCCGCGGGGTAGGCATCTCCTGCCTGAGATCCAGGGTCGAGAGAAGGTCGAGCTGCTCCTCAGAGACTACAGGAGACTCAGCCGGTTCTGTGGGAGCCCAAGGGCTCCATTGGGGCCTTGCGCACCGCAAGCCCACTTTTCCCCCCGGGACCCGGCCGCAGGTTCCCCCGCCCAGATGCCAGAAAGCTGGGCAGCCTCTCACAGGCTTTGCTTCTCCTGCACCACCCTCCCAGGTCAGTCTGCGCATTCTGAGTCCCGCCCCTCACGGAGGTTCAGTCAAGAATTGGTCCCACCCCGCAAACGGATACCCCGCCCCCAGCCTTAGCTCTTGGCGCGGCCCGGTTGTCCCAGAAGCCACTCACACTAACACTGAGGCCGCGCCTCCTCGGTGGTGCCCAATCACAAGATTTCGCCCGCCCCTTCCCACGACCGCCCATCACGCAGAGGCCCCGCCCCTTAAGGGATCTTATTTAGCACCTCCCCTTTACCCTACAGGCCCCTCCCCATAGGAGGTGCTCAGACTTAATTTTAGGCCCGCCCCACGCCCCGCCCCCTAGTCCCCGCCCCCTCCATCGGCTCACCCAAGTTCGACCCCGCCCGCACCCGAGGCCCCGCCCCTCACGGTTGCCGCGCCACAGGCGGTCTGCCCGTTGTAGCTCCGAGGCGCCGGCTTCTGCCGAGAGCTTCCTGCCCATGTGGTTCCTCCGGGCACTCCCACGCTCAAGGCGGGCTCACCGCAGCTCGAGCCCCGGGCTCTTCTGCCCTCGGCCTCCCCAGGCCCCGGCCCAGCTGACCGGTGGCCGTTGCTGTCCTCTGAGGTGACGCTCACTGAGCTGTTGCTGTTGTCGCTGTAGAAGTTGGGCGTGTGCTTGCGCGGGGACGCAGCCGAGCCGGTGCGGGGGTTCCGCCGCATCCTGACCGGGGGCCGCCCTCGCGGACGCCAAAGTCGCCGCCGCAGTCGTCAAGGCCCTGGGCCCTCCCTCAGCAGCTGCGCGCCGCAGGGACCCCACGGACCCACCGTGCAGCTGGCAGGCCCCGCGGCCAGACCCAACCCTCTGGCCTGTGTCTGGGCCCGGCTGCTGACGTCACAGAGGAGACTACGGTCTCCGCGGAACGTCCTGGCCGCGCGTCACAGAGCTAGCGGTGACGTCGCTGGGAGCCATGGCAGCCTCTCTCACTCTTTCTGACGTGTGAAGACAGCAGTGACATCACAACACCTCCCAGAACAGCCCATCTAAAATTGCACTCAGGGTAAAACGATTTCTATCCCCCGTCCCTGCTTTTTCTCATACATGGTGTATATTTCACTTATTTATTTCGTTATTGCCTGTCATGCCCACTAGAATGTAACCTTAATGAGGGCAGGGGATTTTTGTTTGTTCACTGCTGTATCCTCCAGCACCTAGATAGGCCTAGCGTGTAGTAGGTGCTCAGATATTTGTGACTGAATAAGTGTTAAGAAGCAAGCCATCACCCCCTTGCACTTCTAGATAAACATTTAGTCCCTTTTGCTCTGCAAATCCTGCAGCCCTTTCCTCCCCTCCCAGTCA
Organism: Propithecus coquereli; assembly: GCF_000956105.1. Lineage (NCBI taxonomy): Eukaryota > Metazoa > Chordata > Mammalia > Primates > Indriidae > Propithecus > Propithecus coquereli. The sequence goes on from NW_012136303.1 coordinate 949,365, forward strand.
TCAGGCCAGAGAACTCTGCCCTCAGGATCTGGGTGTCTCTCCCTCAGCCCCATGTTCCTCAGGGGTCTTTGGGGTGTGAATTCAGCACCCACCAATGATTATACCCACACTCAGACCATACACCTGAGCCCTGGAGAATGGACTGAGGAATCACAAATGGTCACAGCCAGAGGACCAGGGGTTCCCAAACTCCTGCTATGCACCAGAATACCAGGCACACCTCGAGATCCTACTGCAGCATTTCTGGTGTGGGCCCAGGGATGCACATTTTTAACAACCACTGCTGTGATCCTGATTAAGGACCACACTTCAAAAAGCAATGCAGTGCATCCTGTGTAAGTTACACAGCTAAGCAAACAGATCTAGAGAGGGGAAAGGACTTCCCTGAGACGACACAGTGCATAGCAGATTAGAATTCCAAAATCCTTCCCTCCAGCCTAGTACTCTTCCCACACCATCCCACCTTCCTTAGAATGTTAGGAAGTGGAAGTGGCAGTTCTTAGAGGGGTTGAGGCACAGGAACAACCTGTTAAGCTGTGTTCTAGCCTAGAGGGGAGATGCCCATGTCAGGCTCCAGAGGGGTGACATCAATATCTTGCTGATTAGACACCACAGACCCCAGGAGGAGGAAGGGAAAGGAAGGCTGGGACACTGAAAACTAAGGATTCTTGTCTGTACATCCCACACTACCCCCTACCCCTGGCCTATTTCCTGTTTGACTGTGAACTCCTTTGTGTCCCGGTGTCCTCATCTATTAAAAGGGGGAGGTAAAGCCCTCCCTCAATATCTGAGGGTCTTCAGGTCTAACCTGGACCTTTCTTAGAAACAGAACAGCCCATTCTTCTTGTCTGGTGTTTTATGGACCCCCAAACTCATTTGAATACGTAACAACGGAGAAATAGGCAGAACCGGGCTTTCCATCCCAGAACAGAGATGGAAAAGCTGAAACACAAGGAGGGACCATGTCTGACTCAAGGCCACATAGCAAGACCCAGCTCCTCTGTCTAATCTTATCTGCTGCTGCTGCTGCTGCCCAATATACATTCCTTGTATTCAGGCCAAACCAAACAAATCACATGTCCCAGAACACACTGCATTCCTCCCCACTGCCTGGATGTTTGTCTCTGCTCCCAAATTTTGTCCTCTCAGCCCATTTTAAAAACTCCTTCAGGGAAGCCCCTCTGACCTCCCTCTTCTGACCTCCTTGACCCTGACACTTTCCTGCTTTTATGGGAATTGCAGTCTTTTTAAGCTGTGCTAAGTATTGGAGTCTGTGAAGCCACTGGAAGACAGAACACATCTGATTCACCATTCTCTGGCTGCACCCCCTACAAGGTGACACAGCACAAGTCCTGCACATAGGAGGTGTTATTAATAGAATAACTAAGTGGATGGCTGTGAAATGCAGTCAATGCATAGTTACTATTACCTATTATGGGTCCAGACTTCAGGATGCATTCATTACTTCAGTCAGCAAAAGTACTGCACATCTGTTTAAGGGTTATTAAGCCCTATTAAGCTAGGAGGTCTTTGTCCAGAAGAATGCATAGGTGCTTGATATTTACAGAAAATTTCAAAGGTTTGTAGACTCCATGGAACCATTCTGTGGTCCCACTGGGGTCCTAGGACCCCAAGTTAAGGACCTCTGGCTTCTGGCTTGAGCACCTACCATGTGCAAGCTAGGGACACACATTAAATCACTCATTAATTCAATAAGTATGTTGAATACGTATAGCATTAATGCTGAGGGATAGAGGATTCAGTTATTAATCCATCCATTTATTCAGACAGTGTTTTGAGGGTCTACCATGTGCCACACCCTGAACTGGGCATAGAGGATAGAAAGATGAACAAGAAGGAACATAAGGCCCATGCCCTTGAGGCCTCATAGGCTGGCAGGGACCAGACTGGGGTCCTGTCCTCTTCCCTTGCCTCCATCCCCACCCTATCATAGTTCCCACTCCACAAGGATGCAGGATGGAGGCTGAAGCAGTCCTGCCAGCTTGTAGCTAGCTGGTGCAGGCAGGGAGGATTGAACTAACTACAGGGACCTTACCCTCAACTCTCAGTCCCGTCTCCCTCCCCACCCATGACCCCTAGGCTTGCTGCCTGTGTGTTTGACTAAAGGGCAGGGATTGCTGAACCTGCTGGATTAGTCCAGTGAGTCAGAGGCGATTCAGGTGGGCGGGCAGGTGGGCAGGAGGGCAGGCAGGCAAAGGGAGTGCCAGTGGCACTGGGACCATGGCTCTGACTGTGTGTGTGCGGCGACTAACAGGGCTACCGGGCACCCACGACCGACAAGTGAAGCTCAGCTTCCGGGGTGAGGCTTGCAGGGGTGCTCTAAGGATTTTTGGAACTGGAGGGCTCTGGATCCTCCATTCCCTAGACCCTGAGCCCAAGCCCTCGCCATCTTTACAGCCTGTCTCCTTTTTCCCTCAGCCTGATATCTCCAACCCTCTGCCTCCTTTCCTCCCCATCTTCTGCCGTTCCTTAAGGGTGAATCCAGGAGGGACTGGACACTGGGCCAAGGGTGGGGGAGGAAAATGACTTTTTGGTGGGGAGAGGCTAATAAATGACTAGTTTCAGTTCTGAGCAGGCTTTACCCAGAAAACAAGAAAAATTCGCTGTGGTCAAGAAGCAGATATTGACGAGGTCAGTACAGTTGGTTTTTGGATGGGGAGAAGCTGGTCTGTTTACTATCAAGTCCATCCTGGAGTTAGGGGGCTCATTCCTGGGTTTTGGGAGGTGTAGTCTTGGGAGGTGAGGGGTCAATCTTGGGCTTGAGAGGTCAGACCCAGTTTAGAACAAGTCAGTCCTAAGACTGAGAGGATTAGTTCTTGATGGGTAGTCAGCCCCAGATTAGCCCTAATTTGGAGTCAATCCCATGTTGCGGGAATCAGTTTCCAGTTTGGGAGATCAGTTCTGGAGTTAGCTACAAGTTTGGAGGGTCAGCTCCTGTTTCAGGGATGGGAATAGGCTCTGGGTTGGGGGTGAGGACCAGCCCAGCATTGGGTGTCACAAGGTTCCTCCTATCCCTAGCTGTTCCGTTGGCCTCACTATGGGGCTCCACTGGCTGGGGAGTGTCTGTCTGTGCAGGTGGTCAACTGTAGCCGTGTGTTCAGCCCCAGGTGAGTAGGCCTGGAGGGACCAGGATGTAGGTGAGGCTGGGTGTGGCTTGGTGCCATTCTCCTGGGTCACTCTTGCTCTATGCCACTCACCCAGGCCTCTGGGGACCCTGGTGATCTCCCTGCAGCAGCTACAGAATGCTGGGCATTTGGTGCTACGGGAAGCCCTGGTGGATGAGAATCTTCGAGTGTCCCGGGTGAGCCCCACCAGCCCCCAGTCTGCCAGCACCAGGCCTGAAAGTCCCATTTCTCAGAGGGGAAAACCCAAGACCCAGACGGGAGTGGTACCAAGGCCCCCCAGCCAGGGGGGCTGGAGTCAAGGATCAGGGGTCCCCTGAAGGCCTTTCCTGAGTCCCACATGGGCCAAGAACCAGATTCAGCTCTGAGGCCCAGGGTTGTGGCCATGGGGCAAATAAGGAATTCTGTGCTGCTCCCTGACCCTACAGCAGGCTCAATTCTTATGGGAGACAAAGATGAACCTGGATGGATTTTCCTGTTACTTCATGGAGGGTCATACAGCCCAGTAGATGTGGACCTGGTCTCAAATCTCAGATCTGCCATTTCCCATCTGAGACCTTGGACAAGTTATTTAGCTGTTTTCTCATTTACATAATGTGGAGTCATACAAAATGTTGAATTTTTCATTCAATTTGGCATCATTTGTTGAGCTCTTATTATAAGCCAACTGCTGTGCTGAGCGTATTTGCCCTCTTGGAGCTCCCTATCTAAAGAGGGAAGCAAACATTAAACAGATATTCACACAAATAAGTGTAAAATTGCAACTGGTGGGTGTTATGAAGGAGCTGGTAGAGACTGGGAGAGTGTACAACAGGTACAAACAGTGACCTATTTGGGGGTCAGAAAAGATTCCCTGAGGAAGTAGTGCTTGAGCTTAGACCTGAAGGATGACAGGTGTTAACTAAGTAGGAGGGGAGAATGTTCCAGGCAGAGGAAAAGGCATATGCAAAACCCCAGTATCCTGGTAGAGCACAGCTGGGGTGCAGAGCAGAAGCAGAATCCAGGATGAGATGAAGCTGGAAAGGTTGGTGGGGCCAGACCATACAGAGTAATGAAGGCCACGGTCAGCGAGGGAACTTTGGAGTCAAGTTGGCCCACTGAAGAAGTAACTTGCACATGGTAATTTCTTAGCAGGTTGTGAGTAGTCAGCATTATTAATCATCAGAGAGGAATCACAAGGTACCATAGCTGCAGGTCAGGAGGGTCTCTGTTTATGGATGAAATAAAAGGCATTGTCCTTGGGCCTCTTTTAGCCCCAGGGCAGTTAGAGGGGACTCTGGGGGACACTGTATCTGGTTTTAGATCCAAGTGGAGCTTGACCTGAAGTACCAGCCGCCAGAGGGCGCTACTGGAACCTGGGGAGAGGAGGACTTTGGGGCACTCATCTCTGACAGGTAACCGCTACCCCCTCCAGCAACCTAAGCAAGGCCTGGTGGCCCCATCCCAGGCAGGCCCTGGAAAGGGAGAAGTGGCACCCAATTCCAGGCTGGATCTACCATTACTGTGACCCTTGGACATGGGCTGCCTGGGTTGCAGCTCTGTAGTCAGGCCTGTTTCTCTCTCTTTTTGTTTCTCCTCCTCCCAGCTCGGAACTGATCATCCCCAATGTGGGCTTCCAGGAGCTGGAGTAAGTGTGGGAGGGATGACCTAAGGTCAATGGGGTCAGTCTTGGGGTTAGAAGCCAGTGATGTGAGGTCAGCCTCAGGGTCTGGGATCAGTAATGAATCAATTCCAGGGTCAGAGGTCAATCCTAGAATTAGAGGTCAATTCTGGAATTAGAGGGGTCCCAGGATTAGGGGTCTGTCCTGGGATCAATGGGGTCAGTCCAAGGGTCAGGGGTCAGTCCTAAGGTCCAGGAAGTTGAGGGATGCCCAGAGATGGGTGATAGGTTCCAGACATGTCCGTTGAGGGCCTTTCCTATCAGGCCTGGGGAGGCCCAGCTCGAGCGGCGCGCAGTGGCTTTGGGCCGCAGGCTAGCTCGAGGCCTAGGCCAGCAGGATGACGAGGAGAACGAGCTGGAGCTGGAGCTGGAGCTGGAGGATGAGCCTGATGTGGAGCTTTCCGGGGTTGTGTTCAGCCCCCTCAAGAGGTAACTTGTACCCATGGCATACCTGCTCCCACACCCTACCAGTGAGTCAGTCTCTCCGCTCACACATACAGACCCACGCCCTTCTACCCTCACAAACATGTGGCCCCAGGGTATGTGGGAAGGGGTCAAGGGTCATTCACCCATAGGCATAGACACTGCCATGTTCATGCACAGTTACACTGGCTCACACACATGCAGGTGATGAAAGCTTGATGAGAGCAAAGAGTTTCGTCCCTTTTGTTCACTGCAGTGTCCCAGTGCCTAAGGCAGTGATTGCACATAGTAGGTGCTCAATAAATCTTTGTTGAGTGAATGACTGGTTTCAGGGCTCCAGGAATGGGTCAAATTCCGGGTGCAGGGTTGAGATGGAGGCAACAAGGCAAGACTTGAAGGACTCAATCTAAAAGTTCAGTGAGATAGGAAATCTCATCCCCAGCACCATGCAAGTGTATGTGTGTGAGTTGGGTGGGGGCCAAGTGGCAGCTGACCTTAAGCTTCTCCACAGCCGAGCCCGGGGCCTGGCCCGCGGGGATCCCTTCCAGATGTCCAGAGCCCAAGACTTCCAGGTACTGCTCTTTTTCCAGGCCCTAAAATGTGGGGAGTACCCACTGTTCTGAGGGTACACATGTTCCTCCCCGTACCCAGTCAGGTATGGCTTCCTTTTCTCCACCTTCTGCACCCCTCAGGTAGGCGTCACCGTGCTGGAGGCACAGAAACTGGTGGGAGTCAACATTAACCCCTATGTGGCTGTGCACGTTGGGGAGCAGCGCCGAGTGACTGCCACACAACGTGGGACCAATTGCCCCTTCTACAACGAGGTGGGCACGACCAGGGAAGAGGGCAGGCCTGAGAGAAGGGGCGGGACTCAGATAGGCACTGTCCCCGAAGGGGCGTGGCCTGGGTGGAACTGAGCCCACGGATGTGCAGGGGCTGGAGGGAAAGGTTGCGGTGAGGCGCTGTGGGGGGCCGGGGAAGGAGGGCATTCTCTCTGCCAGAGACTGGCGAAAGCTGGCGCGAGCTCTTCACATCTAACCTTCTCTCCCCACTGCTACAACCCAGTACTTCTTGTTCGAATTTCATGAGACCCGGCTTCGGCTCCAAGACTTGCTGTTGGAGATCACGGTGAGGGGGGTAGGGGTGAGAGGTTTCATTCAGCGAAGGGGGGACACAACAGCTTCAGGACTAACACCACCTCTCTCTTAGGCTTTCCATTCGCAGACCCTCCCCTTTATGGCCACTCGGATAGGCACCTTCCGCATGGACCTGGGTATCGTCTTCGACCAGCCAGGTACCAAACCCTTCTCTTACCTGAGACTCATCTGCATGGACAAGGACCCCAGAAATTGACTCTCTGGGTAGGAACTCTGCACCGACCCCTGCACATTAACTTCTGAGACCGCCATCTCCGTGAAGGCTGAACTCTTTGCACTCCCGCTCCTCGCTGCTGAGCCAGATGGGAACCCGGGCATTGTCCCACACTCCAATTGCAGCTTTATGGACCACCTCGTGCATCCCGCCAGTCTCCCTTGACTCCTGGCCCGCCCCTCCCCCCCAGATGGCCACTTCTACCAGAAATGGGCTCCGCTGTATGACCCCCGGGACACCCGCGCCGGGACCAAAGGCTTCGTCAAGGTCACCTTGTCCGTGAGGGCACGTGGGGACCAGCCCCCTTCACTGCCACCCCCGGGCCCAGGGCACAGTTCGGACATCGAGAAGTGAGCTGGGATGAGGTGGGGAGGGTAGACTGGGACCCGCGTGGCCTCCGGGGCGCGGAGAAGGGGAGGGGCCGAGACTCCAGCCTCCCAGCCTCTCAGCGCTGCCCTACTCTAGGAACCTGCTCCTGCCGCGCCGGGTGCCGGCCGAGAGGCCGTGGGCGCGGCTCCGCGTGCGCTTGTACCGCGCCGAGGGGCTTCCCGCGCTGCGCCCGGGGCTGCTGGGCAGCCTGGCCCGCGCCCTGCACGACCAGCACGTCCTCATGGAGCCCTACGTGCGGGTGTCTTTCCTGGGGCAGCAGGTAAGTCCCCCGCGTCCCATCCTGCCGCGGCTCAGACCCGGATCCCGCGCTGACCCCCCTCCGCGTGTCTTCGCTGCCGCTTTAGGGTGAGACGTCGGTGTGCGGCGAGGCGGCGGCGCCCGAGTGGAACGAGCAGCTGAGCTTCGTGGAGCTCTTCCCGCCGCTGACGCGCGGCTTTCGTCTGCAGCTGAGGGACGACGCACCCCTTGTCGATGTGGCTCTCGCCACGCACGTGCTGGACCTGAGGCAGATCTCCCACCCCGGCCGCGCCGGTGAGCGCTTCTGGCCTCTGACCTGAGTCCGGCCCCGTGGCAAACTCCACCTCGACTCGCCTCTGCTCACTCCGAGCCCTGGTTGCGCCGTAGGTCCCATTCCCGACAGCAAACTTCATCCTCAGGACCCAGCTCTGCTTAGGAAGTCTTGTCCACCCCACAAAACAAACAAACAAACAAAAACCCCAAACCAAAAAAACTGCTCCAAACCGGCCCTGCCCTCTCTCTGGAGCCTCACCTGTCGCCCCAAGACTGTGAACCCCACCCTCAGCTTGGCCTCTGTTGACAAAATCTTGACCACAGCTGCATGTCCAGTAATCATTCCAGCCCTGCCCTTCCTACAAATTTGCACGCACTGAAACATGCTGGTCCACCCATGTCCACTTACCCCAGCCCCTTGCCGCCCATAGCTCCGCCCCAATCCTGGCTCCACCTCCAGGGCTCCAGGCTCGGCCCCAAGAGCCCCCGTCCTGGTCCTCCGACCCTGTCGGTCAGTATTGTGCCTTGGGGAGCTGAGCTGGTGTAGAAGTGCCCCCAGGTCGTGCTCCACGGCAGTGCATCTGCAGCGGAGCCCCTCCCCTGCTCCCACCTTCCAAAGACTTGCAGGTAGTAAGGGTGTGGTTCATAGACTGACCTAGAACCCACCTGCCTCCTGCTCCCCTCCAAAACACTGTTCTTGTTCCCCACAGCGGGGTTTAACCCCACCTTCGGCCCAGCCTGGGTGCCTCTCTATGGCTCGCCGCCCAGTGGGGGGCTCCGGGATGGTCTTCAAAGTCTCAACGAAGGCCTCGGCCAAGGCATTTGGTTCCGTGGCCGCCTTCTGGTGGCTGTGTCCATGGAGGTGTTAGAAGGGAGAGCTGAACCTGAGCCTCCTCAGCCCCAACAGGGGTCCAGGTTGTCACGGCTCACACGAAAGAAGAAGAAAGCCAGGCGGGGTCGGACCCCACCTGGGGTTCCACAGCAGGTGGACACCAGCCACAGTGCTCCTGGGCCTGAGATTCCTAGTGCGATGGAGGTGGAGGTGGAGGAGCTGCTGCCACTGCCAGAGGTGGGGGCTGGGGCTTAGCAAAGGGGGCTGGGCCACTTTCAGCTCTGGAGGGTGTAATCCACTTCCAGACATTAAAACACCATGAAGGGGGTCTCAATTTGGGGGCTTGGGTGAAGAGTACAGTATGTGTATGCTCAAGTGTATGTACACGTGTTGGGGGAAGGATGGCTGCCCAATTAGGGGTGGACCGGGGAGGACCAATCCCCAGGGCCAATGCCTTGGGGCTGCAAGGGGCAGAGAGGGAGGTAGGATACCTGCAGTCGTTTCTAGGCCTTGGTTGCAATGTCTTTCTGTGGGCACTGTGGCCATGCATAGTCCCGGCTGCTCCCTGGGAGGGTGAGGGCTGACTCCAGCCTAACTCCCTTCCCCAGAATGCCCTGGCGCCCTGCGAAGATTTCCTGCTCTTTGGTGTGCTTTTCGAGGCCACCATGATTGACCCTGCTGTGGCCTCCCAGCCCATCAGCTTCGAGATTTCCATTGGTGTGTGGCCCAGCGGACTCCCTGAGGGTCATGTTTTGAGGGTGGTCACTCTTGTTTCAGACCTTAGGCCCCTGGCAAGGGCTGTTGACCTTCAGTAAGGGGTGGGTTCTGACTTTGATTGAGGCAGAGGCGGTTGAGGGAGGGGTCTGACTCTCAGCCTGGGACCCGCTGACCCTTGCTGCTCCTGGGGTAGGTCAAGCAGGTCGCCAGGAGGAACAATTGGGCCGAGGGTCCAGGGCCAGGGAGGGAACTGAGGGCACGTTGGTGGAGGTGCAGCCTCTGCTGAAGTCAGACACCGGAGCCGAGCTGGAGGAGGAGGAGGAGCTGGGGACCCCTGCTCAGCGGCCTGAGCCCATGGACGGCAGCGGGTGAATGCACCTGGTGGCTGGAAGGAGGGTGTTGGGAGGTCCCCAAAGACCCAGAACGCCCCTCAAGCCTCTGCTTCTCTCCACCCCACCCAGGCCGTACCTGTGCTTGCCCCTTCGTCACCGCAAGCCATGCGTGCGTGTGTGGAGCCGCTGGGAGGATCACACGTGGCGCTTGCACAGCAGCAACTGTGTGCGCAAAGTGGCCGAGAGGCTGGTGAGGGCAAGGCTGGCACCCGCGAGGAGATGCTGGGCTATAGGGACACTGAGGACACCAAAGCCCTCTGGAGCAGTGCTAATGGGCACAGTACTAGGAAGCCAGCACCTTGTTGGTGCAAGATCAGGGGCGGGGGAGGCAAAAAAGCACAGCTTTTGGGCCAACTGAGGAAGCCAGAAGCTGTGGAAGGACAGAGATTCAGAGTTACTGGACCCAGGAAGGGCTGGCTGAAGGAGACAGATGGAGCTACTGGGGGCTGGGCCAGTAGGGGACTAGAAAAATGGAACCACCATCCGAATGGAGCCAAAGGAGGGCAACCCAAGAGATGTGGCAGGGAGTGGGGCAGGTGGAGGTGTGGTCTACAAGAAGTCAGGATCAGGGATGTTCAAGACTCTCTACCCTCTACGCAGGACCAGGGGCTGCAGGAGGTTGAGACACTACAACGCAGGCCGGGTTCAGGTGCCTGCATACGGCTCAAGCAGGCGCTGGAAGAGCTGGTGGCTGGGAGCAGGTGAGCCAAGAGCCAGCCCTGTTGCTTCCTGTCCCTGGCCAACTCCCGGGGGGTTGGGGGGAGGTGGGGGTGATGGAGACTCATGATGACTGTGTGGACCCAAGGTTGGCTTGCAGCTGCGTTCGCTCAGCACTTTATGGAATATTGGAAAGGAGATGACTGTTCCTATCAAGGGAGCTTGATGGAGATTATTGGGGGTTAGGCCACCCCCAGATCCTCTGGTGCTTGGGCTGCCTTCCATCTCCCTTTCCCACACTCTTAGAAGCTAATACATACCATGTCCTGTCTCTTCAAACCTCCCTTCCTACTCTCCTCCACACTTGTTTCAGCTAATGACCTCTTCTACTTCTTGAGAGAACAGGAGCCTCACCTTTCCCCACCCAGGCCACCACCCTGCGGCCCCTGCATCCATCTGCACTCCCTCCTTCCTGCTACAGTGGAGGAGGTGTCCCTGCTCCAACAGCCACAGCTGTGATCTTGATCTCATCTCCTCTCACCTACTGGAGGATTGAGCTCTGCAATTGTCCTTTCTCTCCTGCGTCATCAACTGGTCCCTAGTTGCCAAGTCATTGCTGTAACCACATAAACATGTTCTAGTCAGTTTCATCTTTGACTTTCACTCCCTGAATTCCGTAACCTGCTTTAGGTACTTAAGTATTTTTCTGATCGTCTTCTCAAAAGAGTTATTTGTCTCTTTATTCAATAAATATTTATGGCATTTACTATGCCAGACACTGTTTTAGGCACAGGAATAGCAGTGGAAAAGCGTTCCTGCCCATAAAAATCCTGGAAGCTTACATTCTGGTGTGGGGAGTGGGGTGGGGGATGGGTGGAGAAACAGATGATAATCATGTGAACAGAGAGATAGAAATATTATAAGTAGGATAAGTGTTAAGTGAGAAAAAAAGCAAGGACGTGTTAGAGAGAGGTGTTGTAGTTTTAGAAGGGGTATGGGAGGTAGGCCACTGTGAAGGTGACATGAAGATGAAGGAGCAAGCCATGTCTGTAAGGATGTTCCAGGCAGAGGGGACAGTATGTGCAAAGGCCCTGAGGTAGAAGCATGCTTGGTGTGTTTGAGGAAGAGCAAGGGAACCAGTGTGACTACAGCAATGTGAGCAGAGTAGATGAGGCTGGAGGGGGTGTAGAAAGGAGGATGATTCTGTTGGGCAGATGGTGTGGGAGCCTCTTAGCACATTGTAATGATCTTGGCTTCTACTCTGAGTGAGATGAGGAGCCATTGAAGGTTTTTTTTTTTCTCTTTTTTTTCTTTCAAATCATCATCTGCAAGTACGCAGAGAGTTTTGAAAAGAAAAGAGATATGTTCTAATATACATTTATCCTTAAAAAGGACCAGTGGGGGAGGGATGGTGTTAGAGAAGAAGCAGGGTGATTACTAGAGAGGGTATTATGATAAACCAGGTGATAGAGGTTGATGAAACTGATGGTTGCCATGGAGATGAGTGGCAGGAATGGATTCAAGAGAAACTTTGCAGTTGGAGGCACCTCTTCAGAGCACCAGACTGAGAAGGCTGTGAGGGAGGCTGGGGTGGGACGCCTGCTCTGAGGGAAGTGGCCCCAGTGGTCAGCACTCTCCTTTGACTCCCACCTGCTATGCAGACAGTTTTGCCATGGTGCTGAGCGGAGGACGATGACTCGGCCCAACACCCTGGATCGATGCCGAGGGAAACTGCTGGTGCACAGCCTGGTACGGGCCTGGGAAGGGAGTCAGGGGCACCTGGCTGGGGCCTTCCACTCGTGGTCTCCTCTTGGCCTTCCAGAACCTGTTGGCAAAGCAAGGACTGCGGCTTCTCCAGGGCCTGAGACAGGGCAACGTGCAAAAGAAGGTGGCATTGGCCAAGAAGCTCCTGGCAAAACTGCGCTTCCTGGCTCAGGAGGTAATTCCTCACCTATCCCATTTCCCTTACCTGGGTACCTCTCTCCCTAAGCTTTTTGACCATTGTGGAGGCCTTTCAGCTGTGTGATATAACATTTGTTCTTTGGAATGATGCCAGGGCTGGGACTGTCAGAATCCCAGGTTTGGGCACCAAAGATGTCAGCAGGGAGTCTGCCCTTGGTTCTTGGTGTGCTCTTGGCCGAAGAATGACCAGAGACACCAAAGTATTAATATCAAGTCCAGACTATTATCCCAGTCCTCTGACTCCTTTCTTGGAAAAATCACCAGCAAGGCCAATATGAGAAAGTAACCTCAGGCAGGGAGCAGTTTCACAAGAACAGCTCTTTACTGTAGAACAACAGTCCTGTCTCCACAAGTGGAGAGAGACAGACCAACTCAATCACTGACTGACCCACTCACTTCCCTCTGACTTCTCAGATTGTTTCCTTTCATTAGCCCAGTCTGGAGGAGGACTCTTGGGAGGTGTAGGATGTTATCAAATGATCAACAGGTGTCCTCAAAATTCCATCTGCATATACAAGCTCCCTCCAAGAAAGCTCCCTCCAAGCTCCCTCCACCTGGGGGTGGAGAACCACAATGCAGATTCAAGCTAATGGCATATTAATTACCCTTAGTTAACTCTAGGTCACTCTCTAAATCTTATTCTGCCTGAGCTGGGGAATTGCTAGATTGATAAAGCATTCCCTCCTTCCCTAGGTGTAGCAGTTGCTCGGGATAGGATTAAAGGTGGGACAACACTAAAATGGAGCGCCTGCCTGCCCTTATCCATCTTCAAAGGTGGAACAATTGCTCAAAACAGCATCAAAACAGGGAGCCTTTGTCCCAAGAAGAGCTGGAGATCTTAACTATCTACCTGACAGGACCTGTTGCTTTGGGTACAGGACCAAGCTCTATTAGGATTAGCTAAGGGTGAGGATAGTTCTAGGGCCTACCAGCGATCTAGCGAACATTCAGGATCTCTTTGGATGAAGAGTTTAGAGTAAGCTTCCTTGGGCATGACCTCCCTGGTCTGAAGCGCTGAGCATGACATGTGTGACGGGTGAGGGGAGTTCACATTTTTGGAATGCTTTCCCTGCTAAGCATCTGCATTGTTGTCTTGTGTAATCCTTCCAGCAACCTTGGGAAGAGGTTACCCCATTTGACAGAGCAAAAACCGAGGCTTAGAGAGGGAAAGTGACTGGTCCACCATGTTGCAGCTGGTTAAGTAGCAGAGCTAGAATTCAAAGCCAGTTCTACTGACTCTGAAGCTCAGTTCTCTGAAGCGCTAGGTGTTTAGACTGCTAGGGCCAGTATGTTCTCAAAGAGTGAGGAGTTGCATTTTGGTCTCAGACCTTGAAGGATAAGCTGGAGTTTTGAAAGCAAAAAAGAATGAATAACACGTGCAAAGACCCAGAATTGGGAGGCCTGGGCAGATGGGAGACAGAGTTTGGAAGGGAAGACAGGGTAGAGACATTATTATTAATATATTGAATTTTAGTGCAAAATTGCTTTTTAAGTTTGTAACAAAAACCTCCTTCTGTCAGCTGACATTTAAAATTCTTATGACATAAATATATGTCCTGAAATAATATAGTTTAGTTTTGCTGTTTTTCAAACTTTATATTATTTTGCTTTTATATTATATTGCTTTTTTTGCTCAACATTATGTTTGTGAGTTTTATCCATATCATTGCATGTAGCTGTAATTTGTCAATTTTCATTGCTGTATAATATTCCATTGCATGAATATACTGTAATTTACTTATCCACCATACTGTTGATGGATGTGTGAGTTGTTTCCAAAGGGCAGCGATTAGAAACGATACTTCCGAGACTATTTTTGTACATGTCCTAGTGTGCAAGGGGGAGAATTTCTCTATGGCTGGTGGTTCTCAAACTTTTTGGTCTCAGGACTCCTTTATACCCTCAATAATTATTGGGGATCTCAAGGAGCTTTTGTTTATATAGCTTGTATTCTTTGATATTTACCATTATATAAATAAAACCTGAAAAAATTTTAAACCCTGAGAAATAAAAAATTATATATTCATTTAAAATAATAGTAGTAAGCCCATTGCCTGTTAACATAAGTAACATTTTTATGAAAAATAGCCATATTCTCCAAAACAAAAATATTTAGTGATAAAAGAAGCATTGTTTTACATTTTTTGGAAATGTCTGGCAGGGAAATTTTTATACTCTGCTATATTAAAATTCATTGGTCTATCTTGCCCTTTGAATGGGTCTCTTATCCTTGCATGATCATGTATAATAAGATCATTTGAAACCATCATGCATAGGTCAGTTGGAAATTTGGTTCATTGACTTATGTAGATCTTCCAAATGTTGACATATTTCATTATATTGAAACATCACATTCATTAATATCACCACCAATCTCATTAGAAAAAATCTTTAAGTGTTGGGAAGCTGTCAGGCTTACAATGGCAGATATAATTTTTCTGAAATTCTAATTTTCACTTGTTTTGTTCCTGATTTTAGAGAGAAAGCTTTCCATTCTTTAACTACTAAGTGTGATGTTTAGCTGTGTGTTTTCATATATGCCCTTTATCAGATTGAAGAAGTTCCCTTCCATTCCTAGTTTTCTGGGTGTTTTTATTGTGAAAAGGTGTTGGATTTTATAAAATATTATTTCTGCATCTATTAAAATAATCTGTGACTTCCCTCCCACACTTTGTTCTGTTGATCAGTTAAATTGATTGATTTCCTTAATTTCCTTAGGTAGAACCACCCTTGTATTCCTGAGTTAAATTCTAATTGATAATGGTATATATCCATTTTTTTATATGCTGTTGGATTCAGTTTGCTAGTATTTTGCTCAGGAGTTTTGCATCTGTATTTATAAGTGATATTGTTTTGTAATTTTTTTTGTGATATCTTTATCTGTCTTTGATATCAGGGTAGTGCTGGCCTTATTGAATGAGTTAGGAAGTATTCCTCCCTCTTCTATTTTTGGACAGTGTTTGGTAGAATTCACCAGTGAAGCCATCTAGTCTTGGACTTTTCTTTGTTGGTAGGTTTTTTTTTTTTTTTTTTGAGACAGAGTCTTACTCTGTTGCCCTGGCTAGAGTGAGTGCCATGGCATCAGCCTAGCTCACAGCAACCTCAAACTCCTGGGCTCAAGCGATCCTACTGCCTCAGCCTCCCAAGTAGCTGGGACTACAGGCATGTGCCATCACGCCTGGCTAATTTTTTCCATATATTTTTTTTTAGTTGTCCAGATAATTTCTTTCTATTTTTTTTTTTTTTTTTAGTAGAGATGGGGTCTCGCTCTTGCTCAGGCTGGTCTCGAACTCATGAGCTCAAACAATCCGCCCGCCTCGGCCTCCCAGAGTGCTAGGATTACAGGCGTGAGCCACCGCGCCCGGCCTGTTGGTAGGTTTTTGATTACTGATTCGATCTCTTTACTTATTATAGGTCTGTTCAGATTTTCTATTTCTTCTTAGTCAGTTTAGATCATTTGTGTTTCCAGGAATTTGATCATTTCATCTAGATAATCTAATTTATTGTTGTATAATATAATTGTACATAGTATTCTCTTATCCTTTTTATTTCTGTAAGGTTCATAGTAACATCTTTACTTTCATTTCTGATTTTAGTTATTATTGATTTGAGTTCTTTCTTCTTTTTAATGTAGGCATTTACACACATAAATTTTCCTCTGAGCACTGTCTTTGCTGCATCCAAAAAGTTTTGATATGTTGCATTTTCATTTTCATTTATCTTTTAAGTATTTTTATAATTTCCCCTGTGATTTCTTCTTTAATACAGTGGTTGTCTAACAGTGTGTTATTTAATTGCCACATATTCATTAATTTTCCAGCTTTCCTCTGTTATTGATTTGTACTTTCATTTCACTGTGGTCAGAAAAGATACTTTGTATGATTTCAGTCTTTTTAAATTTGCTGTTTTGTGTCCTAACATGTGGTCTATCCTGAAGAATGTTCCATGGGTGCTTGAGCAAAATGTGTATTCTGCTATCGTGATGGAGTGTTCTAACGTGTGTCTCTTAGGTCTACTTGGTTAGTGCTATTCAAATCTTCTATTTCCTTAATGGTATTCTATATAGATGTCTTATTCACCATTGAAAGTGGTATATAGAAGTCTCCAATTGCTATTGTAGAACTGTCTACCTGACATCATGTTTTTAATTTCTATTATTTCCAGTTGGTTCCAGTTTTCATGTGTTTGCTGGGATCACGCATCTTTTAACTCTAGTGTACCTTTCCCACTAGATCCTTTAGAATTTTTATCATTGTTATTTTAATGTCCCTATCTAATAAGTCTAACATCTGGATTATCTCTGTGTCTACTTCTGTTGATTATTTCCTCTCTTGACAGTGAGTAACATTTTTTGCTTTTCCTATGTCTTGTAATTTTTTTATTATAGGTCTAGATTTTTGTATAAAAGAACACTAAAGACTAAAGTAAATAATATATCTCCAGGAAGTGGCATTTTCCTTTTTACCTCAGGCCTCTGGAGTGAGGGTTGAGTCATTATGCTTTGAATTTGAACTGGGCTTTGTTGTGAATTTGGTTTGGTTCAGTTCATCAATGACTTCAAATGTTTTGATGGTAGAATCCAAGATTCTTCGTGCATCCTGGCCTAAAATTGAGAATTGGCAATATTCCAGAAATCTGCCTCTTGTTCACACCCAAACTGCCAACTTTCTGACCATGGGAGATCTCTCCTTGCTTTACAGACCTCCTGCCAGGTTTTCGGCTTGCGGGGGCATTCTGTTTCTCTTCAATTCTGCTTCCTTCCCTCTGCATCTTGGGGGATATCTTTCCTCCCTGCTTTCCCTCCCAGGGCCTTTGGAGGGTCCCCACCATACTCTGTGAAAATCTAGAGTGCATCAGAGGGTTTCTCTTGGCTTTCTAGCTGAGCCTGCATCATTTGCTAGCTGAAAGCTTGGTGGGGGAGTTTTCCCTCAGCCCTCCTGCCTCACCCTCAGCCTTCAAAAGCTGAAATCCCAGAAAGCCATTGATGGATTTCTTTTATTGATTTATTGATTTATTTATTTTGACACATAGTCTCACTCTGCTGCCCAGGCTAGAGTGCAGTGGTGTCATCATAGCTCACTGTAATCTCAAACTGCTGGGCTCAAACAATCCTCCTGCCTCAGCCTCCCGAGTAGCTGGGACTACAGATAACATGCCAGAACACCCAGCTAATTTTTCTATTTTTTGCAGAGCCGGGGTCTCACTCTTGGTCAAGCTGGTCTTGAACTCCTGACCTCAAGCAATCCTCCCACCTCGGCCTCCCAAAGTGCTAGGGTTACAGGTGTGAGCCAGATGGATTTCTTTTAACTGACCTTCTATCTCCTTCTAAAGGTGGCTACTTTGCACTCCCAAGAAACTGCATGTGCCTCAGGAGGATCTCTGAGCTCTCCTTCCCTGCCCCCAGCTTTGCCCATACCACCCCTTAGCTCTAGGTGAAGGTCCTTAGGGGAGAGCTGGGAGTTAGGCAAAGACTTGTGTTGTGGCTGGGTTCCTTGGGATTTTCAGCTGGCATGTTATCTCACACACAGCTATTAAAGGTTTCTTAAAAATTGGGTAGTTTCTCCTTATCTCTATTATGGCAATTCCTTTTTACTACTGCTGTTCTGCTAGAGGTGGGAAAGGCTGTAGACCTCTCTTTGCCTATAAAGAACTCATTTTCTAGAGTTTAGTTCATTTAAGTTTCTTTGGATCCTGATCTCTCTGATGTGTTTTTTAAAATATGACTTTGCAATTTATTTGGGTTATTTTGGTTGTTAGAGTAAAAGTGAAATGTCTTTCTCCACTTGTGGAGACTGACGTGTTCCTCTCTGGACGTATTAAGAAAAAAAAAGAAAGAAAGAGTAAAAGTGAGTCTTGTGCAACTTTCCACACCCAAACTGGTAGCAGACCCCTCCACCGATTTTTTTTTGTTTTTAATTTACAGGGTTTTCCCTTGGTGTCCAATTTACATACAATGAAATGTACAAATCTTAACTATGCATTTCCTGAATTTTGGCAAATATATACAAGCTGTGCAACCCAAATACCTATCTAGCATATTACTATCACCCCAGAATGTTTTCTCCTGTTCCTTCTCAGTCAGTCACCACTCCCCCCTCCCAGAGATAACTACTGTTTTGGTTTTTTCATTTTCTTTTTTTTCCTTTCTATTTTTAGTAGAGATGGGGGTCTCGCTCTTACTCAGGCTGGTCTCAAACTCCCGACCTCAAGCGATCCTCCCTCCTCAGCCTCCCAGAGTGCTAGGATTACAGGCATGAGCCACCATGCCCAGCCTTGTTTTGATTTTTTTATTATAGTTTTGCCTGTTCTAGAACTTCATATAATGGAATTTATAGCATGTATAGTTGATTCTTGTCATTAGTGGTAGTCAGATTTTGTAAAGTTGCTGCAAACACTGAATTAGCAAATACTGAATCATTGCTCTTAGAGGAAATAGAGGGTTAGGTTCCTATGAGCCTCTGGTTACATTTTTGTTAATTTGTCAGTACATAACCTTGTTTTATGTGTGTTTGTTTAGAGACACCTTATTTAATCTAGTGTTGATTCATTATCATTGGACTCAGGGCTCACAGCACTATTGCTCATGCCTGAACAAAGTGTATCCAACACAGATATTTTCTGTGTAAGACACATCACAGCTTTTTTGCGCTGAGGAACACTAGGCAGCACTGTGGCACTCACTTCACTTGAAGGCCATTTTAACACATTGACTGCCACACCAGAAAAAAAATTTTCTCCCTGGGGCCACTGTGTTTTATTAAAACAAAATGATCCTTTCTAATTTGTCATTTTTTTAATTGTGTTTTGTATGTGAGTTATACACAATGCAATCATGTTTTTAGAATTAAATTGACGATATTAATTGTAACAATAAGAACATCAACAAGTAAGGGTTTTGCCTCACATGGCCCCAGGCTCAAAACTAGCGTGAGTTAAATACAACTCACATGACAATCAATGCGTTAAACAGCAAAATCACTGACAAAAAGCACAAAAATGTGGAAAGCATGGCACTAAATAGACTGCTATAAAGATGCTGATTACAGTATCAAAGGCAGAGAATTGCTTTGTTCCACCTCAGGGTGGTTCAGACTATTTGGCTCTTTGCCCATACACATGTGAACAAAAGCACCAGGAGTATTGATTTTGGGGTTGCAAATTTTAGCCAGTAAGTGAATTTGCAAATATAAAATCTATGAATATTGAGGAAGGACTATATTCTCTTGTGAAAGGCTTCTTTTACTCAGCATAATGTTTTTGAGATTCATTCATATTGTTGCAGATATTTAGTTTATTTCTTTTTTATTTTACATCGTATAAATATATCACAATTTATTTATTCATTCTCTTATTGATGGACGCTTGTGGGCTGTTACGTGTTTTTGGCTATTATGAATAAAGTAGCTATGACCATTCTTGCATAAGTCTTTTTGTGGACATATGCTTTCATTTCTTTTGGGTAAATACCTAAAAGTAGAATTGCTGACTCATAGGGTGTCTCTATGTTTAATTTTATAAGAAACTGTCAGACCATTTTTTGAAGTGATTATACCATTTTACACACCCACCAACAAAATTAAAAAAGTTCCATGCCAGGTGCGGTGGCTCACGCCTGTAATCCTAGCACTCTGGAAGGCCAAGGCGGGCGGATCGTTTGAGCTCAGGAGTTCGAGACCAGCCTGAGCAAGAGCAAGATCCCATCTCTACTAAAAATAGAAAGAAATTAATCGGACAACTAAAAATATATAGAAAAAATTAGCCAGGCATGGTGGCGCATGCCTGTACTCCCAGCTACTTGGGAGGCTGCGGCAGAAGGATTGCTTGAGCCCAGGAGTGTGAGGTTGTTGTGAGCTAGGATGACGCCATGGCACTCTACCCCGGGCAACACAGTGAGACTCTGTCTCAAAAAAAAAAAAAAAAAAAAAAGTTTCAATTGCTCCATTTTCTCACCCACATTTGGTGTTTCCAATCTTTTTTATTTTAGACATTTTGATGGGTGTATAATGGTAAGTCATTTTATTAATAGTTTTGTATTTCCCTAGTGGCTAGTGATATTGAGCTTTCTCTTGTGCTTGTTTGCCATTCACATATCTTTTGTGCAGTGTTTGGTTTTGTTTTGTTTTGTTTCCGGCTGTTTAGAACACCTTAGAATTGTGCAGTGTTTCTCATAGTTTTGCCAATCTTAAAAATTGAACTGTTTCCTAATTATTAATTATAGGTGTTTTAAAATATATATCCTAGATACCAGTCATTTGTCAGATATATAATTTTATATATATTTTCTTCCAGTCTGTGGCTTGCTTTTCATTTTCTTAGTGATGATTTTTTTTTTTAATGAGGTCTTATGGTAAGGACTGGAAAACCTGCTAGACAAATTCTAAAAGAGCTGTAACACTTAGTGGTGATTTTTGATGACCAGAATGTTAAAGTTTGATGAAATGTTATTTATCTAATTTTTCTTTTGTGTTTGTCTTCTATTACCTGTGTAGGAAGCCTTCACCTACTGCCAAGCTACAAAGGTGTTCTCCTATGCTGTACTCTAAAGGCTTATGAGTTTAGAGTTTTTTGGTTTTGGTTTTTTTTTAGAGGTAAGATGTCACTCTGTCACCTAGGCTGGAGTGCAGTAGTACAATCGTAGCTCACTGTATTTTTTTCTGTAGAGATGGGGTCTCACTATGTTGCTCAGGCCTCAAGTGATCCTCCTGCCTTGGCCTCCCAAAGTGCTGGGATTACAGTCATGAGTCAATGCATCCAGCCTGTTTTGGCTTTTTAATTGAAAATCAGAAGACTATAAGTGCCTCTACTGAATTTTTTATTTTAACTTTTATACTTTTCATTTCTTTAAGTCCTATTTTTTTCACATCCACTGTTATTTTCACAGTTTCTTATTCCCAGTAAAGTTTGTCTTTTGTTTACATTTAGTAAGCAGAATTGTTTTTATAATGTCAGATGATTCCAATAATAGACTCTTTGGTTTGGTTTGATATTGCTATTTCTGCTATTTCCTTTTGTGCTTAGTTGCTTTTGACTGTGAATTGCTCATTATAGTTTCCTTTTTTTTTTTTTTTGAGACAGAGTCTCTCTTTGTTGCCTGGGCTAGAGTGCCGTGGCGTCAGCCTAGCTCACAGCAACCTCAAACTCCTGGGCTCAAGCAATCCTTTTGCCTCAGCCTCAAAAGTAGCTGGAACTACAGGCATGCGCCACCATGCCCGGCTAATTTTTATATATATATATATTTTCAGTTGTCCAGCTAATTTCTTTCTATTTTTTTTAGTAGAGACGGGGTCTTGCTCTTGCTCAGGCTGGTTTCGAACTCCTGAGCTCAAACGATCCGTCTACCTAGGCCTCCCAGAGTGCTAGGATTACAGGCGTGAGCCACCGCGCCCGGCCTATGGTTTCCTTATAAAATCATTTGTGGGAATTCTTTGAGTCTTGGAATAAAGGCACATATTTTCCAGAAAGCATTTGACTTTCCTTCTGCCTTAGATCACCTTATACTACAGTCTGATGTTTAGCGACACCTACGCTTATGAAAAAGTCAGTTTGTGCTTATGCTTCTCAGAAACAATTTCCAACTCCCCTGCTCCACCCAGCCAGGCAACTTTCCTTGTAGATCCCAGGGTAGTAAGAGAGGGGGCAGCTTTATTTATGGGTAACCTTTATCCTGAAGGCATAATTTCTTGGGGTCCTAGCTTTCAGAGAGGGGAGAGATCTATTAGACTCCTGTCCTGAGTGGGATCTGAGCTCTTTATTTTGTCTTTACTCACTGTTAGGTCATAAAAAGCTCAGGTTTGCCAGGTTTGGCAAATGCCCTTCTGGCAAAAGTGGCTTAAATGCTCTGCTAACCTCCCTGGGTTCGCATTGTCATTTAGAGTTTGGTCTGATAATTCTTGACTTTTATACTCACCACTGCTTTTAATAAAATATTTAAAACTATTTTACCCAGACTTTAGTTGTTTTTGGTGAGAAGTAGGTTTTAATTTCTAGCTAGTATTTGTGGAGATGGAAGTCTGGGATGATGTTTTGAAAGGGGAAGGAGAGGGCCAGATTTGTGCTTTGGAGAGAGCAGTTCTAGCTGGGGTTTTTTTCCCCCTTTATTCAATGATATTTGAAGTCCTACTATGTGCCAGGCTCTGTATTAGGCCCTAGGGATCCAGCCCCTGCCATGTTCCTTGCCCTTTGGGGACTTCTCTTCTAGTAAGGGAGACAGACTATACATCTGTAAATGAAGAAGAATAATTACGATCTATAGGAACTGCTAAGAAAGTTGTTACAGAGACTGAGAACCTGCTTGGAGAAGGTGGTTGGGCAATTGAAACTGAGACCCAGAGGATGGGGAGAAGCCAGCCATTCATGGTAGATAATGGGCTGGAAGGGAGGACCGAAGCAGGAAGCCTGATTAGGAGGCTGTGACAAGAGTGAGGAAGGGAGAGGAGTGGGAAACTGGCAGGACTTGGGGATTGGCTGTTGGGGGAGAAGAGTGCCACCAGCTCAGGCATGTGGCTGATGTGAATGGGCATTTGATGGGGACACTGGGAAGGATCAGGCAGGGGCAGAGGGAAAGGTAAAGGAGTCAGGTTGGCACGTGCTGCCACATGGATGAATCTCAGGGATGTTATCCTGAAGGCATATGTGAACTAAGCCAGGCACAAAACAACAAGCACTGTATGATTCCACTCATATGAAGTATTTGGAGTAGTCAAATTCATAGGGACAGAAAGGAGAATGGTGGTTGCCAGGGGCTGGGTGGGTAGGGGGAATGGGGAGTTAGTGTTTAATGGGGACAGAATTTCAGTTTTGCAAGATGAAGAGTTCTGGAGATGGGTGGTAGTGATGTGTGCTCAATGTGAATGTATTATACCTAACGTCACTGAACTGTATGTTTAAAAATGGTTAATATGGTAAATGTTATCTATATGTATTTTACCATAAGAAGAAGAAGAAGTCAGGTTGGACTTTGAGTCTGGGTGGATTGTTGGGGTATCCAGAGCGAGATGTCCAGAAGTCAGTTGGCCACATGGAACTGGGGTTCGGGGGTGGTCAGGACAGGAATGGATATTTGGTCCATCCATCCAGTCTGAGGTCCAAGCTGTGGCAGCAGATGGTCTTAGCTCCAAATCCACTTCCGTGACCCAGTTCTCTGCCCACAGCCTCAGCCACCCCTCCCCGACGTGCTGGTCTGTATGCTCAGTGGGCGGCGCCGCGTGGCCTGGGCCCGGATCGCTGCCCAGGATGTGCTGTTCTCTGTGGTCGAGGAGGAACGGGGCCGGGACTGCGGGAAGATCCAGAGTCTGCTGCTCACAGTGAGGGGGCCCGGGCTGAGGGTGCTAGGAGAAGGGGGTGAGGCTCGTAGGGCAGGGTGGCATTGGGGTGGAGGCCTGGGGCTCCTAACGAGGGGCCCCCAAACTCTCTTCAATCGTCCACAAAACCAAAAGGAGATTGTGCCTTTGCCCAGGTCAGCTTGAAATGAGATAAACTCCAAAGCTTGCTAGCTGTGGGCCAGCACTGCTCCTTTTGCTGACTAGGCGCTGACAGATGGGCTGTGTGCCGAAACCGGAGAGTGTAATTAGTCCCTGGCAAGCATAGCTGGTTTGCAGGCAAAATATTTCTAAATGAAGTGTCCCTGGAAAAGATACCAAAAGGGGTCCCTAGTTGGGAGAAGCTGTGACCCTTGGGCAGAGAACAGGGAATGTAAATGTGTTGGGGCGGAGGAGGCAAAGCTGGAGGGCAGAGCTCAGAGTGCAGTTTTGGGATGTGGGGTTGTGGGGTATAGTAAGTGTCAGTGTTGGGGCAGGAATTGTGGGGACGGAGAGTAGAGGGTCGTTGGGCACAGGAAGGTGGGCAGGAAGATGGTGCGTGGCTGGGCTTGTAGGGAGTGTTCTTCAGATCAGGGAGCTGGGCATGGTTTAGCCACATGGAGCAGGGCGTGCCTTGGAGGAGCAGGACTGTTGGGCCTAGCTGGGGTAATCAGAGGAGGCAATGGGGCCCTAACATGCTTCCTTCCCACACAGGTGCCCGGGGCAGGCCCTGGGGAGGTCTGTGCCAAACTGGAGCTCTTCCTGTGGCTGGGGCTGGGCAAACAAGTCAAGGCCTGCACCTTTGAGCTGCCCCCAGACCTGCTGCCCGAGCCCTCGGCTGGGCTGCCTCACAGCCTATGCCGGGATGGTGAGTACAGGATGGGCAGGGTGGGCACAGGGCCTGCCTTGCTATTTGCCCAAGGGGTGGGGCTAATGTGTCAGGCACCCCAGTGGTCCCCTGAGCAAACACGGCCCCTTCCTTCCCCCTCACCCCAGACTTTAGGTACTTCCAGCTCCGGGCTCACTTGTACCAGGCCCGAGGTGTGTTGGCAGCAGATGACAGTGGCCTCTCGGACCCCTTTGCTCGAGTCCTCATCTCTACACAGTGCCAGACCACACGGGTGAGGGAGGTGGGGAGGGGGCCTGGGAGACAAGGTGGGGTGGGGCTGAGCTTTTCCCCAAGGGTCTAAGACTTTCTTCCCACCCTGGGGTTTTAGGACAAGATATTGGATGGGACTTCCCCACTCAGGGTGGTATAGGACCAGAGGTCTTAGGGGTGAGGAGTCCTTTTCTGGGGTTGACTCTAGGCCTGGGCTCCGAGGGCCGCAAATTACAACAGGGACAGACAGGGCTAGAAGGGGTGGGCTCTAGCACCAATCTGAAGGTGCTTTCAGCTTCATCACATCTCACTCCTTTTGTGACAAGCGTCACTTCAAGTGTTCCCTTAGAGTAGGGGTGCTCACCTGGCATGTGTGTTGGGAGCCTTCTTCTGACAGCTGCCGGTGCCCTCTTTTCTACATGGCCCCAAGGTCCTGGAGCAGACGCTGAGCCCCCTGTGGGATGAACTCTTGGTATTTGACCAGTTGATCATAGATGGCAGGAGGGAGCATCTGCAGGAGGAGCCACCCTTAGTGGTCATCAATGTTTTTAACCACAATAAGATTGTGAGTGTGGCCTGGGCTCCAGCTGGGGTCCCGGCCTGGCATCTCCCTTGGCCTAATCCCCCCACCCTAGCCTGCCTCCTGAGCCTCTTCCCTTTTTGTCTTCACCACCCTGTTCCCCGCAGGGCCCCCCTGTGTTCCTGGGCAGGGCCCTGGCCGCCCCAAGGGTAAAGCTGGTGGAGGACCCCTACCTATCCCCTGAGCTGCAGTTCTTCCCCCTGAGGAAGGGACCCCGGGCAGCTGGAGAGCTCATTGCCACCTTTGAACTCATTGAACTGGACTACAGTGGCCGATTTGAGGTCAGAATACCCTGGCTTATCTGACATAGGGATGGGCCATTAGGCCATCCATCCCCAGGGAATAGAAAACATGGGTATGTCCCAGGGATACCACCCCGGGTCCCTTACCCCAGAGAATACAGGCTACAGGTCTTTCCTGGAGTCACTTCCTTGGACCTCCTGACCCCAAGGAACATTACAGGTATGCATGCCCAGGTTTCACCTTGCCAGGCCTCCAACCCCAGAGAACCTGGCTGTGGGGTCCCACCCCATCCCACATGCCTCAGATACCCCCCTCCCTTCCTGCACGTGGCTGCTTCCTGAGCCCGCTCCTCTCACCGGTCCAGCCTTGCCTGGTTCCTTGTGTTTGTACTTTACCAGCAGCTCCCTGTGTCCCTTCTCTACAGCCAGGCTGTCCCTCCTTTGGCCTGATTCCTCTCTGACTTCCCTCCCCCTGCAGCCCTCAGTGCCCAATGATGTGGAGCCCCAGGATCTGGCACCCCTGATGGAGCCCCGCTCTGGACGCCTGTCCCTGCCACCCAACGTGCGCCCAGTGCTCAGGGAGTTCCATGTTGAGGTAGCACCAGGCACCCCAAGCCCCCTATTCCCCCACATTGTGGTGTCCCTCTGTGAGGTGCAGGTCCCTGAATCTCTCACTTCCTGGCTCTAGGTGCTGTTCTGGGGTCTGAGGGGCCTTGGTCGTGTGTACCTGTTTGAAGTGGAGCAGCCCCAGGTTGTGCTGGAGGTGGCCGGGCGACGTGTGGAGTCTGAGGTTCTGGCCAGTTATCACGAGAGCCCCAATTTCACTGAGCTCGTCAGGCATCTGACGGTGGTGAGGGCATGGGCTGGGGGGCAAGGAATGCTGGGCAGAGAAGTGAAAGAGGGCAGTGGATGGTGGATTTCCAGCTGGTTATTGTAGATGATCCAAGGCTCAGGCAACTCTATAATGAGCCTGATAGTAAATATTTTAGGCTTTGTGTGCCAGCCAGTCTCAGTTGCCGCTACTCAACTCTACCATTGTAGCATGAAAACAGCCATAGACAATATGTAATTGAATGAGTATGAGTGTGTGCCAATAAAACTTTATTCATAAAAACTGGCAGTTCACCAGACTTGGCCTATGTGTGGGCTGTAGCATACTTATCCCTAGATTATCTATGGACCTGTGGTGCTTTGTTGGCTCTATTGAATGAGTAGATTATCCAAGTGTCCTGAAGGATAAGTCTCAAAGAATCTATCTAGGATTACAGGGTGCGCCTGTAATCCTAGCACTCTGGGAGGCCAAGGCGGGAGGATCGTTTGAGCTCAGGAATTCAAGACCAGCCTGAGCAAGAGCGAGACCCCGTCTCTACTAAAAGTAGAAAGAAATTAGCTGGACAGCTAAAAATATATAGAAAAAATTAGCCGGGCATGGTGGCGCATGCCTGTAGTCCCAGCTACTTGGGAGGCTGAGGCAGAAGGATCTCTTAAGCCCAGGAGTTTGAGGTTGCTGTGAGCTAGGCTGACAC
>NW_012136303.1:976825-1019325 GCF_000956105.1 Propithecus coquereli
AACTCCTGGGCCCAAGAGATCCTCCTGCCTCAGTCTCCCCAGTAGCTGGGACTATAGATGCGCACCACAATGCCTGGCTAATTTTTCTATTTTTAGTAGAGATGGGGTAGCACTCCTGCCCAGGCTGGTCTCGAACTTCTGAGCTCAAGCAATCCTCCCGCCTCAGCCTCCCAGAGGGCTAGGATTACAGGCGTGAGCCACCGTGGCTGGCCCACAATATATTTTAGATTAATACTGGTTTAGTTCCAGTAAAATATAGAGACTTTTCTCCAGAATAGCTCTATTCCTTCATTCCTTTTTATGCTGTAATTATCACACACACACACATGTAAAATAAACACAGAAACACAGTAGTAAAATTGTTTCCCCTCCCCACTTAGGATTCATTGACAGATATAGAATTCCTGGGCTAAAGGCCATACGTATTTTTATACTTTTAAATCTATATTTCAAGTTGAACATTGGTGCTTTACATAAGAAAAACAACAACCCATGTTTCTGATAGTACCTTGTAGGCTCCAAAGTACTTTTCTATCTATTATGTCATTTGACACTTACAACAATCTTTTGAATCCAGGATTGTGTCCCTTAGGGTCAGAAGGCAATGACTTACCAGAGATGACACAGCGAGGCTGTGGCAGAGCTGGGCTTAGAATGCAGGTTTAGGTGTGTTGTTTTCTCCCCCTCTCTGTGTCTGCCTTTCCCTCTCCCCGGGTCTCAGAGACAGTTCCTCTCTCTCACTCCAGGACCTGCCAGAGCAGCCTTACCTGCAGCCCCCACTCAGCATCCTGGTGATCGAGCGCCGGGCCTTTGGCCGCACCGTCCTTGTGGGTTCCCACATTGTCCCCCACATGATGCGATTCACTTTCCGGGGTCATGAGGATCCTCCTGAGGAGGAAGGAGAAGAGGAGGACACAGGGGACCTGGTGCCCAAGAGACCTCAAGGTTAGGAGCCTTCTCTTTTTAGGGGCCACCAGACAGACGCCCCTCTGGTTCCTGGCAGAGATGGCTCCAGGGGACCCTCCAGTGGGGCCTGGAGTCTGACTTCTGCCCGCCAAATCTCCTCATGGTGTCATTTTCTCCCTCCCAGGAAAGAAGTCCCTGGATCCCTTCTCGGCTGAAGCGGGAATCTCCAGACGGCTCCTGAAGGTGATGTGTATGGGAGGTGGGCAGAGAAGAGGCTGGTGGGGCTTGAGGTGGTGCTGGGTCATAGGGACTGAGTCCTCTGTCCCTCAGGCTCCTCTGAAGAAGCTCCCCCTAGGAGGCCTCCTGCTTCAAGCCCCTGAGCTGGAGGAGGACATCCCAGATCCTGAAGAACTTGACTGGTGGTCCAAGTACTACGCATCGCTGCAGGAGCTCCAGGGGCAGGTGGGAGCGGGGGAGGGTTCTAGGGTGGGGGCTGGAGGATAAAGAACATGAAGAATGATC
Source organism: Propithecus coquereli (assembly GCF_000956105.1). NCBI lineage: Eukaryota > Metazoa > Chordata > Mammalia > Primates > Indriidae > Propithecus > Propithecus coquereli. Next base: position 978,254 of record NW_012136303.1, read on the forward strand.
TCATCGAATGTGGAGTTCTGCAGTTTTTCAGAGCTCTTCATTGCCATCATCTTTTCTCATCTTCACAACAATTCTAGAAGCTGGGGATTGTTAACTCCGCTATCTAGAGCTGTGTTGTCCAACAGAAATATAATGCTAGCCACATATGTAATTTTAACTTTTGTAATAACCACATTAAAAAAAGTAAAAGGAAACAGGTGAGGATGCAGTCAGAGAGTGAAAGAGTGGGTGGGTGAGCGAATGAGTGGAAAAAAAGGAAATAGGTGAAATTAATTTTAATAATATATTTTATTTAACATAGCCAAAATATTATTTCAATAAGTAATGATTATAAAAATTATTAATGAGATATTTTACAGTAAGGCTTTAAAATCTGGTGTGTATTTTACACATACAGCACATGTCAATTGGAACCAGCCACATTTCAAGTGCTCAGTGGCCACAAGTGGCTGGTGGTGACTGTCTTGGACAGTATAGGACTAGACGATTAGCTGAAGCTTTGACAATGCAAGTGGCTCACACAGCTGGAGCTTGAACTAAGGTTTCCCAGCTCCCTAGCCTGGAAGAGGGGTAGACTAAGGAGTGGAAAGGGATGGGGAAGAATCTCTGATCTGCCCTTTCATTTCAGCCCAACTTTGATGAGGATGAAATGGACGATCCTGGAGATTCGGGTAAGAGATTTGGCTTTTCTGCTCTTGCTCCATGTGTCCACCCCGCTACCCACCCAGATGTTTCTGATAGGGGGCATTTTTGCTGTTTCCAGATGGGGTCAACCTTGTTTCTGTGGATGGGGAGGCCCAAGACCAGAGTGAGGCTAAAGTTGAAGGTTCTGTGTCCCGGAAAAAAGCACTTGCCACCCTGAAGGTGACTGGGTGTTGCGGGGAGGGGAGTTTCCTTGGATTCTGGACATCGAACTGTCACTGAGGCCCTTGCCTCTCAGATCTACAGTAGCTCCCTGGAGGAAGAGTTTAACCACTTTGAAGATTGGCTGAAAGTGTTTCCGCTATACCGAGGGCTAGGGGGCCACGATGCAGATGGAGAGGAAGAAGGTTCTGGACACCTGGTGGGCAAGTTCAAGGTATGTTTGTGGAAGGAAAGGGGGACCAGGGAGCACAGGCGGGGATTCTGGAGGACAGCTCTCTTACTAGGGCCTTTTCTGTCTCTGCCCACCCCAGGGCTCCTTCCTCATTTACCCTGAATCAGGGGCAATGTCGTTCTCTGAGCCCCAGATCTCTCGGGGGATCCCACAGAACCGACCCATCAAACTCCTGGTCAGAGTCTATGTTGTCAAGGTGAGCATCTGCAGCTTGGGCACGCCTCCAACTCCAGCTAAGGTAACATACACGAAACCTGCAGAATGAAGGCTTTGGAAGGAACCTCAAGGATCAAAGTCCAACTTCATTTTTCAAATAGGAAATCTTAGGCAAAAGTTAGGTGATCCTCGGGCTTACAAAGCTTGTTCATGGCAGAACCAGAACTTAGAGCGTAGGTCTCCTGAGCCCTTTTTGGTTCTGGTCCTGTAGAATGGGGTGTGTAATTCCAGGATGAGTGCAGCTCTGCACCTCAGGCTTCAGATGGCTTGTCATGAAATCCCTTTGTACAGGTTCTCCCATTGCTGTGATTTTCATACAGAACTCAGCAGGGCCTTGAAATTTTCTTAAAGCAGTCTCAGAATGTCGGGGGGAATAAGTGGGCTGCTCTGCTCCCTCATTCCCTATCACTAGAGCAGATGCTGTGCTTCCATCTGTTTTAAATATAGGGATTCTAAGGTGTAATTTGAAGAAATGTTCTAACGCACTGTTCTACCATAATCTGAGAATCCTAGTGCATAAATTAGATAACAGAAGTCATCTTGACCTTCTGCTTCTCACAGTATGACAGACTATATGGTATGATATAATGCATCTAGAAATGGTAGGTAAACAGTCTTTGAAATGGATGCTAATCTCATAAGAAAGGGAAATCCCAGCAGGGTGTGGTGGCTCACTCCTATAATCCTAGCACTCTGGGAGGCTGCAGCCAGAGGATCGCTTGAGCTCAGGAGTTTAAGACTAGCCTGAGCAAGAGTGAGACCCTGGCTCCACCAAAAATAGAAAAATTAGCCAGGCGTTGTGGCGAGTATCTGTAATCCCAGCTACTTGGGAGGCAGGCAGGAGGATCACTTGAGCCCAGGCGTGTGAGGTTGCAGTGAACTTTGATCACACCACTGCACTCTATCCCAGGCAACAGAGTGAGACCTTGTCTCAAGAAAAAAAAAAAAAAAGGAAATCCCATCAGGCCCCAAATAAAGAGGCAACTAGAAAGAATCCCAGGGGTAAAAGGAAGTCAAGTCCTGAAGCTCAGGTTGTCTTGAGAGGGTTTGTTCACACCTGGCCCCTGAGCCTTGGGTTCTTATAGCCTATGCAAGGTGGGGAGCCAGAACCAAGACCCTCGCATGAAGCAGGACCTCAGTGAAAGGTGGGCAAGAGGAAACTTACCAATGTCATAAAACTTTAAGAAAATATTCAGTATCTTTATGAACTTGGATGTGGGGAAGTTTTCTTAATAGGTAAAATGGTGCAAATAAAAAATTAGGAGACAAATGATACATTTGATTATGTTAAGATTTTTATTTATTTATTTAGAGACAGAGTTACCCTCTATTGCCCCGGCCAGAGTGCAGTAGCGTCAGCCTAGCTCACAGGAACCTCAAACTCCTGGGCTCAAGCAATCCTTCTGCCTCAGCCTCCCAAGTAGCTGGGACTACAGGCATGTGCCACCATGTCTGGCTAATTTTTTCTATATATTGTTAGTTGTCCAACTAATTTCTTTCTATATTGTTTTCAGTAGAGACCGGGTCTCGCTCTTGCTCAGGCTGGGCTCAAACTCCTGAGCTCAAATGATCTGCCTGCCTCGGTTTCTCAGAGTGCTAAGATTACAGGTGTGAACTGCTGTACCTGACCAATGTATTTTTTTTAATTTAGTTAAAATACTCTTAATTTAAAAAGTAACATATGCTCATGCTAAAAAATAAAAGTCAAGCAAGGAGGAGGGTATGAAAAAAAGAAAACAAAAAGTCAAACAATACAGAAAATTATAAATTGAAGAATAAGTCCCTCATATATCTTTCCAAATATTTTCTGTTTCATTATATTTTTTGTTATACCTATTTGTATGTCTTAAGTATTTCATAACTAATTGAAAAGAAAATACAAGTCATCATGTCCAACTTCTTAGTTAACTCCTCACAGTGGGATGTTTGGTAACTTCCTGCTTCATAACCTAATCTGAGAATAGGTCCAACAGGGTTAACCTTGGACCATGACGATGACGCTTCTCCCAATTCCACTCCATACCATCCCTAGGCTACCAACCTGGCTCCAGCAGACCCCAATGGCAAAGCAGACCCCTATGTGGTGGTGAGCGCTGGCCGGGAGCGGCAGGACTCCAGGGAGCGCTACATCCCCAAGCAGCTCAACCCCATCTTTGGAGAGTGAGACTGGGCCCTGGAGTGGGGGTAGGGGGAGCAGTGGGTGAATGGACAGAGGCTGCTGACACCCCTACCCCAGACCACCTCCTAGGGCATGGAGGTGTCCTCAGCCACTCTCCCTCCTGGCCAGGGTCCTGGAGCTAAGCATCTCTCTCCCTGCTGAGCCGGAGCTGACCATTGCCGTCTTTGATCATGACCTTCTGGGTTCTGACGACCTCATTGGAGAGACCCACATTGACTTAGAAAACCGATTCTACAGCCACCACAGAGCAAACTGTGGGCTGGCCGCCCAGTATGATGTGTGAGTTTGGCAGGGCCCTCAGGAGCCATTCTGAGTCTCTGACCAAACATGTTCAAGCTCATGTTCCCATTTTGTGTCTCCAGATCCTATGATTTCATAGAAGGGAACCCCACCACCCCCACCACCCCTACCACCTATGACATTATAGTGCAGCAGTCAAGATGTGGGCTTGGGGCCGGGCACGGCAGCTCACGCCTGTAATCCTAGCACTCTGGGAGGCCGAGGCGGGCGGATTGTTTGAGCTCAGGAGTTCGAAACCAGCCTGAGCAAGAGCGAGACCCCGTCTCTACTAAAAATAGAAAGAAATTAATCGGACAACTAAAAATATATATAGAAAAAATTAGCCGGGCATGGTGGCGCATGCCTGTAGTCCCCACTACTCGGGAGGCTGAGGCAGAAGGATCGCTCGAGCCCAGGAGTGTGAGGTTGCTGTGAGCTAGGCTGACACCATGGCACTCACTCTAGCCTGGGCAAAAGAGTGAGACTCTGTCTCAAAAAAAAAAAAAAAAAAAAAAAAAGATGTGGGCTTGGGAATTGGGATCCTGTTAACTAATATGTTACTTGACCTCTTTGAGTCTCAGTTTTCTCATCTGCAGAATGGAGATAATATCAGTATCTCCTTCATAGAAGCACCTGGCATACACCTTTGATTTTCCTTGTTATCATAAGTGACAGCTAACCTATCTCCTGTTGGAGTTATGAACCTGGATGCCATATCTTCAAGGGTCCTCATTCCTGCCCCTGTGTCCGAATGTGTCCATATGCTGGTCCCAGCTGAGGCATCCTCCACTTCTGCCTGCAGGGATGGGTACAATGCCTGGCGTGATGCATTCCGGCCTTCGCAGATCCTGGCAGATCTATGCCAACGCCGTGGCCTCCCTGCCCCTGAATACCGAGCCGAGGCTGTCAAGGTGGGCAGCAAAGTCTTTCCGACACCACCTGAGACCCTGCCACCAGGTACCAGCCCTTCTCTGGCGGACAGGCCACAGGGAGCAAGATGGTGGTAGAACAAGGTACAGGGGCCCTAGGGGCCCAGTCTAGTGTGCCCATGAAAAGAGCCCACTTTCTTTAGTAAGCAGAGAAGGTGAGTTTGGTTGAGTAAGGATGAGGTTCTTGGATGGTGGGGAGAAAATGCTCTTTGTTGGTGAGCATGAGATCCCCAAAGAGCAAAAGTGGAGCCCTCAGAGCCATAGCTAATCAAGTTCCCAGAAGACAGAGTGGCCCCATAGAGCATCCCGTACAACAAAGTGTGCCTGCAGAACTGAGCTCATGCCTCATAGATGGCCTGTGGTCTATTCTCTGAGCAAGGTCTGAGCAAAGGCTACAGCCCCTCCAATCTCACTGTCCCCTGACTGCTGGCTTTTCACTGGGAACAGTTATAGCAGCACCTTCCCCACCCCACCTCTGCTTTTTATGTGTTACAGATTTGCCCTCCTAGACCACGGGTTTTAGCCAACACAGGGGCTGCCTCAGCTTAGAGCTCCTACAGAGGGATGGGGAGAAGGGGCAAGGGTTGGGAACTACGTGGAACCCAGGCTCACACACCTCTTCTTTCAGGTGGGGGGGGCTCCAAGGGGGCAGGTGGGGCCCCTGAGGAGGCCCAGGCATTGCTTGTGCTGCGGCGCTGGCAGGAGATGCCGGATTTTGGGATCCAGCTGGTACCTGAGCATGTAGAAACACGGCCCCTCTACCATCCCCGTAGCCCGGGGCTGCTCCAGGTAAGGGAGGGCTTGAGGCCCAACCCCAGAATCACAAGACTCCCAGGCTCCTAGGATTACCACCTGACCTGGACTCTGGGGCCCCAGGGTCCCCTTCCCCTAAGACTTCCTCCTGGGCACCACACTGCCACTTCTGACCCTGCCTCCTGGTGCTGGTCCCCAGCATCCCCACTCCATGCTGGGCCACATACCCCCACCCCTGACTCTACAGGTCCCCACCCCTGGACCACCAAGGCTCACACCTGGGGTCCCAAACCTGACCTCTATCCCAGACCCCTAAGATCTGGACCTCGGGAATGCCACATCTTAACCTTTCATTCATTCATTCATTATTCATTATTTATTATTTATTTATTTATGATTGATTGATTGATTGACAGAGTCTCACTCTGTTGCCCATGCTTGAGTGCCATGGCGTCAGCCGAGCTCACAGCAACCTCAAACTCCTGGGCTCAAGTGATCCTTCTGCCTCAGCCTCCCGAGTAGCGGGGACTACAGGCATGCGCCACCATGCCCAGCTAATTTTTTCTATATATTTTTAGTTGTCTGGCTAATTTCTTTCTAATTTTTAGTAGAGATGGGGTCTTGCTCTTGCTCAGGCTGGTCTCAAACTCCTGACCTCGAGTGTTCCTCCTGCCTCGGCCTCCCAGAGTGCTAGGATTACAGGCGTGAGCCACCGCGCCCGGCTGCATCTTAATTTTTGATCTCAACTTCCACATCTGGGCCCTGATCCCAGAACCCTCAGCCTAACCTTGACCCTGGAACCCCCATGTCAGACTCCACCTTCATCCTCATCCCCAGCATCTCCCTGGCTCTGCTCTTGACCCTAGCTCTTCTCTCGATGCACAGCCTCTGGCCACAGGGCTGTCAGGGGAGGTGGGGCCCTAATAAGACCACAGCCTGGTCCTGTGTCCCCAGGGATCCCTTCACATGTGGATTGACATCTTTCCCCGCGATGTGCCTGCTCCACCTCCAGTTGACATCAAGCCTCGGCAGCCAATCAGGTGAGAGAGCTCTGGCCCCTCCTTCCAAGGTGGGGCACATCTTGGTTTACCTGTACAAGGGTCCACTGACACCCAGACCCCCAGTGGAGCAGGCAGAGGCCGCTGGCCACAGGCTTTTCAGTTGGGTGAGTCCTTAAATTCCCTTTCTTTCATAAGTAATTATGTACTGGGTGTCTGTCACTTGCAGATGGAATCAGTCCAAATACCTTTCACAACCCGTTCCAACTTGAGCTAGTTCGAGTGGAGTTCGTGTAGGGTGCAGCCACTTCAGACAGGGCTGGATCCAGGTGCTCGGATGTCAGCAGTCTGTCACTTTCTGCCTCTGGGCTCTGCTTTCCTTGGTGTCACTCTCTGGGAGTCTAGGGGCAAGGTGCTTTCTAACAGTGCCAGGCTTACATCTCAGCTAGGCCACCTGAGCAGAAATAAACATCTCTTTCCCAGTTAAAGCCAAAGCCTCAGGGCTGACTCTCATTAGACTAGCTTGGGTCGAATGCTGCTCCCTGAACCAATCACTGTGGTCACGGGGCTGTAATAAGCTGGCCAGTCCTAGGTGATGTGTCCCACCAGAATTACCTAGTGTGACAGTGGGGATGGTGTGGTGGTGAGATCACCAGCAGAAAATCAGGGTGCTGTCAAAAAACGAGGGGAAATTGATGCTGGGCAAGAAAAACCAACAGCTATCCAGGCATCCTCATGACAGCCAAGTTCAAGGCCACATGAGGGTAGGGTCCAGAATGCCACAGCCCCTCCTCTGCCCCTTGGGGAATGCATGTGGTCATCTCCACTGCGTCTCCCAGCCTCCCACTCCTCTCTGCAGATGGGCTTTCTCTGCTAACCACTTTTCGGCACCCCAAACTTCAGCTTGCAGTGGGCTCCAGCTCTGCATCCTGAGGCCACCCCACTTGATGGTTCAGGGTCCTGATTCCAAATTTTGGGGAGAAACTTGTTGGCCCAGGCTGGGCTGGCAGACCATTCCTGGTGCCATCTGTAGTGGGGTGGTCAGTGATACCTGAGGCTGTCCCTTCATAGGGCCACAGGCATCCTGATTACCCAGCTGGGCACACACCAGGTGCTCAGTGAATGTCAGTGGTCTGGCCCAGGTCCTTCCTGCTTCCTGCAGTACCCCGAGTGCCCCTCTCAAAGTCTGAAAACCATCCCCCAATACATCCGCCAGCTATGAGCTCAGAGTCATCATCTGGAACACGGAAGATGTGGTTCTGGATGACGTGAACCCGCTCACTGGAGAGATGTCGAGTGACATCTATGTGAAGAGGTAGGCCTGCAGGCCAGGCCAATGGCTGTGCACTAAGGGGGACAGCGCTAAGCAGGGAGGGCATAGTGGGATGGCACTAACTGAAAACTGCAAGCTGGGCTGTGGGCCCCAGGCTGAGTCTAGAGTCCTGTCCCCAGGCCCTCTGTGTGCCTAGAGCTGGCTGAGTTGTGGGCCACACTGGGTGAGGAGCGGGTTCCGGGCCTGGCCCCAGCCCCTGTGCCCACCCGCCTTGGCTTGTCCTTCCCACAACCCCAGCTGGGTGAAGGGGCTGGAGCATGACAAGCAGGAGACAGACGTTCACTTCAACTCCCTGACTGGGGAGGGGAACTTCAATTGGCGCTTTGTGTTCCGCTTTGACTACCTCCCCACGGAGCGGGAGGTGAGTGTCCGGCGCCGGCCTGGACCCTTTGCCCTGGAGGAGGCCGAGTTCCGGCAGCCAGCCGTGCTGGTCCTACAGGTCTGGGACTATGACCGCATCTCCGCCAATGACTTCCTCGGTACTGCTCAGCCTTCCCCAACCTCACCCCTAGCCCCTGCCCCTTAACTCCTGTCGCTTGGTTCTCTACTCTGACCCAACCCCGAATCCCGGGACTTCAGACCCTAGATCTGAACCTGTGCTTTCTGACCTGATTGCTCAGACCACAGTCACCTCCCTTCCCAAAGTCCTTGACCAGTTCCAATCTGACCCACACTCAAGTCACCCTGGATGGTGACTCCTTAGCCTGTGGTCCTTGCTTTGGCAATTTGATCCCAATTCCTGGCCCCCTTCCACTGGGATCTGACCACCTGCTGGTCCACAGCCGTGGTCTGACCACCACATCCTAATTTTTCATGCCCCAGCACCCTGCCACGCTGCCTCCTCACCCCCCACCCATCACGCTTTGATCTCATGTGAGCTCTGGACTTGCAGGGTCCCTGGAGTTGCAGCTGCCAGACATGGTGCGGGGGGCCCGGAGCCCCGAGCTCTGCTCAGTCCGGCTGGCCCGTGATGGGGCTGGGCCGAGGTGCAATCTGTTTCGCTGCCGCCGCTTGAGGGGCTGGTGGCCCATGGTGAAACTGCAGGAGGCGGAGGACGTGGCTCGGGAGGCGCAGGAGGCCCAGGCTGGCAAAAAGAGACGGAAGCAGAGGAGGAGGAAGGGCCGGCCAGAAGACCTGGAGTTCAGAGACACAGGCGGCAACGTGTACATCCTCATGGTTGGTGTGGCTGGGGCAGTGGTCAGGCCTGAGCGTGCCTTAGAGCTGGGCCTCTGCTCCTGGTGACACAGAAGTGTCTTTTTCTAGGGAAAGGTGGAGGCAGAGTTTGAACTGCTGACTGCGGAGGAGGCTGAGAAACGGCCAGTGGGGAAGGGGCGGAAGGAGCCAGAGCCCCTGGAGAAGCCTAAGTGAGTTGGCGGCACAGGGGCCGGGAGAGGGAGGAGGGGCGGCCAGCAGGGGCTTCCTAGTTGTCCTGACACCACCTTTCCAACAGCCGCCCCAAAACCTCCTTCAACTGGTTCGTGAACCCGCTGAAGACCTTCATCTTCTTCATCTGGCGCCGCTACTGGCGCATCCTGGTGCTGCTGCTGCTGCTGGCGCTGATCACCGTCTTCCTCCTCCTCGTCTTCTACACCATGCCCGGCCAGATCAGCCAGGTCATCTTCCGCCCCCTGCACAAGTGATTCAGCTTGGACACCCACGCCACGGTGCCAGCCCAACTCCTGCAGCCCTTCTTGCCAGTGAGCTTCCTTTGAATAAACCCCATCACACAGGCACTGACACGTGCCTGTGCTGTACAAGGCCAGCTCCTCCAGGTGGCAGAGAACAGATGTCCTGAGATGACCTCAGGTGCTAGGGACTTCCTGGAAGAATGCACAGGGAGGGAGGCTGCCCATGTGCCTTGCCACAGGGAAGAATGGGGCCTGACAGGAGGCTCAAGGCCAAGGAGCCTGCAGCCGAGCTGTCAAGCCCTCTGAGCAGCCCACCCGCTGCTCCTGCTCCTGCTGGTGGCTGGGTCCCTCTCACCTAATCTGCTGAGGCTTCTGCCGTTGCAGGACAGCTGAGCACTTCACATACGTCACTAACTTGTTTATTCCTCACCGCCCTGCTCTCTTGCTTGCAAGTGACAGAAATCCCAACCCAAACAGGCTTATGCAAGCCAATAAATTCCCTTTTTGCTTAACTGTAATTCCCAGAGTTCAGCTGGCTGGCTTCAGGTGCAGCTTGTCACAGTGTTCAAATAATGTCACCAAAACCAGTTGTGTCTGCCTTGTGGCTCAGCTCTGCTGTCGCTGGGGCACATTCATTTGCAGATGGGTTCCCCCTCAGAACTGCAGGGTCGCCCCATGTTCCCACCCAGGAGGACAGCAAGCTCTCCTCCTCCTGATACAGCCAGGCCTGTACTGTGTCACTGTGGCCGAGGGCATGGAATATGTGACCGTGGGCCTCCCCTGGGACTCAGGGTGGGACACCCACCCTCCTCCCAAACCATGAAAGCTGAGAGGGTGGACAGGGGTTCCCAGGAAGAATTAAGGGGGAATGGTTCCTGGTGACCAAAAACAAGGCTCACTAGAGCCAACGCTATCACCCCCAACTTATAGATGAGGCTGATGTCTGTAAAGGGGGGTTAACTAAGTCAAAGGTCACATAGCTCTGAGGTGTCACACCACAGCTGGATCCCAGGCTTCACTCCAGAGGTTTTGCATCACCCTGCTTTTCCCCTACTATGGTCTTACATCAAAACTCCCTGACACACGATCTGATAAACTGACCGGCTGTTCCTGTCCCTGGGCCTTGGTTCTGCACATGTGGAAAGGGCGCTCGTGGGAAGCCGTGATCAGGTCCTGAGCCAGGGGCCTGGTGCTAGCCCTGCTCTAGAACGGCCACTGCTACTTCCCTCCTTGGTTTTCAGTTTTGCTTCTACCTAGGAGACAGCAGAGGACCTGGCAGAACTCCTCTCTGTAGCGACAGCAAGACCCAGCACAGGGCTTACCACACAGCAGGGACATGACCGAGAGGATCAGGTGACTGAGCCCAGAGTGGCAGGGAGCAACCCCAGCTTTAGCTGTCACCAAAGAGGTGGTAAACCCCAGCCTGTACGCAGGGCCCTGTAACAGCGGCTCCGCAGTTGGCCACTCCTGAGCCTGGGGGCCATGGTGGCTCCAGGATGCTCACCCCGGAAAGGTCTGCCTCAGTCCCACAGCTGAACCCCAAAGGCCCAAAGACCACAGTGGAGGAGTGGACAGGGCTGAGGGGTTTGTCTGTCTAAAGTCCCTGTTAACCAGGGGATGCCCAGGTGGGGCTCCCAGAGGGCAGCTGTCACTGCCTGCAATAAGTGGCTGTGATAAGGTGCCAGCCAGCCCAAGAATCACACAGACACCAGCGAGTACTATCACAATCAATAGATTATGCCCTGGGGCTGGGCTCACTCTGAGGAGGCGGGGTGGGGAGGCCAAGGAGAAACAGGAGAAAGAGGGAACTACCAAGGGGGAGGAGGACGACTACGTTGTCTTCCCCAGATCAATTTTCTTCTGGATGGCTCGTGCCGAGTGATAGATGAGCGAATCGATGAGTCCAGCCACTGGGAGAGAGAAGAGGGCTGGCACTGGCTCTGCTGGTCCCTTGACTTGACCTCGAGAGCCTTGTCACCTAACTGGCCAGGCCAGAATCTCCACTGGCCCTCAAGGTGCCCCTTCTCTCCCAGCACGTGGCACCCATGCTTTACCCACCCATACTGTGCTCCCACCCCTCAGACGGCCTGGGGCTCCTTACCCGTGAACATGCCCCCGATGATGGCGCACACACCCGTCAGGAAGTGGGTGAAGGACCTGGTGGGGGAGGTGGGCTCAGTGGGCTCCCCACTCCCATAGGCCCAGGCCTGGCCATGCTATCCCCGCTCTCACCTGTGCTTCTCTGTCAGCTTCACCATCATGGGTGAGAGCTCATAGAGGACAAAGACTCCGGGAAGCCCCTGGTCACCCAACAGCCCATTGGCGACCTTCTCATGTCTGGTCACAGAGAACTGATTTGTCCTCAGCACCTGGGGTAGGAGGGAAGCCCAGGCCAGGGCCAGGTCTATGACCCGGCTCCCACCCCCATCAGCCCCACCCCTGAGCCTGCCTCTTGTCCTGCTGTGTCTTCACTGTGTGCAGGGACAGAATGAGGCACCATGTTGGTAGCTAATCCTGCAAGGCCTGGGGACCACCGAAACCCCTGCTCTCAGCCTTGCCATCCTGACTTGCCCTCTGATCCCCAGCTCTTGTCAGTTTACCCATCCCAGCTGCATCTGGTGGATGCTCTCACGGGGGGGGGTCCAAGGCAACGCCCCCCGTGTGGTGCCAACAAGGCCAGGACTGACTCCTGCCCCTCAGTCCCTCATGCTCTACTGCTTCCTGGCCACAGCAGAAATAGGAGCAGGGGCCCAGGAAGGCTTGGCCTGGCAACCCCAGCCCAAGGGCAGTCCACCAGGGACAGTGAGGCAGACACAGTGGGCCCTCGAGGAATGGATGGGGGTGTCTAGAGAGAAGTGTTTTAAAACCTGACAGTCTTGGGCCTGAACTCTGCCTCTGAAGGCAAATCACCTACCCACTCTGAGCCTGGGGTTTTCATCCATCACATGGGGATGAGAGCGGCACTTCACCTCCCAGGTTGAAGAAACTAAATGAAGGAACTCGAGTGCTTGGCACCAAGTGGAGACTCTGATACCTGAGCTCCCTTAGACTCACCTCCCCGTCCACCTTCATGTACACTGTGGGCACCACCTTCACAAAGTACTGGAACATCATGGAGGCTGCGGGGGGAAGAGAGCACTGGCATGGGTGCCTCGTGGGCCTTTGGTGGCTGAGGGCTACCTCCCGGGCTGGTACCTTGGGGTGCGGTGACGTTAGTGTGGTCCAGGGGGTTCACGATGCCCGGGTAGTCCTCCCCGAACGACAAGTGCTGGATGTAGTGGGTCATGTTGATCTGCAAGCAACACCAGCGCCCTGAGGCCTGCAGTCCCCAGTCACCCAAAGCTCTATACTACACAGCAGACGGAGACACCTGGGTCTCTGGGGAGCGGAAGGAGGGGACCTGTCTGGGAAAAGCTGTGGCCCTAAGGCGAGAGCCTGCCTGAGACAGGAATCCCCCATTTCCCTCCTGGGAACTGCTTTTCCACATAGTCCACAGGCTCCTGGGGCTCCAGATCCCAATCCCAGCACTGATCCTGCGCGGCAGGCACTGGGTTGGCCTGGAGGTCTCAAGCCAGGGAGGCCCCAGATCTCCCATCAGCGCTCCCTTTCCGCTCCAATGTGTATCAAACCTAGCCGCCAGAGGGATCTTTTTAAAAATGCAAATCTGATGACGCCATGACCCTGCTTACAGTTGGCCAACAGCTTCCCACTGTTCTTAGGAGAAAGATCAGGCCCCTCGGCCTGGTCTCGGAGTCTGGTGTAGTCTTGTCCCTGCCGACCTCCCCTGCCTCACCCACCCACTCCTGCCCTGTAGTTCCTCAGAAGTGCCACACTCTCTCCGGACCTCATCCTGGGTGCTCGCTGTCTAGGGTGCTGTCCAGCCCCGTCCCTGCCCCCGGCCTGCTCAGATCTCAGTTTAAAAGTCCCTCTCACGTACTCAACCCTCAGGCGGGACCCCGTCAGAACACGGCATATTTTTACACATGTGCTCCCCCTCCCGGCATGTCGCCACAGAGATGGGAAGCAGCAACCAAGTCTCCCACCCCACCGGCCCCCACGGGCTCCACCGGGTACGTACGTTGTCGAGGCCGAAGCTCTGCAGGTCATGTACTAGGAGAAAGAGAGAAGGTGCCATCAGGGGGAGTGGGACCAGCCCCTCGCCCCTCAGAATCCTGGCTCAGGCCCCTCACTCCTCCCTCTGGAGTGTGGCCTGCCTGGGGTCTCTGACCCCATTCACACTCCAGCCTGGCACCTCCTGGTCCTGCTTAAGGACAGCCAGAGAGGGCCTGTCCTGGGCCTGTGCGAGAGCCCAGACCCCATTCCTTCCCCGACAGATACCGGAACTCCAGGCCTTCACTCCCACCACAGCCCTGCCGGCACCTCAGGAAACAAAACCCATGACTATGGTCTCTCATTAACTATGGCTGACAGCAAATCACTGAGCCCCAAAGTTAGGCAGGACCTGAGAATAAACAGAATGCTATCCACACTCTTTCCCCGCTCCCCTGTCCCCCCACCCCAAAGCTGCCCAAGGACAGCCCGTGGGTACCCTGTACCAGCTGTTCCAGAACAAGTTCTTCTTGCCCTCTAGCCCAATCCCTCCTGCTGCAGGAACTGTACCTCAAAGACACATACCAGGGCTTTTTATACTCAGCAGCCAGGCCAGAGAAGGCGCCAATCCCAGACCCATCCAACCTCCCCCCACCCTGGAAGGGCAGGCTGCCCCAGAAGTGGGGGCTTGGCCTCCCCGGGGACAGGGCCACTTACTCTCCACAGCATGTACTGCAGCGTGGGGGAGGGAAGGAGAGAGAAGGGAGGAAGAGAACAAAGATTCAGAGCTTCACAATGAGAACTGTGGAGAAGGCATGTGGCGGGAGGGAGGACTGAACATTTCTGCCTCAACAACAGGGTCTGGCCCCGCCAACAAGCCTCCTCCTGGTCCTCTCCTTGAGAGGGCCCTTCCCTGGCCAGAGAAGGGCACAAGAGGGCTGGGGGTCAGAAGAATGGTGGCCTAGGAAGCACAAAAGACTTAGAGCCCAAAGAGCCACTTTCCTAGCTATGTGACATTGGGCAAATCACTTGCCCTTTCTGGGCCTCAGTGTTCTCCTCTGTAAAGGGCTGTCCTGAGGACCAGATGGGATCTAAGATGGGAAAATACTTGGTATACTTTACGACATTAGCCCCCCTAAAAGTCAACAAGGATGTCAGAAACTACCTCCCGGGCCTCAATTCAGCCAAATCTCTGGCCTCGGGCAACTGTAGCTTTGTGTTTGAACGTCCTTCCAAGCACAGGGCACCCTTGGCCCTGGGATCCACAGCCCCAGCAGGAAGCAGAGCGGACGCTCTGGCCCTACATCCTACTGAGTGCCTGCAAGGCCTTGTGCCAACAGTTGACACTGATCATCTTCCTACAATCCCAACAAGACCACCCTTTCCCTGGCCTCCTGCAGGGTAAAGAGGGCTCTGCCCCAGACCCGCCCACCTGCCTCACTCCCACACACTGCCTGGAAGACCAGCAGGGCTATCTCCATGGGACACTTTAATCCTGCTTACCTCTGTCACTCTGAGCAGCTCAGGAGCCAGGCCATCTTCATCCCCTGGGCTCTATCACCACGTGGCTCTGCACATCCCCTAATGTGACCCTGACTCCCTCCCTCTCTCCCAAGCCCTTTCGCTGGGCCCTCTGTCGCTCGGTTACCATAAAACCCTGGCACTGACCTCTGAGCATCCCCTTCACCCTCTTGCTTCAGCCACAGCCGGCTGTTCCTTCAAGGCACCGTACCCCTTGCATCCCATCTTCTTTCCACGCCCGCCCCCACCCCTCTTGACCTGAAGAGAGGTCCTTGATGCTCCTTACCGCCACACTTCCACATCATTGTTCCTCCCTCTGCCCTAAAAATCCCCAGCTTTGAAGCTCAGGGCAAAGCTTGTTTCAGTCACCTAGAGATTCACGCAGAACCCCCAGGGCAGTTCTCCTGCACCGCTTCTCACCTGCCCTTGACCTGCCTGTCGCGCTCTCCCACACCAGCCCTGCCTTGGTTCTGGGTGATTCCCACACCCACGCAGATGACCCTTCCACTCTCCTGGCCTCCTAGGACCCCCCCTCCTTCCTGATCTTGTGCTCTACCTACCCAAGCCACTCATTCCCTAATAACCACATCCCTCCGTAATTTCGAGTATCCCATGCTCCAACCACCAGCTTTCTAATCTCTCCAGCTTGTTCCTTCCAGTGCCCCAAATCTGACACTTCTTTGATACCACACCCAGGACCTGCAGTCCACTGCTCCTCCTGGCTCCCACCCCCACCCCCACGTCCCATCTTTCCTCCTTTACCAGCTTACACTTTGTGGTCCAGTACCAGGATCACTTCTTCACTCATTCCTCGGACTCCCTCACCGCTGCAGCGCCTGGCAGCAGAAGCCCTTGGTGACGCCAGTGCCCTGTCTACTCTACGCCACCCCCACGCAGCTGGGAAAACGAGACAACCACACCGACTTGTCTCACTTTCCATTCACAGCCACCCACTGCAAGGGGGGCCCTAGCGTTGCCTGGCAGTCCTACTGTTCCCAGTCCCTGCACTCTCCCGCCCTAAAGTGACCAGTTACATCTTTTCCTCTCTCTCAAATCGCCAACACCTTCTTCCCTCTCTCCTCATTCTCGGCTGATGGCCTCGCCTCCCACACCACAGAGAAAAGAGCAGACTCAGAAGAGACTGTCCACCTGCTTCCACCACCCCAGCTACCAACCTCCATGCACCTCCAGTCTGCCTTCCCTCCTACTGCTAAGTTTGGCCTTTCCATTTGCACAAGGCACTAGATTGTCTTCTTTCTCCTTCTCAAGGACTCCTGGCCCTCTCATCTCTGCAGCATCATTTTGCTCTCTTTTGTCTATAATTTCCAACAGCATATTAACATTCTGCCATGTCACCCACCTTGGCGAGGCCTCCCTTGACTCCACACCTCCCTCCAGCTACAGCCGGTGTTCTCTCCTCCCTGAAGTGCAAACCACAGTCGTGCTGTCTGTCCCCACCTGCTCCATCCACTTCCTCCCCATTCCCTCTTCAACCCACTCTCACGCTCTCCAAAAGGCTCCACCGAGGCCACAAATGACAGCCATGTTATACATCCGATGGTCAATTCCTGCTCGATGTCCAGAAACATCTGATACGGTTTTTGAAACACCTGTCCCTCAGCTGGCAGGATGCCACCTCCCGGCTGTCACTCTTACCTCACCAGTTTTCCTATCAGTCTCCCTGCTGGTGCCTCTCATGGGCTGCTAGTACAAGCCCTTTTAGCTCCCGCTTCTCCGGCCACCCTCATCTCCAGGGTGATGCCATCCACGCCTACGGCTCCCTACATATGCTGAGGACTGCAGCATTTATGTCCCCAGGCAAGCCCTTCCCCTGGACTCCAGGCTTGAATAGCCAACTGCTTACTCGACATCCTGGGTGTCTAAAAGGACACCTAAGTCCCATTGGTCTGAACATCTCAGAAGCTGAACGCCTGCTGTGCACCCCATCCCAGACAGCCAAACCTGCCCCGAGTTTCCTCATCACACTGGATGAGGTGCCTTCTCACCACTCAGGTACAAAACCTTGCAGGCACCCTTGACTTCTCTTTCCTTTATCCCTCATACCCACCAGCAACTCCTCCCAGCTCTGCCTTCAAAATATATCCAGGAGCCAGTCACTTCTCACCACCTCCACTGCCACTCTGGTCCAAGCCCCACCATCTTTTGCCTGGATTGATCGCTGCAGTAGCTTCCTGACCGGCCTCTGATTCTGTCCTTTCCCCCATAGTCTTGTACATGGAGCAGTCGGAGAGCTGCTCACCTTTTGAGTTAAGTTAGATCAGGCCCCACTTCCTCAGAGCCCATCAATGGCTTTCCAGCTCGCGCAGAGTAGAAGCCCAAGTCCTTACAATGCCCCTGCAGGCCCTACATGACCTGGCTGCGTTACCTCTCTCACCTCACTTCCAACCACGCTCCTGTGCTCGCTCTGCTCCAACCACCCTAACTTTCTTACTGTACCTTGAACTTGCCAAGCACATTATTGCCTTGGGGATTTGCATTTACCATCCTCTGCTTGCTAACACTTCCCTCAGACAACCACATGGCTGGCTCCCTTACTTTCTCTAGGTCTTAGCTCAAATATCACCCCATCAGAGAATCTTTCCCTGACTGTCTTATTTAAAATAGGACACACACACTGCACCCTACAACCTTGCCTCTGTCATCTTTATCCTGCCTTGTTTTGGTCCTTATGACATCCTTTTTTTATTTTTTTTTTTTGAGACAGAGTCTTGCTCTGTTGCCTGGGCTAGAGTGCCGTGGCATCAGCCTAGCTCACAGAAACCTCAAACTCCTGGGCTCAAGCAATCCTCTTGCCTCAGCCTCCCAAATAGCTGGGACTACAGGTGCACGCCACCACACTGGGCTAATTTTTTATTTTTTGTAGAGATGAGGCCTTGCTGTTGCCTGGGCTGGTCTTGAACTCCTGGCCTCAAGCGATCCTCCCACATCGGCCTCCCAGAGTGCTAAGATTATAGGCATCACTGTGCCTGCCGCATGCTATAATCTTTAACCTGCACAAACACCCTGTGAGATAAGTACTATTATCATCATTTTATAAAGTAGGAAACTGAAGCTCAAAAAGATTAAGCAACTTTCTCAAAGTCACACAGCCAGTAAGGTGTGAACCTGGTATCTGAACCCAGGCAGACTGGCTTCTCAGCCTGTGTCTTAACCACTGTGGCCCTGAGATGAAAACCTGCTCTGGACCAAATACAAAAGAACATCAAGCAGGTGAGGGGCAGTGAAACTCGCCAAGAAGGTATCCAGTGTCTAAACTTCCCCAGATGATGTAGGATCACTCACCATGCACATGGGACTGCTGGAAGCTCTTCCCAGGGGCAAAGTGGAAGTTTCCGGCCACCTGTAGGGGATATTCCCTCTCATTCTCCAGCTGTGTCCTCCCTTTGCCTCCTGAGGGCCTGAGTGGGCCCTTGGTTCACTGTGGAGCTCGCCCAGCCCAGCTGGCCCTATCTTGCCTCCATCTCCCCCAGTACCTTGTTGACTTCCAGGAAGCCATACACCTGGCAGCCTTCGTTCTTCTGCTCCTGCATCTTCTGGCTGAAGCCCTCGCGCCGGCACTGCTCAATTGTGTCTGGGTTCTTGAAGGCCCAGCCTCGACGGCGATACGCCTCCCGCACATCTTCACACGTGTTACAGCACCTGTAGGAGAGGGGTGCCGGCTGACGGTGTCAAAGAGGCAGGAGACCAGCGCTGGCATCTTGGGAAATAAAGCCCAAGCACTTCTGCCTGCTAATGAAGCTCTGCTAGCCTCATCCCTGACCATCAAATGTTCTCCAAGCGTGTTTCCTCAGTGGCAGCAGGACTGTTAAAAATACGTATTCCCATTCTGTTCAGGGTGATGAAGTTGTGGAAAAGAAAGTGGTGATGATTATACCACACTGTGACTATACTTAATGCCACTGAGTCATACACTTAAAAATGGTCAAAATGGTAAATTTTATGTCACATATATTTTATCACAATAAAAACTTTTTTAAAGTACATATTCCCAGGCCCCATCCCAGACCTGCTGAATTAGCCTCTTAGGGGTCAGAACCTGGGAAACGCAACAGCAGCTACCATATATTGAGGGTGTAATGATCTGGGCTGGGCCTTCCACCCCAGTGCTTTACATATAATATACTTAATCCTTATGTGACTTATGAGGAAGGTATTAGTATTGTCCCTATTCACACAGAAAGGTTACGTGGCTTGGCCCAAGGACACAGATGGAATGAAGGCAGTTGGACACCAAAGACCACCTCCAAACCACTTGTCTAGGCTGAAGGGCAGAGACCACTTTAGCCTCATCCCTAGGTGTGTGTAGCTCCCAGGCAGGGCCTGGTCACAAAGCCTCAGCCGCTTGCACCAGCCTCAGTGACCGAGGAACGCACCCCACCCCCTCCAGATTCTGGGTCTGACCTCCCCGCTTGCCACAGTCTGAACTAGGCTGAGGCTGACAGATGGTGCCTGATGGGAACCCCACTCCCCCTAACCCCAGGGTCCAGCTCACTTGATGTCTTCTGACTCAGCGCCATAGCAGCTCTCACAGCGATCAGGGTCCAGGGAGTCAGGGTCAAACACCATCACCTCAACTTTCCCAAGCTCTAAGGGGAGGGCAGAGACAGAGGCATCAGCTGGGGGCAGACAAATGTGTGGCCCTAGCCCCTGCATGAGCCCTTTCTTTGGTCAGCAGCTTGTGAATAATAAGTTATAAAAATAGCAAATATTTATACAGTGTATGCTGAGTCAGACACTAACGACTTCTACACATACATTAATTCTTTTAATAAAAGTAATAGTAAGAAAACAGTAACAGTAAATGCTAAATGTTAGCTGGCAGGTCACTGTACTTTATATACATTGTCTCATCTCATCTCCACAATGACCCCACGAAGGTGGAGGTTATTTCTCCCACTTGACTGAGAAGATGCTGATGCTCACAGATGAGAAATGACTTTGCCCAGTGCGGCCTACTTGGTGGCAGATTTCAGCTCTGATTCGCCATGCTGCTTCTCCTTAGACCTCTTCCTCTGCGCTGGCTCCCTGCGTCTCTCTACTCAGCCGTCATAATGGGTGATTTCAATATTTAATACCTTGACCTCCTGTCCACCACTAATCTTTTCATTTTCTCATCCAAGCTCAGCCCCCCATTTCCACTGCTCACACCTAGACCCTGTCATTACCACTAACTGCAAACCTGCCAAAACTCAACTTCAAGGATCTGAATATTACCTTTATCTTCCCAGTTTCCTACCTCTGGTATCTCTAGTACCAATTCTTTGATACTACTAACACTATCACCCCTTCATGTCCTCACTTCCTGCCTTAAATTCCATGATCCTTTGTAATTATTCTCCTGCATATAACTACAATTCACTGTCCCTCTCCCCTCGTTACACAAACCCAGCAAAACCCAAACCACAGTTACATTTGATTCTCTGTGCCTACTGCTTGCCTGTACCTCCCTTACAACTGCTGGCATTCTACTTCATTTCCCCAATCAGTTCATTCTCCCATTCTGAGATGACTAATTTAGAGCTTCTCCTCTCTCCTTGGGCTTCCAAACACCTTCCTCTTTCCTCAGTCTTAGCTAATGTACTTGCTTTCAATTTCCAGTAAGAAAAGAGAAGCAACAGAACTTCACTTGCTCTCACCACCAAACCCAGCATCTCACCTACATTCTCCTCCAGCCATTGCGTTTCTCTGCTTTCCCTTATAGCGAAACTCCTCAAAGTGTCATCTGTATTTGATGTCTCCACTTCTTTTTCTGCTCTTTGATCAGATTTTCAACCCTTTTCACCCTAACAGTATCGAAATTGTTCCTCTCCAAGTTTCCAATGATCTCCGTGTTGCCAACTGCAACGTTCAATTCTCACTCACCTTACTGAGCTATCAGTAGCTTCTGACACAGCTGCTCACTCTCCTTAAAACTCTTTCTCCACTTGGCTTTTGGGACATCTCTTGGATCTCTTCTACTTCAATGGCTAATCTCTCAATCTTCCTTCCTGGATCCTCATTTCCTGACTTCTAAATACTGGAGGGGCTCACAGTCCAGTCCCTAGACCTCTCGTCTACCTACATTCACTCCCTAGGTTTCCTCACTTAGTCCAATGGCTTTAACTACCATCTATATGCTGCTAACTCCTAAATTTTCCAGCTCCATTCCTTTAAATTCTACACTAGTACATCTAATTGCCTCTTTAACATCACCAGAGTAAAAAATAGGCATCCCAAATTTAACATGCCCCAAACCTGAGATCTCTCCTCCCGGAAATGCTGATCTTACCCAGTGGGAGCCAGCCTCCCAGATGTCTCCAATGATCCCCAGATCCTAGTATTCACATCCTTATGTAGTCCCCTCCCACAATAAATTGGGCTGACCTGTGTAACCAGTAGTGTATTGTAGAAGTGATGGTATGCAACTTTTGAGGCCAGGTCATAAAAAAAAGTTGTTGTTCTCTCCTAGACCACTTGCAAGATCCAAGTTGGGAAAGCTAGCTGCAATGTTGTGAGGACACTCAAGAAGCCCTACTGAGAGGCCCATACAGAGAGGCCCTGAGGCATCCTGCCAACAGCCATATGAGCAAGCCCTCTTTGAAGTAGATCCTCTAGCTCCAGTCAAGCCTTCAGATGACTGCAGCCCCAGGCAACCACTTGATTGCAACCTCATAAGATACCCTAAGCCAGAATCACCTATCCAATGCACTCCTAATTCCTGACCCAGGGAAACTGAAAAAAAAAAAAACCAAATGTTTGTTGTACAAGCTACTAACTTTTGGAGTAATTTGTTACACAGTAGTGGGTATCTAACATTTGCTCACTGCTCTTACCAAAAACATCCCTTCCTCTTCCTCTGGTCATCTTAATCACAAGTTATTCATTTGCTCAGGCTGAAAACATTAGAATCAACCTTGACTCTGCTCTCTTACACTCTGTATCCAATCCTACAGCAAATTCTGTTGGTTCCACTGGTGGTCAACATATATCTGCGGAATGAATGAATGATAAAGCTCGCCACCAGAGCAATCCCTAAGGTGTGAAAAATCCCAGCTTTGAGGTCGGTTTTGCTATGGTGGGAAACTGAGTTAATGGAGGCACTGGGAGGCCACCAAGAGAAAGCAAAGGAAGCTAAAAGTGAGTACCCACTCTGTACCAGGCATTTTTCAATCCTACAATTCCATGTGGTCAGTACTACCGTTTATTACCACCTTACAGCCGAGGCTCACAGATTGCAAGAGACAAAACTGGGTTTTAACCCAGGCAATCTGACTTGAGAACTAACTCTTAACCTTGAGCCGCCTGCATTCCAAAGGGGAAGAGCATTAAGGGCTGAATTTAGCTAATGGGCTGGGGAAGCAAACACTCAGAGAAGCCTGGGTCCATTTAAAGTTCTACCAGAGAAACAGCACATAAGACCATCCTCAAACTTCTGTTACTCAAACCACGATAGGCAAGGATAAAGGACCTCTGAGAATGACACCAGGTAGAGTACCCTGCTCAATATACATAGAGGCTAGAAGTCTGGATTTCAGCCTACTCTGATTTTTACTAATTGGGAACCTTAGATGAGCCACTTGACTTCTTTAGGTCTTAGTTGTTTAATATGTCACTGAGCCTGCCACAGCCACTTGTCGTAAGTTAGAGCTCAGGCATGTACAGCTCTGGGATATGAGACCCAGCCCCCTCCCCTGGTTACCATGCCGCTCAGCCTCTGAGCTCACGGGGATGCCATCTTTATCTAATCGCTGCTTGAACAGGTTGTGCTCCACATCCAGCTGCTGTTCCCCAGCCACATCCATGGCATCAATGCTCAGATCTGGAAGCAGGAAGTCAGACTAAAGTACTGGGACCCAAGGGGTAAGGGGATCTGGGTTTTGGAGGAATGGGATGCTGGGACTGTTTGGGGGCAGAACAGGATTAGGAGAAAGAGTTTGTACTGGGGTCCAGTTCAGAACTTGGGCTGGAGGGTGAATGTGGAGCCCACAGGAGAACCCTGGGGGACTCCCAACTCTCTCACCCATGATGAGGTACTCACAGGCACAAGGCATGTGCGGGAAAAGTACATCAATGTTGATCTTCAGTTTATCTCCCCGCGACTTGTCCACGTAGAGTTCAGGATGCACCTGGAGCAGGGCTACCTCGGTAAGATGTGGCCCCACGCCTCTCCTTCCTCACTCCCACCCTTAAAGGTCCTATCCCTAGAATGTCGAGCCCCGCCCACGCACTAGGGCCCGCCCCTTACCTCCGTGGTGAGGTAATACTGCAGCTCAGACAGAAACAGTAGCAGCATGAGAAGGCCACTGACAATGGTCACTGCAGGATGGGGAACAAGGGTCAGAATGGCCTCTGCTCTGCTCCCTCAGACTCCAGCAGGCCGGTCAGAGTCCAGGCGCCAGGGCGAAGCTCTAGGACACCCCCCTTCCCGCGACCCCCGCCCCGCTGCGGCCTACCGGTGGCGCCCCCGCAGGTCTTGACCCGGAAGTCCTCCAGAGTCTTGGGGTAGGCATCGAACTGTTTGAGCTTCCCCAGCGCCTCCATGGGGACCGGCCGGAAAGAGGACGCCAGCCGGCCCGCCCCTGCAGCCTCCCGCTTCCGGCCCGGAGCCACGCCCCCTCGCTCCCCACGCAGGCGTAGCAAAGCGCACGCCTGGCCCCACCCCTCATCCGCGTTCTCTTACAGGCGGCTCCGCCCACCGATGCTGCCAAGGTCTCTCTCCCAAGCAGGTGGGTCCTATAGCAACCAGGGTGCTGGGAGGAGGTCTCTGCAGATTGGAAATTAATAATAGCGTTAGCTTGCCTTGTGCGGCAGCCGCGCCAAATGTTTCAGACTCTTGGAACATCCTAGATCAGTGGTTTTCAAAGTGTCCCCGGACCAGCAGCATCATTATCAACTGAGAACTGGTTAGAAATGCAAGTAGTTGGTTCCCACTTACTGAATGGGAAACTCCAGGTGGTGATTCTGATGCAGCTGAAGTGTGAGAATCTCCGCCCTTTAAAGCAGGTGTGACTTTTTTATCTCCATTTTCCGAAGAAGAGCGAACTGTGGCCTGGAGAAGTTAAGCAACTTGCTCAAGATCACAGCCAATTAATGGCAGAACCTGATTCCAACCCAGTTCTTCCGGACCTGAAGTACTCTGGGAACAGGGATTTGGGGGTTGATTTTACTCAAACAGCGTCCCAACGCGTCTCCTACAGCGTCCCAGCGCGTCTCCTGAGTGCTGCTTTCTGGATTACATGAAAGTGCTTTCCCGGTTCTGGGCTCCTCATGGACATACTTCACCCCTCCTGGCCTAGACTCAAATGTTGTGGAGCTTAAGCTCTCCCCTGACACTTCCCATTGTAGCCCATTGTCTTTAGGGGGACAGCTCCCACAGTAATCCAGCTGTAAGCACTAAAATATCAAAGACTCATAGGCTTTGGTTTAGGAATCCCACTTTAAGAAATAAAGGCACCATGTTGCTGGATGGTTGTTACACCCCACAATATTGAATCTCTCCCTTCCAGTCAAAGATTTATTTATTTATTTTCAAAAAGCATACCAGATTATAAAAATATATGCATGAGATTTTTCAATGGCAAAAAACTGGAACCAACCTAAATGCTCATTGACAGGTTAAATAAATGGTTGAATAAATCACGGTACATTCATTCTATGGAATATTATGCAGCTTTGCAAAAGAACGAGGTAGGTGTACTCCTTCAGGTATATTAAGAATGTATTTTTAAGGGGAAAAAAGAAGATGCAAAGTAATGTGCATTGTATGATTCCATTTTTGAATTAGAAATAATCCTATGTGGGGGAATGTGTGTATGATCACAGAAAAAGATTTGAAAGAATTCACTCTACACCTTTGGGGGAAATTGGAGGAGGACTTTTCACTGAAGCTAAAGGTTTTGGGTCTCCCTGAGCTAAGAGGTTGGCAGAGGACACTGGGATCCCCTTCTTTTACCTGGGTTTCAGATTCCTGGGAGGACCAAGAATTCTATCAGAAACATGTAGTAAGGGATCTGCTGATGGAATTAAGTCTCAAGACTTGTTTCTTTAAATGTGGTCCTTGGACCAGAAACATTGGCCTCATCTGGGAGCATGTTAGAAGTGCAGAATCTCAGACTCCTCCAAATCGGCAGAATCAGAACCTGCATTCCAACAAGACTCCCCAAATAATTAGTACACACATTAATGTTTGAGAAGTACTTTCCTGAATCACTCTTCACTTTATTGCTCACATAGAACCCAAACCACGAGGACAGGAAAAAAATTTGAGTGGCTCAAATATTGCACTAAATTCACATTTTAGAATGTATTCATTCATTTATGCAAGCAACACTCAAACATACACAGACAATGTGCTCCCTGCCTGTGTTGAGTCCTAGGAAGAGAGAGTTGAAGTAGAATAGTCCTTGCCTTTAAGAAGGTCAGTCCTAGTAAGGGATATAACAAGTAATAATAAAAATAATAGCTAACATTTATCAAGCACCTACTATGTAGCAGGTGTGGTGGTAGACTCTACCTTCATCTATATCATGTCAGTTCATCTTCACAACTACCTTAGGCCAGGCACAAAAGTGGGTACCTGTAGTCCCAGCTACTCTGGAGGCTGAGGGAGGATTGCTTAAGCCCAGGAGTTCGAGGCCAGCCTGGACAACTTAGCAAGATGCTATCTCTATCTTTTTTTTTTTTTTTTTTTTTTGAGACAGAGTCTCACTGTGTTGTCCCGGCTAGAGTGCCGTGGCGTCAGCCTAGCTCACAGAACCTCAAACTCCTGGGCTCAAGCGATCCTACTGCCTCAGCCTCCCGAGTAGCTGGGACTACAGGCATGTGCCACCATGCCTGGCTAATTTTTTGTATATATTTTTAGTTGTCCGATTAATTTCTTTCTAATTTTAGTAGAGGCGGGGTCTTGCTCTTGCTCAGGCTGGTCTCGAACTCCTGAGCTTAAACAATCCGCCCACCTCAGCCTCCCAGAGCGCTAGGATTACAGGCGTGAGCCACCGCGCCCAGCCTATCTTTTTTTTTTTTTTTTTGTCTATTTCTTTTGCTTTTTACTCAAGATCCTCCTGCCTCAGCCAAGCTGCTATCTCTAAAAAACAAACAAAAACAACCTTAGAAGCTATGTGCTATTATTATCCCTGATTAAAAGCTTTAAGTGCTTAATAAGCTAAGATCTAAACTGCAGTCTGTCTTATTTCAAGGTACATGGTTCAAATCATTTCAATGACATAAGATCAGAACTTTGATAAGAGGTGGCACAGCGGGCCATGAGAGTCTACAAGAGAAAGTGACTGATAACTTGGTTTAGGAAAGGCTTCCATGAAAAGGAGGAGGGACACCGGAGCTGGGTGCCATGTGGCAGCCTGACTCAGGAGAAGTTGGGCGATGGGAGTTTCCCTTCTGCCCTCATGCTGCAGTTTGCTAAGGAAGGAGAAAGGCAAGGAGAAAACTGAACACTGACAATATACATCATTGCTGTAATCCATTCTACACTCAGAACAACCTGGCAGTTAGGTGCTATTTCAAACCTGGATTCTATTCTGAGTGCAATGGGATGCCATTCTAAGGGTTCAAGCAGGAGCTTAGTTTAAGATCATGCCAGTTGCTGGATGAAGAATGGATGGGGGCAGGGCGAGGTAGAACAGAAGCAGAGATACCAGATAGGTGCAATTGCAGGCTATGGAAGGAAGACATTATAAGCCCCTCTTGAGAAAACAAAAATATAGTTAGACCATGAGCTTCCATTTTAAGAAAGGATTCAGTTTTTTTTCTCTGTAAAATACTTTGCTGGCTGGATATGTCAGGCTAAGGTAGTGGTCCTCAAAGTGTGGTTGAGCAGAACTGGTATCACCTGGGAATTTGTTAGAAATGCACATTCTCAGGCCCACCCAAGAAAACCTGAATCGGAAACTCTGAGGATGAGGCCCAGCATTCTCTGTGTTTTGTTAAGCCTTCCAGGTGATGCTGAGGCTCACTCAAGTTTGAGAAGTGCTGGGCTAAGAAGAGAGTCTCAGGCAGATACTTTTTATTTGCACTCTGGTACAATCCACCCAAGGAGAAACCCTCCTTCAATATTTAGAGGACATTATTTAGGTAATTACACAAGTCATAAAACAATGGCCAATGAGAAATTAATGATAAATGTTCTAGTTCCAGCAATATGCAACTTAATCCTGGAAACTTTCCTTCTGTGAAACATCTTAAAATGAGTAGAGGGGTTAAACAAACAATTAGGCCAGGTGCGGTGGCTCACACTGGTAATCCTAGCACTCTGGGTGGCTGAGGTGGGAGGATTGCTTGAGCTCAGGAGTTTGAGACCAGCCTGAGCAAGAGCAAGACCCTGTCTCTAATAAAAATAGAAAAATTAGCCAGGTATTGTGGTGAATGCCTGTAGTCTCAGCTACTTGGGAGGCTGAGGCAGGAGGATTGCTTGAGTCCAGGAGTGTGAGATTGCTGTGAACTAGGCTGATGCCACGGCTCTCTATCCAGGGCGACAGAGTGAGACTTTGTCTCAAAAAAACAAACAAATAAAAACAAACAACAACAAAAAACCCATTAGACACAGTTAAAGAGAGAAATATTGAACTGAAAGATGGAGCTGAAAAAATTACCCAGAATGAAATATATAGAAAAAAATCATAGATATAAAAGGGAGATTCAGATACCTGAAGAGTAGAAAGAATAAATTCAGTATTTGCCTGATAGAAGTTCTAGTAAGAGCAAATAGTAAGGATGAGGGAGAGGCAATATTTGAAAGAAATGGCTGAGAATTACCCCAAATTGATGAAAGGCCTGAGTTCTCATATTCAGGAAGCCTGAATATATTCCAACAGAATAAATGAACATGTATCTATACCTAAACACCAGAACACCAAAAACAAGGAAATGTTGAGATCTGGAAAAAAAAAATGAATAGTGAGTACACAAATGTCATCATATTTTTCTCTCTAGTGTTATTCAGTGTATTATTGATTATAGTATGCTTGGGGTGATGAATATGTTATGAGACTAAATAGTGATATAGGGGCACAACACTGTGAATGTACTAAATGTCACTGAATTGCACACTTTACAATGGTTAAAATGCTAAATTTTATGAGTGTTTTACAACAATAAAAAAGATTATACCAGTTCATGTAAATGAAACATCAGTAAAGCTTGCTATGCATCTTTTCCTAGATGATTTTTTAAAACCTTTTTATTTCAAAATAACTATAAGCACATAATAAATTGCAAAAATAGTACAGAGAGGTCCCATGCACCCATCACCCATTTTCCTTTAGTACCCTCTTACCCTATAGTACATTATTAAAACCAGGAACTTGATACTGGCATGATTTAACTAGCACGCAGACTTTATTCAGATTTTTTGATGAATTGTTTTAGAAGATATAAAATATCCAGTGCAGCTTTCCACTAGTTAAGATAAACAATTTTACTGTTCTCATCCCATCGAAGAAAATGTTTTGATTTTTTTAAAAATAAAATGAGTTCTGTTTTTTCCCCCTGAAACCTTAAAAACAACTCAAAGTTTTTCATTTTAGTTTTTAATATCTTCCCAAAGCCAGGACTGAATTAAGGGGGTGGCAGTGGAGATAAAGAGAAAAAGGTGGCTTTGAGATGGAAACAAATGGATTAAAATGGATTTGGTTATCATAGCAGAAGGAGGAAGGAAGAATACTTGGGTTCCGGCTTCAACAACTGAGTGAAGGCTGGGACCCTTATTGAGACAGAGAAGTCTTGGGAAGGGTTGGTTTGTAGGGAACATCATGAGTTTGGTCTCAGGCTTGTTCGGATGAGATGTCTCTGGGACATCTAAGTGGAAGTCCAGTAGGCTGTTAAAGAAAGGGTCTAGAGGACAGAAGGGAAAACTGAGCTGAAGTCACACAACTGGAGAGGGGCACAACACACAGATCATATTTAAAGTTCCCCCCAACCCCTGTTCATTTATTCCATAAATAGTTATTAAGTGATTCTAAGCCTTAGGGATGCACAGGTGAAGAGAGACAAGGTCGGCCCCTGTCCTCTTGGATCTTATGTTCAGTGCAGGCAGTTTGGATGTCAGAGAAAGGACAGGGTGGTGGCTTTTTCCAGGCAGGCTCAAGGAGGGAGGTCACAATGTGTACCTTGTGATGAGATCCATGATGTAACTGGGATGGCAGCAAGGACCCCACTGGGAGCCAGGCCTCCCTCCTGCAGGACTAAGCCTCATGTTCTCTCTCTGTCCTGGCATCTTCTATTCCACACCCAGTCAGAGATCTCTTTGGGGGTGAGCAAATGGATAGGGAGGCAGGAGATGAGGGGCTGGAAGGAGGGGTGGGGTGGAGGGTTGGGGAGCCATGGAGGCTGACAGGACAGAGGGACACTCGTGCTGCCTTTGATCTCAGCGCCTCCTCCTTCCAGGCAGAGAAGCCAGTCCGCTGCCTGCCACAGGAGTCTTTGCCTGGGCCACACATGAAGCGCTGGCAGATTTTTGTCCTGTGGGTCTTTTGGGTGCTCATCTTATGGCTGACGGCCCCCTGCTTGGATCTGACACCTGAATCAGCACTCCAGGAAGAACAGACATACTTGGTACCATGGAGTTGCACCTGCCCTTGGTTCAAATCCAGGAAGTGTGGCTGCCCTTCTGAGACCTTCAACTGCTCCTCCTGCCACCACGCAGCTGGAGGATGTAACTGGTTTGACGCACGCTGTGAGAAGACCAAGGGGTACCTGATGAGGACAAAAGAGTCTATGGCCTCTGACACTGTGCTCTGGTGGCTGGTCAGTGGTCAGCCCTGGGCCCAGTCCCATCCTCCAGCCTTACTGGGCCTTGCCCGTCTCCTACTCTCTGGCCCAAACCCCTGCCCTGGGCCCAGGCGTGGTGCATCTCCCGTCTCCATAGCCACAACCCCTGCCTTCTGGATGGAAGCCTCGCCCTCCCAGGTCTGTGCTCCTTCACCCGGCCCAGCCCCAATCTCCTCCCTCCTGCTGTTCCCAGGGCATGAACTCAGGGAGTGAGCTTGGCAAAGTGTGGACGACACTATTTAAAGTGATTCCCAGACCCTCCACAAGCCATTTTGATCTCTCCTGTGGGGCTTGTGCGATGCTGGGGAGCCCACAGATCCTGCCTGGCTCTGGCCTGGGCAGCAACATGGACCAGCACCCCGTGGCCTTCAGGTGGGTGCTGAGGACAGGGTGGAGCGGGAAGGCCAGGCGTGCCCCAAAGTCCTGTCAGTCTCTGCTCTCCTTCCCAGGGTGAACCTGGCCCTGATCTGGGGCTTCGAGACAGATGTGGGGAACTAACCCACAGATGCTTCATCTGTCCCAGGAACGCCAGCGACCAAGGTTCCTGGAGGTAGCTGCCGCTGCTGCTGCAGCTTCCTGACCTGGCAAGGACTTCAGACACTCTGAGTGACGAGGTATGGAGTTGTCCCAGACATTCTCAGTGTGGGGGCAATGGGAGGCCACTGCAGGGGGCCACAGCAGGCACTCAGGGGAAACCCTCTGAGAGCTTACTGGGGGCACCTGGGGCGGATGAAACTCCCCACCTCCAATTCTTTCTTAGATTTCAGAAGATGGCCCAGTTTTCTAGTGGCATAGGACATGGCAAAGACAAGGTGGGGGGATAGGAAGGAAACGGATGTGGCTGTGGGCTGCAGTGGGGAGGGCCCCAGGTACCACCAGGGCAACTGGCTGGATGACCAGGGCTGGGGGCCATCCCTGGGGCTCATGGCTCTGTTCCGTGTCTTGCACACCTGTGCCCAGGCAGGAGCTCCTGGGCTCAACGCTCCTCCTGCCTTAGCCTCCCGAGTAGCCAGGACTCCAGGTGCACCACTGCGTCCAGCTCGCTTCATCCCTTTTCACCGCTGCCCTCCTCTCATGCCCCGGGGAATCCTCTCTCTCCCTCCAACATGATGAGGAGCAGCTAGTTGATGCTCTCTCTTTTGGGCTCGTGGATGGCTCTTCGGGAGTGCTTACCTCACTGTGTCCTGAGTCTGTGTTCCCTGAGAAGGTGAGCTCCATCCTCCTCCCAGCTCCTGGAGGCAGCCTGTCACACTAGATGCTGAATGAGGGGAGATGGGGGTAAGGACAGGAGTCTGCTGTGACACACCCTTCCATCATCCACCAGGTCACCCTCTTTGGATTTGGATCAGAACAGCAAGGAAAGTGGTTCTATTACTGGGAGGATGCTAATCAGACCAATTACTCCAAGGAGATGCTGTCCCTGGATGGTACAGTAGCAGAAATGGAAGCTGTTCATCAACTGCAGTGTGTGGGCACTGCCCACACGTGATGCTGAGCTGAGTCCCACAAGTCCTAGTCCTTGGGTGTGAATGCAGGGGAGTGCTGGGATTACAGCAGCAGCAACAGCAGCAGTGTGACTGTGAAGACTCTCAGGGGTAATGAGCAAGAGGAAATTCTATGGAGATCAGTCTGGTGCTGAATAAAATCCTGGCCTGATTCTCTTACCTGTGAGCAAAGTGTCTGGAAGGAAGGGCCAGACTTCACCTCCAGAGCTCAGGGCACACCTGATCCCCAGAGCATGAGGTGGGTGTAATTTAGACCCAACTCCATGCAAAGTACAAACCCAGACTTTGAGTCATTGGGGGAGGCTCTTTTCCCACGCAGAGAAGCCTCCGTCTTTCATCCCCACTGTAGGGTAGATTTCTTCTCTAGTCCAGCTTTTCACTTGAAGGTTTAGCATTTTGAGGTTCTCAGGGTCTTTTTTAGGGGCCTCAGTTCCAATCCTCTGCCTCCTCTGGGCTCAAGGCCCTCTGCCCACCTGGGCCTTAAAACTCCTAAATTTCTTGGCTGTTTTTCAGTTCTCTTTTCAGTTCTGGCCTCTGGGGACTTCCTGTTTTTCTTTTGACCTTTGCTCTGTATTTAAGATCATTTTTATTAAAATAATATATGGTATGTATATATGTATGCTTGTAAATTTTCCAATTAACTTGGGAAGGGTACATAAAACATTAGCAATGGCCTCAGGGAGCAGACAGGTAAGGAGGAACAAGGGATGGATGGATATTTTCTCTTCATTTACTGTTTGTACCTTTTGGATTATGTACCACAGACCCATATTATACATTCAAAAATAAATACGGTTTTTAAAAATTTGAATATTATGTTTTGTCTAGCAGTTCTGGGCATTTGTAGTAGAAGGATTTTCAGGTTATCTTTTAATTCATCACTTTGCTAGAAGTGGAGCCCAAATTCAGTCTTCAGAGCTAGCCTGTTGTTCCATGAGCTGGCTGCCTCTGGGTGAGGCCAGTGTGTGATGAGGCCAGCGCATCCCAAGGGCAGCAGCCAGTCGCCTTATTTCTTACACTGAGTGGTATAACACAGCGGAAGAGAAGGTCTCTACAGCCACTGACCATGGCGCTTCTCAAAGCATCACGGACAGGGAGGGAAAGTTCAGATCCAGAATGTCTTTTCCAGTAAGGACAAATGGGTGCCACCAGGTGGCTGGGTAGTTCCCTTGGGGAGTGTCACCAGGGGGGGATTGGTGCTGGCAAATTTGGTGTTCAGACGAGCAGTAGTCAGGTGAGCCCAGGTGAGGAGTCCACGTTGTCATCCGTACTGTAGCCTCTATTCTGAGCACTTTGCTCCTACGCTCATTGAACAAGTGCTGGGGAATTACATGGGTATATTGCTTTAATTTTTGTTTTCAGTTTTCAGATATTATCTATTGGTTTCTAGTCTGGAAGAAAAACAGTTAAGCCTCTTACACCATTCTTCCCCTTAGTTATTCCCCTTTCCAGCCTCCATAAAATAGTTACCTCACCATTTTGGTTATTATGGCTTCAAAAAAATTGCTTAGTTTCCTATGTACCCATCATTAACTCTTTCCCAAACTTTGAGAGATTGGCAAATCTCCTCTCAATGTGATCAAACACATCAAATTGATCAGTTTTACTATTTTTGGAGGAAGTAGAATTTGCTAGGACAGTCTATGGAAGTAGACTGTTCCATACATGGAACTGCAAAAAAAATGGTTATCTATATGGACAAAGATAAAATTGAATCCCTACCACAGAGCATATATAAAAATTCAACCCTAGATGGGTTAAGGGCTGAAATGTCAAAAACAAAACTTGGAAACTCAAGTAGAAAATATAAACCTTTTAGACCCTGTGGCAGAAAAAGATTGCTTAAACATGACACAAAAAGTACTGGCTATAAAAGATTGATAAATTTGACTACATTAAATGTAAGAACTTTTGTTCCTCCAGACCCCTTCAAGTCGAAAAAACTTCAAAACCCAGAGAAGATGATCACTATACACGTAACTGAGAAAAGTTAGTATCAATACTACATAAAGAATTCTTAAACAATAAGAGCAAAAACAACCATTTGAAAAAAAGGACAAAAGACATAAACTGACACAGAGGGAAAAAACCACATATGGTCAATAAACATTTGAGCACCAATATGATTGGTGTCAGGGAAGTTATCAAGACCACAAATGAGATACCATTTTCCATCTTAATTCTTAATAGTCAAATATTTAAAAGTCCAATTATACCAAGTAATGGAGAAGATGTGGACCCACAGATCTCTGATATATTAGTATAGACACAAATGGTGAAAAATGGCCAAAAAAAAATGTGAGGAAAAAACGTGAACATTCAAAAACTCTCTGACTCAGCAATTCTACCCTTCAGTATGTACTAAGAGAAATGCATAAGAATGTTCTCAGCAGCACTCTTTCAAATTAAAAACAAAAAAACAAAAAAACACCTGGATATAACCACAATGTTCATCAACACAAGCATATTTTTAATTTTTAAGGACTTTCTTGTTCTCTGAACATTCCTTTTTAAAACTGACTCCTGTTCACATTTCAGAGACTCCAATCTGCTCTTAGCAACTCATGATATAACATTTGCCCCTTGTGTTTTCTCTGTTTCCTCTGGGCTCCTTTTCTCTGTATCTTTTAGTCTCTAGTTAGAAGGTTTTCTCACACATCTGGCAATCTTTTGCTTTCCTTTTCATTTGAAGAGAGTCACTATTTCAGTTACCTATCACTGTTAAATAAACAAACCAAAACTTAGTGATTTAAACAACAATCATTTATTTGTTCCTGATTTTGCAACATGAGTAGGACTCAGTGGGGACATCTCTGTGTTCCACATGGCTTTGGCTGAGGCGGCTCAAATGGAGCCAGAGAATTCACTTTAAGGATGGCTCACTCACAGACCCAGCAAGTTGATTCTGGCTGCGGGCTGGGAGAGTTCAGCAGGGACTGTTGGCCAGGGGCTTTCATTACCATCCATGTGGGTCTCTCAGTGTGGCTGCTGGGGCTTACAAAGGCTTTCCAAGAAGGACAACCCCAAAGGGAGCATTCCTAGAGGAGGGAAGTAGAAGCTGCCAGTGCTCTTATTGGAGAGATGTCCAAACGTCAATGTCTTCACATTTTTCTGTTGGGTGTTTCCTTTCAATCCTCCTCCCCCACCTCAATTCCAGCCTCAGCCATGCTTGGTCTTTTGTGCTCAACCTCTCCAGAGAGTAGAAGGTAGTTTCTTGTGTGAGGTGGGGGCAGAGCACAGGTTGGAACTGGAGCCAACTTGCTCCTTATAAATAATGTCAACCCATCTTCCTACTTACAGCTCCACCTTTATTCCCATTTCACAGCTGATGAGTTCAACTCAAGACTTCCTGTGGTAAGAATCGTCTTTCTTCTTATTATTAAATAAATAACCTGTTGCCTGGCACATATTAGTTTTTTTCCATCTTGCTGTGTCTTTTTCCACTTGTCTATCTGCTATTCATCTTGGAAATGTTTGTTTATGTGCTCATCTGCTACTGCCTCTCCTCCAACTTTTCTTGTCTTTTGTGGGTTTGTGTATTTTTCATTCCTTTACTATTATTTTTAGGAAAGTGCTGAAAACTCTATGTTTAATCAAATGCTTTAGCTGTTTCCTGGGACTCTCCCTCACAGAGCTCATCTGCTATGCTGTGATTAAACCCAAGCAGCCATATGAAAGGAAATCAAGGCCCCCATACAAAAGTTCCACCAAGCCCCCAGCCAACAGCTTTCGATTTACTATTTGGGAAGGGAGAGCAAGCTCCACTTATACCTTCTTCTTTGTTAGTCCTCAGGTCAGGGAGTCAATGTGAGGAATGGGATAGAGGCTGAGGATACTTACTACAAAATAGTCACTCAGACCCTGGGAAAATAAACATATGTGTTTGTGGTACTATTAGACCTATGTGAGGTAAGCTTTGATTAAAACTCCAGTTATCACCATATATCCAAACTGACACTTAATGGCATTTTGCTTTCCCAGGAATTGATGTTAGCTCAGAACTAGTGCATGATACCCCACAAAGGTCTACATGTTTCTGTTTCCCCACTTATGGATGCTATAGAAAAAAGCCATGGGCTTCTTGTGAAAATCTAGAAAAAAGATTCAAAATATATCCTTGTAATATTACTGGAGAATTCGCCTCACATATCAATCTCTGTCTTTTAAATAATAAATTTAGTCTATTTATATTTACTGTGTTCCTACTGAAACCTTGTTATTTATTGCTGCCAGGTCTGGATGGTAGTCAGGTTCCACTCACACATGCAGCCTCCGCAGATACTCACCAGCCAGGAGAGGGGGTAGAAAGCCACCTCAACACTGCTAGGGTGGGATGGTATCAGGCTGTGCTCACGTAAGCAACTTCTGCAGATGTCTGCCAGCTGGGATAATATTCACGGATATGCTTATACACAATGCCCACTGCCTCGGTGAGGGAATGGCACCATCTTGCTGTTGCCGGAGCAAGATAGCAGGTTTCACTCACATAAGGTAGCCTCCACAAAGCACCTGATGGCTGGGAAGGGGAACTTCCTTGATACTGCTGGCTGAGATAGTGTTCAGGGCTCTGCTCACATAATCCCAGTTCTGGTGCCACATATGGTGAAATGGGAGAGGGGAATGGATTTTTCTCATGGTGATTGGCTGGGGTAGAGTTGGTATTGTCAAAAAGATTTCATCTTGCAGTGCTCCCCTTCCCAGTCCTTTGGCTAAAGACAACAAGCTTATTTTTCAAAAAAATCTGTTATCTAACAGTGTTTCCAGGTTATAAGCTTCTCTAGCACTAGGTCTGAATGAGTAAGAGACCAAAAAAATCAGTAATAATAAAATAATTATACATTTTAACTCACTGCAGGTTTGGTCCTTGAGTCTTGAGGTTCCTAAACAGTTCACCTTGTTTTCTACACTTTCCACAGGGTTGAGGTTTGTTTCAGGAATTTTGTTCAGGGTTTTTAGCTACATGCAGCTGGAGCAGTAGAGAGAAATTTTTCTACTCCATCTTGTCTGAAACCAGAAGTCTACTCTCTTATTCTTAAACGAATACGTGAATGGCTAACCGAAGATCACCAGACAGTTGAAGAAACTTACATAATGAAAGAAAATGATTATGGTAAACAGCAGACAAACTGACATGCAAAAGGAAAAGATCTTTCAGTGATTGGAAGGACTTCCATTTCTGGCAATATGATACACTACATACAGTGAAAAACTTTGTTACGAAGCATCTAGAAACACTGGGAAGAATATAAACAACAGTATGAGCTTGCAAAAGGAATAAAGGAATAACACAGACGATGAATATGAAGATGGGTCTGGAATGAACAAAAAAAGGAAAATAGTCCTAGTTCATTAACACACTCTACAGGAAATATCATTTATCTAGTCATAATAACGTAAACACTGATAATAGGTTGACTTTCAGAATTAGCCTGTAGTTCTGTGCCACCCAACACGGTGGATAAGCACTTGAAACATAGCTAGTGCAGGTGAGGAACAAAATTTTAAACTTAATTTTATTTTAATTAATCTAAATTTTAAAATGAACATTCAATTCAGTTACTGGAAACCTTTCCAGTATTGTTATAACTTGGGTATGTAAATCTACTTTTTTGACTATGAAATTTTATAAAATTTATAGTTCATGTATTTCTGATGAAAACACAGTGTCTGAATTTAGACATAGTCTAAGTGTAAAATATACACTGGATGTAGAAGACTTCATTTAAAAAAATAAATAAATAAATAAAATAATAAAATAATATTTTACTAAAAATATTAAAATATCTTAATATTTTATATTGATTATATGTTGAAATGATAATATTTGTATATACTGGGTATATATATTAATTATTCAAATTAATTTTCTAGGCCAGGTGCGGTGGCTCACACCTGTAATCCTAGCACTCTGGGAGGCTGAGGCGGGTGGATCACTCAAGGTCAGGAGTTCGAGACCAGCCTGAGCAAGAGTGAGATCCCATCTCTACTAAAATAGAAAGAAATTATCTGGACAACTAAAACTATATATAGAAAAAAATTAGCTGGGCATGGTGGCACATGCCTGTAGTCCCAGCTACTCGGGAGGCTGAGGCAGTAGGATCGCTTGAGCCCAGGAGTTTGAGGTTGCTGTGAGCTAGGCTGAAGCCACGGCGCTGTAGCCCGGGAAACAGAATGAGACTCTGTCTCAAAAAAAAAAAAAAATTAATTTTCTGTTTCTTTTTACTTTTTTTAACTTTGGCTATTAGGAAATTATATATTAGAAAATTATATATATCTTTTGGACAGTACTGCTATAAATACAGCATGTGAAATTTAATTATGCTTACACAACGGAATGTAGATGTTATCATCTTTGATGATATAAAAGGTCAAGTTGCCAGTGTTGGGAAGAGTAAGGGGAAAATAATTGACAAATAAAAGACTTTAGAATAATATTCTCATTTAGAGAAAAAGGCTTCAAGTGAACTTATCTCAAAGTGACAGAAGAGACAGAGAGAGGGTAGGATCCATGTCATAAAGTTACCAAGATGACCAAGTGGTTATTACTAAACATAATGGTACGATGCTATAGAGCAGGGATTCTAGATGTAACGTCATGATGTGTTGGTATAAGCATACTCGGTAAAGATATGGAAGCAAATGCCAGGATAGTTAGAAGAGGTAGCCTCTAGGGAGAGGTGTCAGGGGTGGGCAGGAGATGGCTGCTACATGTCAAAACCTTCCTGAACTACATTATTTACCAAAAAATCCCACAACAATTTGCATGTATTTACCTTGATAACAATTCTTAAAAAGGAAAGGAAGTCAACCCCTGGGAGGTGTGAAGAGTTGCGTGCACCAAATATTCATGTTCATCAGTATGGGAAGTTCTCTCTGACCAGGAGGTTCCAGGTGGCCCTCTTGTTTCCCTCTCTGCCTCCTGCTTTTCCACCCCAGCCTGGACACTTATTCTCTCCCTCGACGCCCTCTTGTCCCCTGACACTTGACTTCCAAGCTTCCCTTGGCATCTGGTCTCTGAGCTGAGTGCCAAGGTAAAGAAGAGGCTTGCCTGTAAGACCACGTGGAAGAGGTCACAATGTGGCCTCTGTGATGAGGTCCCTGATATATTATTAATAGCTGGGCTGCCCCACAAGACCCGTTTGAGGATCAGTTTCCTCAGGGAGACCACAGGACACAAGAAGTGTCACCTCCTCCCTTCCTTTTAGC
This sequence comes from Propithecus coquereli, assembly GCF_000956105.1. Classification (NCBI taxonomy): domain Eukaryota; kingdom Metazoa; phylum Chordata; class Mammalia; order Primates; family Indriidae; genus Propithecus; species Propithecus coquereli. The sequence goes on from NW_012136303.1 coordinate 1,016,728, forward strand.
CTCTAGCCCAGGCCTTGTCATCCCCCCAGTGGATAGCAGGTGGCGAGGGGCGCAGAGGTGAGGTGCTGGGAGGAGGTGTGGTGTAGAGGGTGGGGAGCAGGATGGAAGCCACCAGGACGGGGAACATTGGGGAACTTTGTGGCTCTTCTCCTTCCCAGTGCCAGGTGTCAGAGCCAATCTACTGTCTGCCAGGAGCACCAGTGTCAGGGCCAGAGATGAAGATTCGATGCTGGAATTTGGGTCTGGTGGCGGCTACCTGTCTGCTTTTGTTGTGGCTCATGGCCTCCTTCCTAGACCAGTACTCCGGCCAGAACAATCTCTATGACATGGCCAGAACAGAGTCGAGGACCTGCCACTGTCCCAGCAACTCTTACAGAAAATGCGGCTGCTACCCTAAGGTCCACAATTGCTCCTCCTGCCTCCACATACCTGGCGAGTCTGACTGGTTTGACAGACGCTTTGAAAGAACCATTGAGCCCCTGCAGAGGTCAGAAGATCCCATGTCCTATGATGCTCTGGTATTGTGGCTGGTCAGTGCACATACTTTCTGTCCAGTGTCTGCCCCAACCCCAGGCTCGGCCATCTCTCCGTCACGGCCCCAGACTCTAACCTTCTTCCACAGGTAGCGGAAGCCTTGGCCAAGTCCCTAAATTGTTCCCTCCTGTGCTCCTAGGGACTTCAGAGCGCCAAGTTAGTGAAGGAGATTGAGAATAAGCAGAAGCAGCTGATTAAACCACCTCCCAGACGCCCGCTGGGCCCCGTGCAGTCCAACTGCCAGACCTGTGCAGTGGTGGGAAACTCAAGGTCCCTACGGGGCTCTGGCCTTGGCTCCAGGATTAACCAACATAACATGGTTCTCAGGTGGGTGCAGGGTAGGAGGTGGGGACCAGGAAGACCAGGCCAAAGCCTCCTCCTCCTCTAAATGCCCACCTTGCCTTCCTTCCCAGGATGAGCCAGGCCCCTGTCCAAGGCTTTGAGGCAGATGTGGGGAACACGACCACCATGCGCATTATGTATCCCGACACTGCCGGCACTCAGGACCCTGGTGCCCAGCTGCTGCTGCTTCCATTGAATTCATCTGCTCTGGAGTGGTTCATAAGTGCACTGCAAAGTCAGAGTCACGTCTGGAAGGCAAAAAAACCTGGGTATGTCTGTGAGGGGGGCTATGGTAGGGGGTGACAGTGGGATCTCCAAAGAGATCCTTGCTGGATATTGGGGTACACCCAAGGCTTACTTGACACAGGGCTGCTGTGTCAAAAAATAACTCTGAAATCCTGCCCATCCCTTTTTAGATATCAGATGGTCCAGTACCCTGGTGGAAAGGAAGACAAGGTGAGGGACCCAGGAAGGAAAAGGGAAAGTGGTAGGAGGATGTGGCTGTGGGCAGCCATGGGACAGGCTTCAGGTCAGCACCCTTCTCATCTTCCTTAGATCCTGGTCATCAGCCTCTCCTTCCTCAAGTACATCCAGGAAAGTTGGCTGGAGTACCAGGGACAGTATCCATCCTTGGGGTTCGTGGCTCTGTTGTATGCCTTGCACACCTGTGACCAGGTAAGATACCTTCTGCAATTCACAGGCCTTCAATCCTCTTCATTCCTCTACCACTAAAAACTTGTCTTCCCAGGGACCTCAAGTTAAATCTAAAGTTTTCTGCCTGGCTTTCAAGACCCTGCACGACCTGACCTTCCTCGTTCCCAGGCTCCCTCAATGGGCTTCCTTGGGTTCCCCAAACACACTAGCTGCCTTGTGCCTTCTCACTCGCTGTTCCCTCTGTCTGGAGTGCCCATCTCTTGTCTCCCAGGGGAATCCTCTCTTCTCTCAATATAATGAGGAGCAACTTGTTGATGCTCTCTCTTCTGGGCTCTGGGGTTGCTCTGTGAGCATTCAGAGTCTGTCTTCCCGGGAGAAGGTGAACTCCATTTTCCTCCCAGCTCCAAGAGGAAGCCTGGCACACTAGCCGTTGAGTGAGTGTTGCTGAAGGAAGGGTAGGAGGACTTGGGGGCAGGGCAGGACCCAGCCTGCTACCCTATGGCCATCTCTTGTCTTATCCCATCTCCCAGGTATCCTTATTTGGTTTTAGGGCAGACCGTCACAAAATGTGGTTCCGTTACTGGGATGATAAATATTGGTTTGACAACACCATGGAAAATTTCTCAGCAGAACGCAAGGTCATCCTTAAGCTGCAGTGTGAGGGGAAGATTCATTTCTACAGATGAAATGGTTCCACTGGAGGCCCCAGGAGGCCGCAGGTAGCCAAAGGGACCTTGGAGTGTCAGGTCCATCTCCCTGGATGGAGATCACTCTGCTACTGAATAAAACCCTAGCTTATTTCTCTCATTGGATTCCTGGTGGCATTAAAGGGTTACGTTCTATTACTGATTCTACGCAGCAAACATAGCACCATGTGACTCTTATACTATATATCTTGTCAAAAAATAAAATTAAAGGAAAATGGGGAAAAAAGCAAACCCTAAAGTTGAAAACAAATCAAATGGACCTAACTGTATATTAAATTGATAACATAACCCCCAGAGAAAAAATTATTTCAAGTTTCTTTAGAACCCAACGCATTGGCTATGCATCCTTTGTAGGATATTT
>NW_012136303.1:1020115-1037519 GCF_000956105.1 Propithecus coquereli
GCACTCTAGCCCGGGCAACACAGTGAGACTTTGTCTCAAAAAAAAAAAAAACTTTCAGCCCATAATGATACTCAAAGAGAAAGAAAAAACTGGAGGTGACTATTAATTACATCAACCCCCTTACTCTGAAAACTGGTAATTAAAGGTGTGTATGTGGAGGGGAGCATTTATCCTGTCTTTTTAGTAGAAACAATAGTTCCAGGCAACCCAATAGCCTCAGGAAATGACAGTTTTCAGTTGCTGGGTATCTAGAACAAATATCCACTACATTCTACCCTTTTGGCTGCCCAACAACCATACACAACCTAACGAAATGCAAATATCCCTTGTAAAACTGGAAGCACATTTACTGACTTCCCTAAGGGCATCGTGGCATACTGAGTGTCTAGAAATGAGGTAGCTGAGAGCCAGAATCCAAGAATCCCCAAAGCTGTGCACAGTGCAGCATGTCGTTCCAGATACTGAACCTATTATGGCACCATATAAACACATTATTATTTAGAGGAATGAAGTTAAAGCAAATCTACCACAGAAAAAAGTTTAGATAGATAGGAAATTTATTTTTAACCCTATTACAAAGTTTTCCTGAAGAGTCTATCCTCAAGAAGAAACAAAAAGCTCTTCCTTTTCTCTTTCTGCCTCTTGCTTGACAACCCTGCTCTGGGAATAAATGGCATGCCTCTCAGAGACCAGCCATGGCACAGGGCCAACAATTCTTTCATTCCTGTTCCATCCATCACACTTGACTGCCAAGCCTTCCCTTGTCAGCTGAGCCCTGGGTTGAATGTCAAGGTGAAAGCTTTCTTATGACAAAGCCTACATGCAGAAACGCACAATGTGACTTGTGTGATAAGGTCCCCGATATAACTGGGCTGGCATGAAGGACTCTATGGGCATCTGCCCCTTCATCAACCTCAGAGGCCACAGGACACACTGAATGCCACTGCTCCCTTTCCTCTTTTCAGCCTCCAGCCAAGCCTTTAGGAGAACATGCTCTAGGACTTAACAGGTCCATAGGAAGGCAAGAGGTGAGGTCTTGGGAGTGGGTGTGCTATGGACGGTTGAGGAAGGGGTGGAGGCCAAGAGGCAGTGGGATGTTTGCAGAGTCTGTGACATTAGCTTCCCACTTCTCCTAGTGCCTGGTGTCTGAGTCAGCCTGCCACTTGCCATATGTCTTGTCCCTTGGGACAGGAATGTAGCCTTAATGGGGTGTTTGAGGCTTGTGGGCTGTCTTGAGGCTCACCTGTGGCTGTTGTTTCAGCTTTCTGGTCAGAAAGGTCCAAGCTGAATGGGCTAGCTGCCACACCTGCCATCGCTCCTGGACCTGCAGGTGTACCCCTTGATTCCGGCTTGACAAACACTTTGAAAGGACCCTCAAGCGCTGTCTCTGTCCAGGATGTTCTGTTTGACACTTTCCCTGGTCCCATCAGGAGTGGCCAGTGGGTCTCTTCTGTGCACTCAGGTCATTCTGCCAGTTTGTCTGTGTCCAGGTTCTGTCTCCCTAGAGGTAAGCTCCTCCTCTTCAAGGCTCGTCATGGAACTTTGCGACAGAGGTTTAATGAGTACTACCAAACGAACAAAAATCTGGGGTAGGGGTGGCAACCAGCCCATCTCATGTGCCAAGGTTCTCATTTGCAGCTGGGCAGAGAAACTTAAGAGGTGGTCTCTCATGCAGGAAAGATAGTCATATCCAAAGGCTCCAGCATAAATTACCAAACCATATGCAACACCAGAGGCTGAGGTTATCAGTCAGCTAGAATGTGAGCCTACTCTTGGTCAGCAATAAGGCCTTAGACCCTTGCAACTGACCCACAGGGCTGGAACAGTCAGATACAGGGGAGGTTCTCACTGGAAACCAATACTGGAGGTGCAGGGGCAATGTGTGGATTATCAGTCTGGCATTGAATTTTTATGACTTCCCTGATTCCCTCACCTGAACTATTAATAGTAGTCATTAAGGACCACATTTGAATACTAATTCTTGTTCCCCTCCTTGCCTCTAAATGGCCGTATGCTGGGAATAGGAACACCTGCTCACTCTCAGATGCCACATCACACAGCCCTGGCAGAGACTCACATCTCTCCTCTGAGCCCTGACCTATTCAATATCCTACCTCCAAGCCCTGAGCCAACCTTCAGGTCCTATGAAGGTACATAAAGAGCTGGTGGCACTGGCAACAGAAGGCAAAGAAGTCCACTCTGTGACCAAGCTACTGATAGAATTGAGTTGGGTGAGATCAGCAGGCCAGACCAGTACAAAGCCTCACCCCTCATCCTCACCACAATCAGGGGCTCAGCAGGGTAAAGAGAATAAAAGGGGCCTAGGGACCCTGGTTTTTGCCCTTCCTCTTCCCTTGCCTGCTTTCTAAGTGTGGTGAGCAGAGTTGAGCCTGTGCCTCTCCCCAACTGTGCCCAGGATCATGGAGAGGGGTCCATGGCCTGGAGCACACTGGCAGCCCCTGCCCACGGCACTACTCCCCCTGCTCTGCTCCCTGCTCTGCAAGGTAGTGGGTGAGAGGGAAGGAGGTGAGATATTGCAGGGGTGATAAAGGTGTCATTTGCCCCAAAGCCAAACTAAGCCAACCAGGGGACCTGTCCTATGGGCTGAGATGGAGCCTGCATGCAAAGCCTTGGGCCTGGAGGTTGCCCTGCTGCTTTTGTGGCTGGGGTTTCCCCACCTCCACAGATCCTTCTGGAAGTCCTGCTGCTGGCCCAAGAGCTGCAGAGGATCTGTAGCTGCTCAACACAGCACCATATCTGCACAACCTTCCTCTACCAGCTACCGGCTTTGATCAGCACTTTGGATGGGCCCTGAAGCCACTGATGGAATTAGAGATCACCCCATCTGCAGAGGCTGGTGGGTGGTCAGTCCTGGGATCCAGGCTGCATCCTCTCTTTGACCCTTTCTCTGTTGGGCCTCCATCTCCAATGGGGTCCAGCCTCTCCCCTGCACTGGAAGCTGGAGTAAGTGATAAGCAGTCCGTGTTCTTATCCATAGGCACCAAGGCCAGGAACCCAGTTCCAGCTGGCCAAGGAGAAACTATTCCAACTGATCCCCATGACACAGCCAGACCCTGAGATCTGACCATGCCAGTCCTATGCTATGAGTATTTGGAAGATGGGATACCCACTGATGCTCTGCACACCATGCTCCAGTGGGGCAGGAGGGTGAGGGTGGGGAGCAGTGCCAGGCTGTGAGCCCACTGCCTTCCTGTCTCTGCAGAATGAACCAGGCCCCACTCTGGGCTTTGAGGATGATGTGGGCAACTGAACTTCCCTGCACTTCCTGCACCCAGACCGTTCATGACCTGGACAAGAACACTCACGTGCCGTTGGTGTTGTTGAAGCCTCCAGACCTAGTGCGGACTGCGATGGTTTCATTGGGCAGTATGACCGGTGGAGGCCCCAGGCCTGGAGCAGACAGCCCTCAGCATTTTGGCATGAAGGTGGATCTTGTTTTCTCTCTGCAGTCTGTAGTCATACACTCTCCACCCTCCTCACCCAACATATACCACCAACTTCTCCTTCTCTGGAGGGTGAAGTTGTGCCAGGCAGCTTTTCTGCCCTCAAGGTGCTGGCAGTCCCAGGTGAGGCAGCAGATGGCAGTGGTAACTGGGTTGTGAATGATGGTCACTGCTCTAACACACGATGCATGGAGGCTCGTTGAAACAAGAGGGAAGTACCCACCAGATCCAGGAACTCCTGGGGAACAAGAACATTGCCAAGACTCCATGACCTGACTCTTGTCCCCTTTCAGGCCTTTTAGGTCTGTACCAGCCTCTATCAAAGCAGGCAAGATTAGGAAGGGGAAAGTTTTATGAAAGGAGACCACCTCTGTGGCTGAGCTCTGATGTCCCAGGGCCTGGTGATCAGCTGCACCTTCCTCAAGTACATCCCAGAGAATTGGCTGGCTGGTCAGAGACATTTCCCATCTGTGGGAGCCGCTGCTTTGGTTATACCCTGCTGTATGTGACAAGGCAAGGCTGGGTCCTGCCAGGATGGCCCACATTCCTTCCTTCATGCTTCTCCACTCCAGGTCTCTGTTTGGAGCTGAGGGAAAGAGCAGTTGGCACAGTTGCTAGTGAGACTGCATAGAACTATCCTTGAACCATCCTACTACTGATTCAAGGAAAGTGCACTTTAGACAGCTGGAGCAGAAAGCTGTCTACAAGCTACAGTGTGAAGATAAGAGCATGGCCTATGCTTGAACTGAAGGTCAACCAGATCTGAACATCTGGTCGCGGAGGGGAGATCCTAGGCTGGGGTCTATAATAGAGGGTTGGATGGGGAGGGAAGAGCAAATAGAGATTAGTCTAGTCCTAAAGACTCCGCTTGGCAGCCTCTAAGATGTCTTTCATTCACTGGAATCTCTCTCCCTGACTCCCAGAAGGTATGTGGGACTTACGGCCTTGGCTCAGATAATGGTACTGAGAAGAAACTCCAAGGTAAAAAACAGGGCTCCTCTGTCAGCCTCTGAGCCAGAGAACCAGAGATGGAGAACCATAAACAGTTAGCAACCAAGAGAAGTCTTGTTTGTCCCTGAGAACTCCTAGCAACAGAATAAGCCTAAGGGCCCAGAGAGGATTTTGAACCACAAGGGGATCTGACTGGAGGGAGGGACCAAGCCAGTGTCTCTGGGACCCCAGATCCACTTCTGGGGGTTCTGAACTCTAAGTTTGTACTAAGCATCTCTTGCTGAGTTGCACATGTTGGTTCTGGGAACAAAGCTGTAGCCGTTGTCAACAGCCCCATTTCCACCGTGTGGTGTGACAGGATACAATGGGGCTGAGTCCCAATTCAGTAGGTCTGGGTGAGTGGGTGCTGCTCCCAGACCCCCACACTCTTAGCTAGGCCTTAGTTCCATCCCCAGGCTTAGGGAAGAGGAATTCCAGATTACGGCCGAGTACCAGAGGAAGGTCACAACCTGCTTTAAAGAAAACTGTTCTTAGGCTTTGAGGAAGTTGCCAATGACAGGTCTTACACCTGTGAGCTGGGTTCAGTCGACTGCCTCCACCAGGGCCAGTCCATTAAGTGACAGTTCTGCCTCAGTCCATCTTCCTGACTGGCTTGACACATGGCTGGACTACGGGCAACCAGTCAGTTCCAGCTGATATATGCCCTGGAAGGGAGACCTCAGGGGCATTCACCCAGAGTAGAAGGGGAATGAGGCCAGAGGGAGCCTATGACATTGAGACTCTGACTTCAGCTAAAGGTCAACTCAGTGTTTTTGAGGCTCTGGAACTTGTTTTAAGTCAAGAACATCAAAGGTGGCTCACTGTCCCAGAGTTAGCACTAGAGGCTCTCCCCAACCTACAGCCTCAGCCTCAGGTCCCTGCGATGGCCAGACCAGGCTGTCACTGTGAGCTCACCAGCTCCCTAACTCCACCCCTTCCCTCGAGAGCCAGTTCATGCCTCCCTTTCTCAGCCCCTGGAGTTCCAAGCTCTCCCAGCCAGTGCACAGAACTATCTGACTGATTAACTCGTGTTAGTCTGTTTTCATCAGTTGGAATGCAGGTTCTCTGTGGACAGCGGCTTTGTCTTGTGTATCTTCTGTGAGCCTCCCTGTCACGGTGCACACATACGATAAATTCATGCCACCTGACAGGAATCTTTAGCAAGCTCTTCCTTAATAAACTCCCTTGATGTCCCGCTGCTGCCCAGCTGCACAAGTGGAGACAGCAGGGAACTAATGCAAAGACTCAGGGTTTATTGTTGAAGGGGAAGTTGAGGGAGAAGGTGAAGTGCTAGGAAAATAAATTCTAGATGAGAGGCAGTTGATGCTCCTTGGCCAGGGCAAGGCACTCCTCTGGGTGACTGTGTAGGTAGCAGGCAAGTGTAATTTGCCTCATTCCCAGAGAGTTGGGGCCTCCCCAGCCTTGCAGGTTTCCTTCTTCTTCCTGGGAATGTCAGCTGACCTGGGGCTCCGAGGTGCGGTAACAGAGCCAGGCCTTTCCCTTGGCAAACTTATAGCTGTGTAGAGGGGCCGTGACCCCCGCTATAGTCATCTGTCTGCGTGTTTCCAGGCTGGCCTGGGTCCTGCCCAGCCTGGCTGCTACCTGGAGGTGGCTTGGGCGGGGCTGGAGCTGGGGCTGGGGAGTAGTAGGACTGGCCCTGAGGATGTCAGACTTTGAGTCAAGGACTCATCCAGCTTGCGGGTCTCAGCCTCCAGGACAGTGGCCTCGGGGGCCTGGGCCACAGCGAGAAGGGAGTGGGAGAGGCTGTGGTGCAGGCCAGCTAGCTCACGGCTGGTCTGTACCGAGCGGGCGATGTAGTCCTGCTTCTGCTTCCGCTCCAAGGCCAGCTGGGCTCGCAGCAGGGCCACCTGGTGGGCAGAAAAACCAAGAGGGAGAGCAGTTGAGGGCCCTGAAGCTGTCCCAACTCTTCCTACTCTGTCTTCCCGTGGCTCTCGCTGGCTGAGCGTTTGAATGAGCTCTACCACATACACGAATCTCTGAACCAGCTTTTGAGTGTTTGGGGAAGGGCCTTTGGGAATCGGAATCCAGTGATCCTCAACCCTGGGTACACATGGGACTCCAACAGGGAGCTCAAAAACAACAAGACTATTCATCAACTTTATTGGAGGAGAATTTACGTGTTAAAAACAAAAGCCCACACCTAAGAGGCCTCTCTTGCCTCACCCTCACCTGGGCCCTGCCTCAGGATTGCTTCGTATGAGTTTAACAGAATTCAAAGTAATAGCTTAGGTCTAGCTACTGGGTCAGGTCCTGCCAGTAGTGACTACTGATTTCTGCAACAGGCTCAGAAATCAAAATCCCACACTTCTTATGACTCCTGGGCCTTGAAAAAGAGAGTGAACTTTTAGCTGAGGCCTAAGAGGCAAGAAGGCACTTCATATAGCTTCCCTCAGGGTGGCAGCTTGACTCAAACTATGAGGCCCAGGTCCTGTGCTGCAGCCAGGCTCCTCTGCCTGGTGTGCTGGCCACACTCCTGCCTGCAGGGTCCATGTGAGGGCAGAGGAGGCTGGTCTGTTCTCCTAGAATCTTCTGTCTGCTCCTCAGCCCTCTTCCTTTTCCTTTCTCTTCCTAAGTATGAATCTAGAGGCCAAGGGCCTGGACCATGCTTTCTTCCCCACTCCCACCCTAAGCACATGAGAGGTGGAGCTGGGACTGGGGCTCTTCTTGCCTCCCATGGAGACTGAAGTTCTCTGAAGGCAGGAACTACTTCCCCTCTCCCTACTGGAGGCACACAAAGGGCCAAGCACACAGCAGACACTAAAGCCTTTTAGTCTGAGTGCAAGGGAGGAAACAGGAAACAGATCCTTCCAGAACATACCTCTTTCTGCAGTTCAACCACATACTTAGTACCTGAGGAGCTCTTCTGTCCTCCTCTTCCATCCTGAGGAAGACAAATAGCATTCTTGTTGAAATAGGCCTTCCCACTGTGGGGTCTCCACAGGTATCCTGCAGCTATCTCATGGCAATCCTGGGGGGCTGGGCAAAGGTTATGGGCCAGAAGTGCCTGAACCTGTATGGGGCACCATGGCCCTGGGGCAAGGAGAGGCCCCGTACCAGCATAATGGACAATGCCCTTGGAGACCTGGTTCTGAGTATCCACAAGGCTTGGATAGCATTTGCTTCTTGGAGGTACTTTTCCACTTAGCAGAAGTATACCGTGTATCTGCTTTGTGCTAGCCCTGGGATGTGAGCTGAGGATGCAGAGAGGAAGTAAGACTCAATGTCTGCCCTCGAGAACTTTCAATAAAGGATGGGGATGGAGAGAGAGATGCTCAGCCACCACAAACATGTCCCCCTGCTAGGCTGCAAGGCTGTCTGCTGGTGGGCACATCTCAGTCTTCCCCAAACCCCTTACCCAAAAAAGGAACTCTGGCTCCAGGAAAGACCATGGACCCTAATCTTGTAAACTCAGTACTGCAAGGAGCAAGGAAGTCTGAGAGATCTGCGAAGCTGTGATCAAGCTCCGAGGTGCATCAGGAGCTGGAGAGCACCACACAACACCCGAGTGCCAGGGATCCTGACCAGACCCCATAAGCCCTGCTCCTGGTGAGCCTGAGGCACTGGTCTGGGAGTGGGCCGATCTAAATTCCTCAGAGGGCAGGAATGCTAGTCTTGACACCACCCCAGCCCCTGACGTTGGGCCGCCTTCTCGGGGCAGGGACAGACTGAGCTGTGCTGAGTGGGGCGGAACTCTGGACTGGTTGAAGCAGCTGTCCCCACCATCCAAGAGAGGCCTGGGATATGCAATGAGGACAGCTGAGTTTCTGTTGGCTGGGGTTCGGCTCTCTGAGGCTGCAGTGGAGGAAAACAGGTAAACCTGTTGCGTGGGTGATGCAGCTGTGGCCTCGCTGATCTCCAGGGCCCCTGCCCGGGATGCACGCATGGAGTCCCTCTTCAGCTTCCTCCGCTCTCGCTCCACCTGCCAAGGTGCAAGTGAGAAATCAGGGCTTGGGTTGGCTCCAGGACTGGAGTAGAGCTGCCTTCTCTAGAAGAGGCCAGTGCATGTGTGGTTGGATGTGTAAGGGGACAGCAACCACAGAAAGAACTGGGCTGAGGAGAGCCCATGCTAGGGCAGCGGTGAGTGCAAACAAGTACTCCTAAGACAGAAGAGGCAGGGCCAGCCTCTCAGGCCTTTGGAGCAAAGGCCAGCAAACTTTCCCTGCAGTGAGTATTTTAGGCTTTGTGGATCATTCCATCTCTGTCACAGCTATTCCACTATCCTGCTGTAGCAGGGAAGCAGCTGCAGACAATGCATGGCTATGTTCCAATAAAACTTAATTTTCAGAAACAGGCAATGGGTTGGATTTAGCCCACAGGCTGTGGTTTACTGACCCCTGCCCCAGGGGCTGCATGAGAAATAGAGATGCATGCCCACCGGACCCCAAAGGAGGGAGCTGAGGACAGCAGAAGCTACTTGCCTGCTCCAAGGTGGTCTGCAGCTGGATATTGTGGTGCTGTAGTCTGCTCCGGTCAACCTCCAGCCATGCCACTGCTTGCTGCAGGTGTTCAAGCCTTTGTCTCCATGGCTGCTTCTCCTCCATTCCAGGACTAGGCTCAGCCTCCACTCCTGAGACCTGTGGGAAAGACCTGTAATCTCACTTGGGCAGCCCTTTAGACAGGTAGGGGAACAGACAGAGGGCAAAGAGAAGACTCTGGCAGGTCTGGGCTTCAGAAACTCAGTTCCCAAGAGAAGGGGACAAGCCCCTGGACAGGAGCTCCCCCCGGGTCATCTCTTCCCTCCAAGCCCCCAGCTCACCTCTCCCGGCTGTACACCCTGCTCTCCTCTGGATCCCCGTTCTGCTCTGCTGGTCAGGCCTGAGCTATGCAGCCGCTCCTTCTCCAGAGCCTGTCTGGTGAGCTCCAGCTCATCCTGGGTACCAAGGTGTGGCACAAAATCACACCCTGCCAACTTCAAATCCATATGCACCCCACCCTCCATCCTCATAAAAACCACTTCAATTTTCTCATCAGGTTATAGTCTTATTTTTCCAGGCGGCTCTGAGCCATTTTAGTCCAGAACCTTCATTTTATAGATGGATAAAACAAAGGAACAGAGCGGGATCTACTCAGGATACATAGGGAGCTAGCAAGTGAGACAGGACCAGAGCCCCACATTTCTTTTGGGATTTCCCATAAAGCTAAGCAATAACTTGGAGCACTGATGTGTTACAGAAAGAGCAGGGACTTGAGTCACACAGGGCAGGGTGTCACATCACTACTTATTGACTATGATTCTGATCAAAATATGAGCTCTCCCCGAACCCCAATTTCCTCATTTATAAAATGACTACACGTAACATGAGACATGAATTAAGCCTTTGGATAAGTTGGGAAACCTAATGCTAGATATTTTCTAGGCACCCTACGTTTCATAAATAACGGTCAAGAAGAGAGGACAAGAGTGTGTGTGTGCAGGTTGTCTGGGGGAGAGGAAGAGCTCAGTGGTAAAAAGCCTGAGCTCTAGAGGCAGACTACTCAGATCTAATTCTAGTTTTGCCATTTACTAGCTGTGTGACTTTGGAGAAGTTACTTAACCTCTCTGAACTGCCATTCCTATACTACAGAGTAAGGACAACAGTTCCTACTTTTCAGGGTAGTTGTGGAAGAAAGTGATAGTGCCTGGCACATAAAATGTTTAAAATAAAAAAATGATACTACTGTGATGTAAGGCAGTAGTGTTTGGAGGGGTAAGTGGCTGAAGTGACCCTGACCTGAGTTACATTATTGAGTGAAAACTGCTCAGTAACCCAAGAGTATGGGTAGGGAGTGCCCTTCTGCCCAATTACATACCTTACTTTCACTGTGCCTGTAAGAATGGGTCTGGAAACAGGAAAGGAGTTCCACTTACTGAGTGCTTTCTTCCCAAGCACTTCACACATATCATCTCATTTCATACTATTATTTCTGATTTCATTGATAAGAAATCAAGGGTCAGAGGAGTGAAGTCTCTTAGCCAGGGTCACATCGCTAATAAACTACAGAACTGTATTTCAAACCCAAGAACTTGGCTGGGTGTGGTAGCTCACACCTATAATCCTAGCACCCTGGGAGGCCGAGGAGGGAGGATTGCTTGAGCTCAGGAGTTCAAGAGCAGCCTGAGCAAAAATGAGACCCCATCTCTACAAAAAATAGAAAAATTAGCTGGCCATCATGGCACATGCCCATAGTCCCAGCTACGTGGGAGGCTGAGGCAGGAGGATCGCTTGAGCCCAGAAGTTTGGGGTTGCTGTGAGCTATGATGACACCACTGCACTCTACCCAGGGCGACAGAGTGAGACGTGAGACTCTGTCTCAAAAAAAAAACCAAAAAACCAAAACCAAAAAAAAACCCAGGAACTTGACTCCAAAGCTCATAAATGTATTAACTCCTTATCCATATATTGCACTTTAACAAGAGCAGAGCTTTGTGAGTTCCCAGAAGGCAACTCTCTGGGGGGTTGCGTATCTGGGATGAGAGGAGGTTGTCTGGGGCTCAGTCAAGGAACTAGGATGTAGTCAATTTCCCCGGAAAAACGGACTGGCTCTCTCTCCTAGCAAAAGAGATGATGATGCCTTTATATGTCCAGCAGTCGATCCAGCTTTCCTGACTGCCTACTCTGTGCAGGTTTGTGCTCAGTGCTGGGGGTACAAAGATGACTAAGACATGGTGCTTGACCTTGAGATTAAATATTATGCTCTGAAGTCCTATCCTAAACCCACTTTCTTTCTCACTGGACATTCCACCCACAGGAGCACACTTATTTCTAACTGCTGATGACTCCAAAGTACCTCCTGCCCCAGTCTCATCCTTCAACTTCAGACCACTCTGTGGATCTGCCTACTGGACATCTCCCCTTGATATTCCACAGGAACCTCATTGCATTTCCAATCGGGACTCATTCCACTCCTCTTTCTCACACTTGCTTTTCTCCCTCTCAGTGAGCAGAGATCTGAGTGTTGTCTTTGGACTTCTTTCTGCCCTTTCTTTATTCCTCCCACCTCTTAGCCAATCAATTGCCAGAAGTCCTATGAACCTCTTAGATCTACCCACATGTCTCCATTCACACCCTCTTAGGTCACCACCTTTCCCCTGGACTTCTAGTGTAACCTCCCACTTGGCCTCCCCAGATTTGTTGTTGCTCCACACAGCAGCCTGAGTGATCTTTCTGAACTGTACCTCTGATCATGTCACTCCCCTGCCCTAAACCCTTCATCTACTTCCTATTAGTTACCCAGGTCCTCGGCATGACTTATCAGCCCTGAATGCTGGGCCCCTGCTGTCCTCCCTTCTCTTGCCAACTCACCTCTTTATGTCCCAGGTGATCTACATGGATAGCCCGCATGCTCTTGTCTCCTTCCTTTTCCCCTGAAAGCTCCTCCCCAACCTGTGCTTGGCTAGTTCCTTACTGGTCCCTTCAAATCTCATCTGAAACACCACTTTTACTAGGAAGGCTTTTGGGGACCCACCCCCAGGAAAGGTTGGGTGTCCCTCCAGCAGTGCTTGGAGCACACTAAACTTCCCCTATTTGGCACTAACCACACTGCGTTACATTTGCTTATCAACTAGACTGAGCTTTATAAGGGACTGTGGGTGTCTTCTCTTTATATCCCCCAGACCAGCACAGTAGCCTGAATTCACTTATGTTGAGGTGCTCGTGATCTCATTTTCTCACAAGACCCAGGATGCAGGCAGTCCCTGAGCTCAGACAGATGGGGCTCTGTCACCTGGCTCTCACTTCCCCTGGAATGAATTACCTGCAGCCTCTGCTGTTCTGAGTCCCGTTCCAGGACAGAGGCTTGTAGAAACATGGCTACCTCCTGCAGATTGCTTACACTGGCCTTGCTCTGGGCCAGACACTGTGCCAACTCCTGGGCCTTCTCCCTCCACTCAATCTCCCTGGCTTCTGTCTGCCTCAGGGCTGCCTGTAGCCGCTCCAGCTCCCGCTGTAGGTTGGGCCCTAAAGATTCCAGTTTTGGAGATGGTTCCTCCATTGGGGAGGCTCTGTGGCTGTGGGGTAAGGCCTCAAGGTTCTTCCTTTGCTGGGCCTCCCTCAGCTCCAGAATCTCCTCTTCTTTTTGGGCTAGAGTCAGCTGTAGTTCCCTTAGACTCTGACGAAGGCCCCTCATCTCTTCCTCTTCTCTCTCCTGCCCCAGCTTCTGCTTCTCTTGGATCATATTCTCTTGGCCCCTCTGGGCCAGAGACTTCTCCAGCAGCTGCCCCTGTTCCTTCTGATGTCTCAGCTCTTCGTTCCTCTGGGCAAGTGCCTGCTGGAGCTGCTGCACATCCTCCTGGTGCTGAAGATCCTGGTCCTGGATCTTGCCTTCTCGCATCCTCAGGGCCTCCTCTAGCTGCTGGGCACGTGCCTGGTGGGCATCCAGGGCAGCCTGCAGCGTGGCGATGTTGGCCTCCAGACTGCAGCTCAGTTCTGCCTGCTCAAGGAGATGGTGCTCTTTCTCCTGCAGGGCAGCCTGAGCCTTGCTCAGGGCCTCCTGCAGAGCCTCAGCTTGGCCCCAAGCAGCCTCCTCCTGATGCTGGGAGGACTGGCTTTCTGCCCGCAGAGCCTCCAGCTCCTGCTCCCGTTCCTTGAGCATCACCTTGGCCTGCAGCCAGCTGTCCTCCAGGGCCCTGGCCTCTGCCTCGTGCTCCTGCACCTGCTCGGCACACTGTTGCTGGAGGGCCAGCAGAGCCTTTTCGTGCTCCTGAGACTCAGCCCTCAGGTCTCCCAGCACCTCCTCCAAGGCCTGTACCCGCAGTCCCTCCACTGCCAGCTCTTCTTGGAGCCTTCGCACCTGCTCCTTGTGGTCCTCAAGCTCTCCCTGGCGCTCCTTCAGTGTCATATGGGCTTGCTCCAGAGCTCCCTGCAGTGCGCTTGCCTTTTCCTTCACACTCTCCTCCTGTCCCTGGGCCTGCTGCTGTTCTTGCCGCAGGGCCTCAAGTTCCTGGTTCTGCTGGGCCAGCACTCTCTGGGCCTCTTCCAGTTGACCCTGAAGTGATTGCTCTTTCACCTCCCTTTGCTCCCTGGCTTTCTGCAGGTGCTGCTGCAGGTCCGCTATCTCCTGCTCTCGCTGGGTCAGGAATAGGCTGGTCTCACCCACTTTCCTGTGCAGACCCTGGAGCTGCTGCTCCAGCTGGTCCTTGTGCTCCTGAAGTTCCTGGATCCGCTCCTGCTGGCATTCCACCTCCTTCTCCTTATCACGCAGGATCAGCTTCATGTGCTCTAGGCTCCCACGCTGTGCTTTACTCTGGCCCTTCCCTTCCTCTGCCCGCTCCTGCATCAGCTGCCTCTGAGAGGCCAGCTCCCGGCCTCGCTCTCTCAAGGACAGCTTGATCTGTTCCAGGTCCTCCTCTAGGATCTTGGTCTGTAGCGTCCTTTGATCTTCTAGAACCTGAATCCTCTCCTTCTGCAGCATCAGCTCCTGGTCCCTCCTGTCAAGATCCTGAGCCAGATGCTCTTTCTGCCTCTGCAGCTCTTCGATCTGTTCTCGCTGGGACTTCAGCTCCTGGTCCCTCTCCTGCAGCTCTCGTGCCAGAAGGGTGCTGTGGCTTTCTAGTTCATGTATTTGGCTGCTTTGCGTCTGCAACTCCTGGCTCCTTTCTTCCAGGTCCAGTGTAAGGTGGGTCAAAGCCACCCTCTGCATTTCTCGCTGACCCTCCAGCTCTTCGATCAGCTTTTGCTGGCACTCCATTTTGTGATGGTTTTCCTCCAGTTCTAGGGCCAGGCATTCCAGAGTAACCAACTGCTTTTTTAGATCCTGGACCTGCCCTCTCTGGGACTCAATCACTTTGTCCTTCTTCTCAAGTTCTAGAAGCTGATGCTCCAAGATGTTCCTCTGAGTCTCCCGATCTTTCTCGAGCTCTTTGATCTGCTCTCTCTGCACAGTCAGCTTCTGCTCTCGCTCCTGGACGGCCATGGGCAGATGCTCTAAAACAGACCTACACTTCTCCAGCTCCTGAATCTGTTCTTGCTGCAGATCCACCTCTTGGTTCCTCTTCTTCAGGTCCAGGGACAGCAGTTCCAAAGCAGCCTTCTGCATTTCCCGTTGCTTCTCTAGTTCCTGGATTTCCCCCCGCAATGTCTCTACTTCCCTTTCTCTTTTGGACAGGGTCTGGGCCAAGAGGGCCAAATTCTCTTGCAGAGCCTTCCCCTGGGCCACCTTCAGCTCGCCCTGCTCTTGCAGAGCCTGAGCTCTCTCACGCTCACTCTCCACCTCCTCGTTTTTCAGTTTCAGTGCTGAGCGAGCTGTTTTCAGGTCTTCTTCCAGAACCCCGGCAGCGCTTGCCTGAGCCCTGGCCTCTGCAACAGATGCTTGTAGATGTTCCACCTGGGCTGTCAGGTTCTCCTTGGCTGCCTGAAGTAACTCTCGCTCACTCTGGAAAACAAGATGCAAAACCACCTTAAACTATACTTCCCTGATACAATCACTCCAACACTGGCCTTTCTCTTCCTTATTTTGTGGCACCAGCAGTGACGAGGACCTGGGCAAAAAAGTGGTGTGTTCCATTTAAGCTGATACTATAAAAGAATACCCCTACCACCTACCAGGGCTCTGCTATGCCCAAGGAAGACAGAGTAGTATAAATGAGCCATCCTAGACTCTGGTACTTTAGGGCAAGGGATAAAAATCTCAACCTCAGACTAGGTGCGGTGGCTCACGTCTGTAATCCTAGAACCCTGGGAGGCCGAGGCAGGAGAATTGCTTGACGTCAGGAGTTTGAGACTAGCCTGAGTGAGAGTGAGACCCTGTCTCTGCTAAAAATAGAAAAAATTAGCCAGGCATGGTGGTGTGCACCTATAGTCCCAGCTACTTGGGAGGCTGAGGCAGGAGGATCTCTTGAGCCTAGGAGTTTGAGGTTGCTGTGAGCTAGGCTGACGCCATAGCACTCTAGCCCAGGCAACAGAGCGAGACTCTTTGTCTCAAAAAAAAAAGTAAAAAAACTCAACTTCAATTCAGAAAAATTAATTGAAGGAGGATTCACCGGAACCTTAACAATGACCCTCAAGGACATGGAGACAGCCAGAGGAACTGAGAGACTTGCTGAAGGAAGTTGGACACATGACCATAGACCAAGGTGGGCCCAAGGGACTACTCCAGAGGCAACCCCCTCCCCCAAGCCAGGACCACTTTACCTGGGCTTCCATTCCCTGTAGCTCTGCTCGCCGTAGGCGACTCTGTAAGGATGCCACAGTTTCATGCAGCTCCATCAGCTCAGATTCTAGGGAGTTCTGTTTTCCTTCCCACTTGGATTTCTCTTTGGGAAGAGGAGAGGTAGTAGAGTGAGGCCCATGATTGGGAGTGGGGGAAAAGAGGGATGCAGAAGCAGATGGAAGATGGGGAACAGAATCAAAGGCCAAGGAGAGAATTACATGGGTCGTAGAGACATCACGCAGCTGTCTGCCAGCTGCTCTATTTGTCTAGGCTCCCTGCTGCTGCCAGCCCCAGCACTGCCTGTCAAACATCCCGACACTTCCTCACCCTCATCACACAGAGAGCTTCAGCCCTGGATTCCATACAGGGTGGAGCTAGATGACACTGGAGGTCCCTTCCAGCCCCCAATCCTATGATTTTGCAGAGCTTCCTACAGACCTGGTGGCTCTGCTGGCTGCCCCCATTTCTACAACATATACCAGAACCCAGCTCTATTTGTGTGGCCTCAGGAAGCCCTCAAATGGCCTCAAAAAAGGTCCAGACCCACTCCCTAAGTCGTCCTCTTCTACAGTAGAACCTTGAGCCTTAAGACCCTTCCCTCTCCTTTCTAAGCAGCCACCACCCTTTCTAGCCCTTGGCTGTGGCACAGATATACTGTCCCCAGATTTTCCCTCCTTACTTTCTCCCAAATAAGCTCATAATCCTTCTGCCACTAAAGGCTAATTTTGAGGATATAGTTGGAGATGATAAAATAACATGGATAAGTGACAAAAGATAGAGTCTTATCATGTTCTCACAGTCTTGGCCTTAAGACTTGAGTTTTTTTCTTTAATTTCCTACAGAAACAAAAAGTGGCAGCCCAGGCCCTCCTTCTCTCAGTTCACCAAATCTTTTCCTCTTAGTCCCATCTTCCCGATGGCCCTCAAAGGCCAAGCAAAGCAGAAAAATAGTTCAAGGGGGTCATCACCCTTTGGAGATGCCTCTAGATATCATCTCACAGTTCTGGGTAAAAAATAAAAGGAGTGGCTGCTAGGACTGTTCCTGCCACCTCTGGGCTTCCCATCCATCCTCTCCTCCCTCCAAATCTCCCTGCCTGCATTGAGCTTCTCACCGTCTTGGTTCTGGGAGAGCTGTCTCTGTAGATCCTGCAACTCTGTGTGGACCTGGCTCTTCTCAGCCTCGGTATCAGTTAGACGCTGTTTCAGCTTCCAGACCTGATCCCTCAGATCATCCTGGGAAAGGAAGGGAATGGCTAAACTCAACTTCCATCTCAGCCAGGGCTCAAGCTCTCTCCTCACTCTCAGCACTGAGGTAGTCTGCCATTGTGGACCTACTCCCAGATTGCTGGATCATTTACCTCTGAACTCATGTGTATTTAACTCCCTGAAGACAGGCTCTACTCCAACTGGCTGGAGCAAAGAAGCCCCTTCTCACCTGTCTTTGTCTTTTGAAACAAAATCCCTGTTCACATCTCAGCCTGGGGTCACCTCTTCCCTCCCCAAACTCCTACTTCAAAGCTTAGCCCAACGGTCACTTCTTCCTTCCTCTGACCCTCCCCAAGTCAGAATGAACTGCCCCTTCCTTCTAGCTCCAACAGTGCATCACTTGCATGCGTTATTTTATTTATTTATTTTTTTTGAGACAGAGTCTCGCTTTTGTTGCCCGGGCTAGAGTGAGTGCCGTGGCGTCAGCCTGGCTCACAGCAACCTCAAACTCCTGGGCTCAAGCATTCCTTCTGCCTCAGCCTCCCGAGTAGCTGGGACTACAGGCATGTGCCACCATGCTTGGCTAATTTTTTCTAT
>NW_012136303.1:1037954-1050211 GCF_000956105.1 Propithecus coquereli
GGGTCTCGCTCTTGCTCAGGCTGGTTTCGAACTCCTGAGCTCAAACAATCCGCCCGCCTCGGCCTCCCAGAGTGCTAGGATTACAGGTGTGAGCCACTGCGCCCGGCCGTCACGAGCCTTCTTGAGGGCAGAGATCAGGTCTTTCTCCTTTTGTATCCACAGCTCAGAGCGGCTGGCATACAGGTGGCACTCAATTTGTATTCAAGTGAGGCGGACTCTGTGGGACCTTTAGTTCCGTCTTAGGCCTAGAATGCTCCTATAAATGGCAACCTCAAATCTCTGTGGTCTCCAATTTGCCGGGTTTCTTTTGGAGGCTGTCATACTAAGAATAATTCATGGCTGAGAGGAAAATGATGCAAAACAATACCACACATCTGTACAGGGTTTCATATAATACTTTGTAAACTATGGATTCAAGATCCTCACTCATTTAATCCTCACAACAACCCTGTGAGGCAGGCACTATCTGGCCATCTTTGCAAGTGAAAACAAGGCCCAGGAAATCCAAATGCGTTATTTACGGTTGTCAGGTGGTAAATGACAGAAGTGAAAGTCATCCCAACCCGATCTTAGAAATAAAACAGGTCAAACCACTTCATGCATCTTTGTCTCATGCTTTTTGAGGGAGGTGAAGGGAAGGAGAGCAGAGAAACATACCCGGGCCTGTTGAGTCTTCCACAGGTCTTGGTGAAGCTTATGGAGGGCAGATGCTACTGCCTCGGCTGAGAGAGCAGTCAGGAGGGGCCCTCTTTTAAAGAGGCTTCTAGCTCCATTCTGTTCTGAGAAAATGAGGAAAAACCTCCTTACCTGGCTGCTGCCATGAAAAGAAACAGCCAGACCTCCCCCGACATGGCTTTGGCCTTCCCACTGGTCCCTCCTCTCCTTGAAGAATCCCTTCTCAGCAGTTCACTCATCACACATTTTCTCCATAACTATGTGCCAGGCACTATGGTGGGCACTTAGATAATGCTAGCTATTATTTGTTATGCACCTAATAAGTGCCAGGAACTGCGTGAGCTATTCAAATCTGAAATCTCATTAACGCCTTAGTAAAATCCTGAGGCAGGTACTTTTTTAACATGCTCATTTTGTAGTTGAGGAAATCAAGCTCAGAGAGGATAAGTGACTTACCCAAGGACACATAGCTAGCAAATGGCAGAGGTGGGGTTCAAACTCAGGATAGAATTAATTTCAGACTAGGTGGCCTTAACCTTGAAGCAGTATTACCTAAGGAACTGTATTCCCCTCCCCTCTTCCCTAGGAGCTAGGCCTGGCTTTGGCCCAAGGGATTTAGTTCTTGGGTGACTGCCTCACCTGGCTCAAGGACCCAGGGGGAGGGAGCAGAGTCTCCACCACCACTCAGCTCAGGCCTGCTCTCACAGACTGACCCCAGGGCCTGCTGCAGGACAGAGTAGAGGCTGGCCAGCTGGGCCTGGGCCTGGTTCCCAGGCTGCTGTTCTGTGGCCAGTGCTTCTAGGTGGCTCTCTGTGTTGCGCAGTTGCAGCTGTAGTTGGGCTGCCTTGGCTTCCTGGGCCCACAAGGAAGCTCGCAGCTGCTGCTCCATGATCTGAGATGCCTCCAGCTCCTCAAGCAGCCGTGCTTCCTGGGCCAGAAAGTCAGCCTCCTTTTCCTTCACCTCCTGCCTCAGTAATTCCACCTGCCAGGGAGGAAGTAAACACACTCTGAGCAGGGAGTGGATACCTTCTCCTCAGACTTTCTGAAACCTGACCCCATGCAATCCCTGGATTTCAGCAGGCTCAGCTCCCAGCAGGTAGAAGGGCTCTGAAATGAGTGTTACCCTAGATCTAACACCCGGCTGCCTATGACTCCTGACACGTGGGCCCAGTGTCATGCTAATGGGCTTTGGCCCTGGTTTCCTGTGCAGATAATGCCAACTCCCTGCTATGAACAAAACTCTGCCCTGAAACCCTGACACTGAGCCTAGTAAGACCAGTCACAATAACAATGGCTACCACTTCTTGTATGTTTACCATGTTTCTGACAACTTATATACTCCTATAACGGTTAAGAATTATCATCCTGGTTTTACGGATGAAGAAGCTGATGTTCACACAACTAGGAAGCAGTAGAGCAGGCAGGCAAATTCAGGACTAACAGGGCTCTGTGTCTTGGGGCACTATGTTCTGGGCTGTCAGTTTTCCACAGGAGCCATTCTCATCTCTGGGTCATGTTCCAAGCCCCCACTCTGCCAGTCCTGGCTTCCTCCTCCTGCCAGGGCTGTTGAGGTGCCAGCCTATCCTGGAATTAGGAAAAAGAGAAGGGTCCTCTCCATGAGAGGACTCTGAAAAATCAACCCACTGCTCCAAGGACAGGCTTCCACCAAGGAAGAGGGCTCATAACCAGATGGGAAGTACCTGGGCACTAAGCTCTTTCTGCCCTCCCTGGGCCTCCTGCATGTCCTGGCGTAGGGCGCTCAGCTCTTGCTGTCGAATAGAGTCAGCTTCTTGTAAAACAAGGAGTCTCTGTTCTTTTTCCATCAGTGACAGAGTCAGGCTAAAAAGAGAGGGGTCAGAGGGCTAGGCCATTCTCTTGGGGAATGAAGAACTACTTTCTCATCTGACTATTCTAAACATAGCATTAATAATTAAAATATAATAGAAATTGTAGTGATAATGATTACAGTAAAAGCTAGCATTTATTGAGTACTACTAAGTACTCCTATGTACTTCATGCATATGATGCCTCATTTCAATTTTATAGTTTATTCTTCTCTAGCAAATTCCACATATATCTATACAAGCACCTAAAATTCAATATCCAAATATCAATATTTGGATATTCCCACCCACTCATCTCCTGTGTTCCCCAGCTCAGTGAATGGCACTTCTATCCAGTGTCTGAACATAGAAACCTTAACCACTTTACAGACTTCTCCCATCCAATCTACAACTTACATCCAATCTACAACTATATATAATTGATTCTAATTACCTTAACAACCCTCAAACCCCTGCTCTCCTCCCCTTCCCCACTTCCCTACTCTGGTTCAGCTTTAGTATTTCTTATGTGGACAATTGTACCAGCCTCCTAACTTGTCTTCTAATGCCTCTAATTGCATCACCAAAAGGATCTGTTCTTTCTCAAACTCCTCCAGCACTAAGAATACATGCTGCTCTTCACTCTGAATGGTTGTATGTCACTCCTGATGTTTCACGTCATTACATCATAAATTGAGTTATGCCAATTTCCCCGCTTAAAACCCTGCAGTGGTTTCCTACTAAACTTAAACTACAAATTCCTTGCCATGGCCTACCAAGTCCTGAATGCTATGAACTTCTCCAGCTCATGTCACCTTCCTCATTCCCCATGTTCCAATCACACCAAACTCTTTCAGTTTCACCAAACACTGTAGGCTTTTATCTGCCTCAGGGCCTTTGCATATGATTTCTATTCCTACTGATAGAACTTACCCTCACTCCTTTTGCACAGGTGGCTTCATTTCATGCTCAGTTTAAATGCAACCTCCTGCAAAAGGCCTTCCTTAACAATCTTTGTAAAATAGGTCTCCTCTCTCTTACCCTGTTTCCTCCCCACCACGTGCCATACTCTGTAACAATTCGTTTTAGAGATTATTTGATTAATGTTTCCCCACAAAACTACAAATTCTACTGTGGCAGGGACCATACAGTCTTGTTAATCACTGTATCTCCAGCTCTGGCATAGTGTCTGGTGCATAATGGGTGTTCTCTAAATATTTACTAAATGAATGAAGTGCACGTTTTGAAGACAGGGACCATGTCCTCTCCACATGGCTACATGTACATCCCAGACGTACATGTAGACAAGAAAGGCAAGGTGGCCTCAGCAAAGAACTGTTAATGTCAGTGACCACTGTAGCCAGACAGACAAGCCACCTCCATGGCCTGTCTAGCCTACCTGGCTTTCTCCTTCTCCAGCTCCTTCTGAATTCGGCTATATTCCTGGGCCTCTCTCAACTTCTCCTGAACCTCCTGCTCAATCAGCCTCTGGGAGTCATCCTGGGCCACCAACTGAGACTTCAAGTCCTCCATCTGGAAAGTTAAGGGCATGAAGACCAAGATGCCAGGGCAGGCTAGTGGGAGGATGCTTCTCACCTAGGGCTTTAGGGTCCTGCAAGGTGTACCACAGTCAGTGGCCATTTCCAATGCTTGGGATGTTCTACCAATCCCTACACACTGTTCTTAACCCCCTTCCTCAGTACTGTTCAGCCTGGTCATCTGTCTCCCCAGCCTCACATATGCTGCATAAAGGCAGGCACAAATAAAAATCTTGGCTGAATACAATTACTGCCAAAGGCAAAGTGATAGGTAAGTGGATTGTGATTGTATTTTTTAAAATAAAAAATCAGAACATCATCTGGTATAGGATTCTGAGCAGGAGAAGTGACCTGAGTAAGAAAAGCAATCTGGTATATAAAAATACCAGATGTTTGGTGAAGATGGAAAGAACAATTGAAACTGAGACTGCTAGAGAAAACCTAAGTTCCGTGACCTTTACAGAGAAAGAGATTACTATCCCAGGGCTCTCTGCTCAACTCTGAGCACCCTTTAATTTTCCACTCAGTATTGTGGCCCACCCCCACCATCCGAAGCTCAGGCAGCAGGGCCAAGGATCCCTTGTCCTGCGGGAGGGAGTGGGAAAGCCCGGCTGTGCTGGGGAAGGACTATGGGGCTGGCGGAGAGGAGGTGAGGACCTGCTTCTGCAGGTCTATTTTATCCCGCAGCAGGGCGCGGCCCTCTTCTCGGAGGGCAGCAATGTTGTCTCTGTGCTGCTGGGCTGCCTCCTTCAGCTCCTGCTGAGCCTCCTGAAGCTGGGTCTGCAGCATCCCAGTGGTCTCCTGCAGAGGGATAGGACATCAGTGAGTAGAGGAAAGGTTCCATTGGGGCCTTGGTCTCAAAATTTGTGTTGTATAAATACTGTTTTGTTGAGTGGGCAAAGGCTGAGGCAGCAGCCAGCAATCCATGTTGTTTCTACCTCAACTCCTCACTTCCTATTGCCTCTTCCCTCACAAAGTGCACTGGCTCACGCAGGTTTCCTGGTCAGGGTCCATGAATTGGTAACAGTCCCTCACCCCGACAATTCCAACGGCCTCCTGACTGTATTCCTACTTCCACTTGATGCCACCATCCCCCTACAAACACACACACACTCTTCTCCACTAAAGCTAAAGTGTTTAAAAAAAGAAACACATACACATACACACACACAAACCATGTTCCACCCCTGCTTTTTAAATACCACCCAACAGTTTCCCATTGCCCTTAGGAAAAAACGCAAGCTCCTACTATGCCTGAGGAAGAGCTCCCACCTACCTCTCCACTTGCCCCTGAGTTTATCAAGTTGCAGCCAAACTGCCTCCTTTTTGTCCTTGAACTCCCTAATCCTTTTTCTGTCTGTTCCAGAGCCCTGATGATGGCTATTTCCTCTGCCTAAAGTGTTCTTCAAATGGCTGGCTTCTTTCTTCTTTTCAATGTCTTTATTGAGATATAATACACATACCATACAATTCACCCATTTAAAGCATACAATTCAGGCTGGGCATGGTGGCCCATGCCTGTAATCCCAGCACTTTGAGAGGCCTAGCTGAGAGGACCATGTGAGGCCAGGAATTCAAGACCAGCTGAGCAATACAGCAAGACCCAGTCTCTAGGCTGGGCAAGGTAGCTCACGCCTGTAATCCTAGCACTCTGGAAGGCTGAGGAGGGAGGATTTGCTTGAGGTCAGAAGTTCGAGACCAGCAAGAGTGAGACCCCATCTCTACTATTAATGAAAATAGAAAAAAATTAGTCAAGCAACTAAAAATAGAAAAAGTTAGTCAGGTGTGGTGGCGTGCACCTGTAGTCCCAGCTACTCAGGAGGCTGAGACAGGAGGATTACTCCAGCCCAGGGCAGCCTGGCCAACAGAGCAAGACTCTGTCTCAAAAAAAAAAAAAAAAAAAAAACTTTGTCTCTACAAAATATTAAAAAATTAGCTGGGCATGGTGGCGCACACCTGTAGTCCCAGCCATTAATACTTGGGAAGCTGAGGCAGGAAGATCACTTGAGCCTAAGAGTTTGAAGTTACAGTTAGCTGTGATGATGCCACTGTACTCTAGCCCAGACAACAGAGTGAGACCCTGAGAAAGGAAGGAAGGAAGGAAGAAAGAATACAATTCATGGTTTTTAGTATATTAATAAAGTTGTGCAACTATCATTATGACCAATTTTATAACATTTTTGTCATAGCCAAAATAAATCCCAATCCCATTCACAGTCACTCCCCATTCCTCTCCCCACCTCCAGCCACTAGTCTGCTTTCTGTCTCTATACAGTTGTCTGTTCTGGATATTTCATATAAATGGAATCACATAATACATAATATGTGGCCTCTGGTGAGTGGGTTCTTTCACTTAGCATAACGTTTTCAAGGTTCACCTATGTTATGTCATGGAGTTGTCTTTTTTTTTAAGAGTCAGGGTCTGGCTCTGTCACCTAGGCTGGAGTGCAGTGGCTCAACCACAGCTCAGTGCAGCCTTGAACTCCTAGGCTCAAGTGATCCTCCCATCTCAGCCTCCCAAGTAGCTGGGACTACAAGCACACACCACCACATCTGACTAATTTTTTTTTTACATTTTTTTAGAGACAGGGTCTTGCTATGTTGCCCAGACTGATCTTGAACTCTTGGGCTGGAGTAATCCTCACGCCTCGGCCTTCAGAGCAACGGACTGGCTTCTTTTGAAGTTTCAAGTCTCATCTCAAATGTCACTTTCTCACTGAGGCCTTCCTTAACTACCCTGTCCAAAGTGACTTCCTTTGAATCACTCTCAATTATATCATCCTATTTATTTCCTTTATAGCACTGAAAACAAATGGTAATGATCTCATTTATTCTGTGTCTGCTCATCTATTGTCTGTCTCTGCCACTAGCATGTAAATTCCTTGAGGGCAGGGACTACATTATATTGACTATTGTGCCACACCTGTATGTACTTGTCATGTGTTAGCACATACACAGGGCCTGGCACATAAGAACTATTCATTGTTGAATGGGTAATGAATGTTTCTTTTATTTCCCCACCCAGGACAACCCTCCATACCTGCTCCTTTAACTTCTGGACCTTCATGTCCTGCCTTAGCCGTTCCAGTTGTTGGCTAGCATCTGCCAGCTCCTTCTGGGTTTGCAGCAGTGTCTCCAGGAGGGACACTCTCTCCTTCTCTGTTGCCAGCTGCATCTGTGGAGGGGTAGGAAGGGCAAGGGCTTGTTGGCTCATGGTTATCATGCTTATCCGTGAGGCCACAAGCACGTCCCAGCTGCTCTAGGGCTCTTCTAACAAATGAAGTGGGGTCTGAGGACAAAGGAAGGCCTGAGCCCATGGATTCAGAACCAGGAAGTGCAAAGATTGTCAGGTTTGCAAACTGACAGGATGTGGTAAATGTTAGCCCTCTCTCAGGAAGTACGACATACTGCCGGCCCTGCAGCTAACGGTGTGGATCACCCTGCGCACTAGTAGCTGTGGGTAGCTACACTCTCTTCTGGGAGCCCCTCCACAGCACCACTCTTGGGAGTGGAAAAGGAAATGGTCAAAGGTAAGAGGTTTGCAGATTTGGATGTGCAGCTCCAATCCTCCTACTTTCCCACCTGGCATAGGGCACTCTCGGCCTGGGTCCGTTCTTCTTCTCTCTGTGCCTGGATGGCCTCAGTTTCTGTCTGTTGTTCCCTCAGCCTCGTTTCCAGCTCCATTTTTTCCCTCTCTAGGCTCTCCAGAGCCTTAGCCAGCTCCTGCTGGTGCCAGGAGCGCTCTTTTTCCTGGTCACATGAAGGAAATGCTGTTAGAACCGAATGGGTCAGGAGAGGAGCAGAAAGAGCTAATCGCTAGCTGTGTGACCTCAGTACCTCTCTGAGCCTGTTTCCTTACTGAAAAGTGAGGCTAACAATCCTTGCCTCATCTATCTTACCAAATTTTATGAGAATCAAGTAAGATTTATAAAAAAATCAAATAATACATGTAAACATGCCTTCTAAAGTACAGTTGTCCCTCATGTATGCTATGAATATCTGTTATTTCTAAAGCAACCACATCATGGTTGATGATTGTAACAACGAACTGAGGCGCTGACTCTGGCTCTCTGCTGTCTCTTCTCCTTTGCTCAGGGTTGCAGAGTTGGCCCCTCAAAAATCAGGCCTAGCTCAGCAAAGATGACTCCCTACATTATTCACGAGCTTTAGAATAGGAGTCCTTGTTCTCCCAGAGGTCTACCAGTGACCAAAGCCTTTCCCAACTTCCCCAACTAGTTAAGAACCCTCTATTATGTTTTCAGGATGGTGGTGAAGGGCCCCTGAGTTGGGCAGTCTGGGTGACAATCTTTAAACTGCCTCTACTAGTATGACCTCAGCCAATTTCTAAACATCTCTATGCCTCAGTTTCCTCATCTACAAAAATGAGGACAACAACAGTGCTGTCCTCCTGGGGTTGCTTTGAGGATTGGGATAAGTCATGTAAATCACTTTAAATGTGCTTGACACACTGTAGGCAGTCAGTATACAATAGCTAGTTTCCTCATCATATTAGTCATTCCCTGCACCTTTACTTACTCTGAAATGCCCGTAAGTTTGTAGTTATCTATTCATTTAATGGGAATGCCTCTTCAGCCCTTTCCAAGGTCTTTTTTTTTTTTTTTTTGAGATAGAGTCTCTGTCTGTCACCCCAGCTAGAGTGCAGTGGTGTCATCATAGCTCACTGTAACCTCAAACTCCTGGGCTCAAGCAATCCTCCTGCCTCAGCCTCCCGAGAATAACTGGGACTAGAGGAATAGGCTGCTGCGCCCAGTTAATTTTTATATTTTTAGTAGACACAGGGTCTGGTCTCGAACTCCTGAGCTCAAGCAATCCTCCTGCCTCAGCCTCCCAGAGTGCCAGGATTACAGTGAGCCACCGTGCCTGGGCAGTTCTTTTTCTTCATAGAACTTTCAGAGACGTTTACTCGTTTATATATTAACATATTTAATGTTTAATATCTGTCTTCCTACCAAGACTTTAAAATCCATAAGGAGAACCATGTCTAGTTTGCTTCCTACCATATTCTTAATAGCCAGCATCATGCCACACAGTTAAGTACCAATCAACATTGCTTGAATGAATGAATGACTGAACACATCAGCTACTGGACTGCTAGCCTAAGAATGGCATTGTATAATGCTGCAGTTATAGGACGGTCATGAATGACAAAGCTTACACTCTGGTTCAAAAAGCCAACTATAAAAATATGGGAGAGGCCGGGTGCAGTGGCTCACGCCTGTAATCCTAGCATTCTGGGAGGCTGAGGCGGGCGGATTGTTTGAGCTCAGAAGTTCGAGACCAGCCTGAGCAAGAGCGAGACCCCGTCTCTACTAAAAATAGAAAGAAATTAATCAGACAACTAAAAAAATATATAGAAAAAATTAGCCGGGCATGGTGGTGCATGCCTGTAGTCTCAGCTACTCGGGAGGCTGGCAGAAGGAACGCTTGAGCCCAGGAGTTTGAGGTTGCTGTGAGCTAGGCTGATGCCACGGCACTCTAGCCCGGGCAACACAGTGAGACTCTGTCTCAAAAAAAAAAAAAAAAGTGGGGAAGATGAATTTTAACAGTAGTAAGGTGTTTACAAAAAACTGATCTATTTGCTCCATATGAGTTAGAAATGTGTTATGGCTACAAGAACAACTAATTCTGTGATGTCCAGGAAGTAATAGTTCAGCATTGCTAGTTAGACCATGAACAGAATATTCTGCCCAGTTCAAAGTACCACCTTCACTCTGGGACATGAGTAAATTATAATAAGCCTAGAGGAAAGCAACTATGTTGGTGAGGTATTTAAAGCAAATCTAAGGCTGACTTGTTTCAGGTAATAGACTTTGCTCAACATGAATTTTCTGATAACTAGATCTATCTAAAATAAATGGGCAGCTATTGATGGAATACAACAGAAGCTAAGCAACCATTTGGAAGGGATATTATAGAAGTGGACATAGCATAAATAGTTAAAAATTTGGGGTCTTAATCCTTGTTCTACCATTTATTAGTCATGTAACCCTGAGTGACTTCTCTATGCATTTATTCACATTTAATATGTGAATAAAGCATTTCGCATGGTGCTTGGCATGGGGAAGTGCTTAGTAAATGTCCAAGGATATCCAATATCATTACTGTTAAAGGGGATATAGGGACTAGATGGAAGAATGGAGAATATAACTTGTAAGAGTTTTTCTAATTGCTAGGATTCCAGGAGAAGGCAGTCACTCTTAAAACTAACAGACTGTCAAGAGTTGTAAGAGGGCAATCAACATTCCAATCAGTAGGGAGATCATGAAATCAGATAATCAGAAGTTAGGAGGATGATCTGAATGAGAAAAAAGGAGAAAAGAAGGAAAAGGCCCTTTCATGACCCAGGTATGGCCATAATAATCAATCCTTTCAGGGAAACCAAGGCTATGTAGCTAGCTTACCATTCAGCAGTTATATAGCATCTTTTTCTTGTGGGGTTTTTAGTAGATGATATGACTGATTCTTGCTAGGAAACTGCCTTCTGGACACTGTTCACTCAACGAATATTTTCAAGTACCTACTATAATCTAGGCACATAATTCTAAAAACAAGCAAACTTCTAGTTATCATCTTGCCAACAGGTCTGCCTCGTATTAACAATCAAATCACAAATACACATCAAGCTCAAGTCAACTTCCATTTTCTGATATCTGACAAATAAGATCTCTGAACACCCCAGCTACAAAATAGCAAAAAATGCTGGATAAAATAGTAAATATATATTTTAATGTATTACTGAATCAGCAGGAAAATAACAAAAATTCCACAGGAGCCAAAATCAAAGCAACACCTGTGATGTAAAGAGGTAAATGAGCACAGAACTGGCTTTCTACTAGGGACATTTGTTGTGCCATATAACCTTGAAATTCATTTTGGGACTATGTGGGGAAAAGAGGAGATAAAGGTGGGGAATCTGATAGGAGATTCCCACATAAATCTGGACTTCCAAAGGGCTGAAAATATAAATTAGGGAAAAGAGACTAAAAAAATGACCAAGAAGATATGAAAAAATAACTGAATAGAATATCTAGAAATAAAAAATTTAGTAGGTGAAATTCAAAACTTGGTGAATAAACTAAATATCAGATCAGACACAGAGGAAAAGGGAAATTAATAACTAGAAGAGAGATCTGAAAAGATCACCCAGAACACAGTATGGAAAGAGAAAAATAAATATGGAAAATGTAAACAAGAGTGAAGATACATGGCAGATAGATTAAGAAGGTCTGATGTTCAACTAATCAGAGTACAGAAAGAGAGAAAAAAGTAGGAAAGAAGTTATATTTGAAGAGATAATATATGAGAATTTTCCAGAATTGATGTTTCAACATGTAATCTTAGATTCAGAAGGTCCAAGAAGTTCCAACAGAATAAATTTTTAAAATACACACTAGACACAAGAAACTGCAGAATGATTAAACTGAGAGCTAACTTCTCAATACCAACACCGTTGAGAAAAAGTAACTATCATGCTAGAATCTCATACCTGAAGTTTATACCCACTGAAACTATATCTTTCAAGAATATTGTATCTTTCAAGAATAAAAGCAAAATAGAAACATTTTCAGACAATTTACTACCAATAGACCCTCACCAAAGGAAATCCTATTCCAGTCAGAAGGAAAATAAATCCCAATAGGAAGTCTGATATGCAAGAAGGAATGGTGAGCAAACACTTGCAAATTCATCATTGTATCTAACCAAATATTGACTGTATAAAACAATAAAAATGCATAATTTGCGATGTTAAACTAGTTAGAACAGAGCACATTGAACAAAACAGCACATACATCAGGGAGGGGCAAATGCAGGTAAAATGTTCTAAGGCCCTTGTGTCATTGAGGGAAAGGGTAAAAACACTGATTTGCTTGAGATTGTATTAAGTATTTATTTCAAAATATTAAAGGTAACCACTAAAATAATTTTTTAGAAATACAGTACACATCATCCAAAGTTGTAGAGAGAAAAAAAGAGGTGAGAAAAAAATACAACATAATTACCCCAAGAGGGTAATTTAATCCTCTAAAAGAAGTTAAGAAAGGTGATTTCTCCTCTCCAAAAGATATAAAAAGACAGAACAAAATAGCATAAGACCATAGAAATAAATACAAATACAAATAAAATCACAATAAGACAAATCGACAAAGTTCTATAATAAAAAAGAAACACGAGGCCGGGCGCGGTGGCTCACGCCTGTAAT
>NW_012136303.1:1050846-1071540 GCF_000956105.1 Propithecus coquereli
ATATATATATAAAATAAGCCGGGCATGGTGGCGCATGCCTGTAGTCCCAGCTACCCGGGAGGCTGAGGCAGTAGGATTGCTAGAGCCCAGGAGTTTGAGGTTGTTGTGAGCTACGCTGATGCCATGCCACGGCACTCTAGCCCGGGCAACAGAGTGAGACTCTATCTCAAAAAAAAAAAAAAGAAGCTGGATTTTGTACCTTGGTGACCAAATTTCACTCTCACAAGCAGCAATATCTGGACCACGAGCTGGAGCACTCACTGATGGCCATGTCTGCCTCTCCCGTCCCCCAGCCATATCGACCACCTACCCATTTCTCCTGGAGCTGGTTCACCTCCTCCTCGTGGGCCACCTTCTGTTGCTCCAGCGCAGTCTGTCCCTCTTGCTCAGCCTGGGCCAGCTGTCTGGCTGCTGTATCCCGTTCCTGTTCTGCATGGCTCCGTTCAGCATCCAGTTCCAGCTTCAGGCACCTCACTTCCCCTAAGATGCCAGGGACAGGATCAGGCCACTGGGCCTCAGCCCCACTCCTTTTCCCTAATAATATTCTTCTCCCGCCCCCCGCCCCACCTCATGAGCAACTACAATCTCAGAGGCCCTGAGACTAGCTGGAGAAGGACCTCTAATAGCCACCCACTGCCACCCTGGCTTTCAATAAGGAGTGTGCCCCATCTCAGTTGGGTTCTCACCTTGGATTACTTCCTTAGCTTGAGTGACAGTTTGAATCTGGACCTCCAGCTGCCCCTTGATGACCTCTATCACAGAATTTTGTTGTTGGGTCTCAAACAGACTGCTCTCCAGTAGCTCCTTGGCTGAGCTGTGAGGTTGAGGAATCAGGAAAAGTTCTTATCCATCAAGCCCCTTACCCTTCCTCAAGAGGAGTTGGGTTCTAAGTACTGGCTACCTGGAGAAGTTAGGGGGGCAATTATAAATTTATAACTCATTTAGAACACAGGTACTTAGGGCAGGGAGCTTAGCCTGGCTACCCCTTGCCTAGCAAAGCTCTCCCTGTGCTTGGCTGATCTGGGTCTGGGCCCTACCTGAGCCCCAGTAGTTGTTCAGTGAGGTCCTGCCGGTCTCGCTCCACAGCCTGCAGTCGCACCTCTAGAGCTGCCCTCTCTCGTACCAGGGCCTCCTTCTCCTGGATTACCCTGGCAAGCACTTCTTCCTGTCGTTTGGCCTCCTGATGCAGCTGCTCCAGCTGAGCTGAGGCTGCCTCCTGCTGGTGACGTGCCTAAGGGGAAGAAATTGGTGAGACATAGAACAGAGGCAGGATCCCCCCAGGGCTGTTACCACCAGGTTAGGGCCACTGGTAACTGGCTCTTTGGAGAGTCCCAGCCCAGCTCTGTGAACCCTGATCATTGCCCACTCAATACCAAGTGGCATTTATCTTTTTCCCTGATCAACCCATAGAGCCCCCAGCTCAGGAAGAATATTCTCCTATGAGCAAGACCCTATGCTAAGGAGAGCAGGGGATCTGCCCCTAAGGAGCTCTAGTTTTGAGAAGACACACCCATAATACCAGGAAGAAAAGTGATCAGTGTCCTAACAAAGGGACTCTGAGAAGGGACAGTATGTGTAATTATTAGGACAATGAGAGGTTTGGTAGAGGAGAAGGATGACCTTTGAGCCAGGTTCATTGGTTTAGGAAAAAATTTACTGAGCTGCTATTAGGCACTGTGCTATTAATAAAAGATGGAGGAATAATAACAAGTAAGGCAGAGCCTTGCCTTCAAGGAGCTTCTGGTCTAATGGTGGGGACATATAAATAGATAATTGTAGTATGAAGGGCATAGTTGTTGAAATAAGCATGAGGTGCTAAACACAGCATATGGGAAAAGCATCTAATTCAAACTAGGGGGTATAAAGTAGTGGAGAATGAGTAAAGGAAGCCTATTGAAATTGTTTTACAAAATTGGATGAGGGCCGGGCATGGTGGCTCAACACCTGTAATCCTAGCACTCTGGGAGGCCAAGGTGGGAGGATTGCTTGAGGTCAGGAGTTAGAAACCAGCCTGAGCAAGAGCGAGATCCCACCTCTACTAAAAACAGAAAAACTAGCCAGACATGGTGGTGCACGCCCATAGTCCCAGGTACCTGGGAGGCTGAGGCAGGAGGATCCCTTGAGCCCAGGAGTGTGAGTTTGCTGTGAGCTAGGATGATGCCACTGCACTCTACCCAGGACGACAGAGTGAGACTCTGTCTTAAAAAAAAAAAAATTGGATAATATTGTGCGAACTAGTAACACTGGTTATTTCTAGGAAGTAAGACTTTTTCACTTCCTGAATCATTCCTGCAGTGTTTTAATTTTGTACAATGAGCATGTATTACAGCTTAACATGATGGTGTCAGTTTTGTCTTCTCACCTCGCTTAGTTTCTCTTGAATTTCTTCTTTTTCTTCTTGGAAGCCCCTGAGTGCTGTCTGTAGCTCTGCTCCAGTCTCCTCCGCTTTCTGCAGCTGAGCCTCCAGGTGAGTTTTCTTTTCCCACAGGGCTTCCCTGCTCCTCTCTGCCTCCGCCAGGTCCACCTGCAAAGCATTTCTCACCTGCTCTGCTGCCTCCATTCTGCTGCACACAGACTGGTTCTCCTGCTCTAACTACTGGCCGAAAAGAGAAGGGAGTACAGGGAATCAAAGACAAATGGTTATAGTTTAGGGATCAAGTGTGAGACTGAAATACAAGTGAGATATGAATCTATTCTCCAAAGATGAACATAGGAGTGTTTATAAGAGAGGATGAGAATCCATTCATATGATCTAGTACCTACATGCCAGGTACTAGACAGGCTGGATGCTGGGGACAGAGAAACAAAAGGCAAAATCCTGCTCTCAAAGAATTCAGAATAATGGAACATAGAACATTTCTGGGGCTGAAGGGAACAGGGGTACCATGGAGGTTCCTTATTAAAATTGTAAGTTAAATTTGTAACCTATAGAGAAGAGTGTTTGGGACTTAGGCTCTTTAGCAGATCCTTTTCTCATGATTGCTATTATCTAACCTAATAGGATTAAAAACCTAGTCTTCCTTCTAGAGGACGGGCCCATTCCCAGCCCTGGTGATTTACCCTAATGCCCAAAAGTAGGTCTACTGTAGGTGTGGGAGGGGAATATTTCTAATGGCTAAGCCCAATCTGTATAGTCTTTTCTCTCCTCTGCACTGTAAATGTTCCTTTTGCTCATTTCAGAACTACATTTGGAAGCTGATCTGTCTTGCACTGATCCATTAAGGACTCTGCCCAGCCATGGGCATCAGCTTCATCTGTCACTGGCTTGTGCTTAATCAGGGACCAGCCCTATCCTGGGGACCAGGGAAATCTTTGCTCACCTGGAGAAGCTGCTGGTTCAGACCAACTTTATCTAAGGCCAAAGCCTCATTTAAGGCACTGAGTTTGACAGCTGCTGCCCGAAGATCAGCTACCTCTGCCTTCAGGCTGTTCTCAGAACTCGACAGCTCTGCAATTGACTGTTCTGCCTAAAAACAAAGAGTGCCAAAGAGTTTTCCTGCAACAGTAAACAGTTCACATTCCCAACACCTGCTGCTTTTTTTGTATAGCGATCAGTTAACACTCCATTCCCTCTCTTACATTCTAAACAAGTTTTCCCTTCATTCATTCATTATTGAGGAGTAAGACAGGAGCTCACAGTATGAATGCACGGATGTAAGAATGTATAAACAACTACAATTGTAATGAGACCATAGAAAATGTAAGCACAAAGTGCTCTGGGAACTCAAAGAGTCAAAAAAAATTGGTAGAGGAATTGACAATTAAGTTGGGTATTGAGAAATGAGGAACAGTTTGCAGTTAAAGGGGGAGGAAAGAAGAAGTCCAGGCAAAGTGAAGAGTATATGCAAAGTATTAGGGTCATGAAAGAACATGGTGTAACTGAGAATGCAATTAATGCTATGTGGCAGGGGAAAAGGATATGAGGACTTAGGATGGGGTTTTGAAATGAAGAGGCTAGAAACACAGTTTGGGGCAGATGGCAAAGGGCTTTTGTTGTTGTTGTTGTTGTTTTGTTTTGTTTTTGAGACAGAGTCTCGCTTTATCTCCCCAGCTAGAGTGCAGTGGCGCAATCACAGCTCACTACAACCACAAACTCCTGGGCTCAAGCAATCCTCCTGCCTCAGCCTCCCAAGTGGCTGGGACTACAGGCATGTGTCACCATGCCCGGCTAATGTTTTATAAATTTTGTAGAGATGAGGTGTCACTCTTGCTCAAGCTGGTCTCGAACTCCTGAGCTCAAGCAATCCTCCCACCTCAGCCTCCCAGAGTGCTAGGATCACAGGCGTGAGCCACCACGCCCGCCCAGCAAAGGGCTTTAAATGTGGCACCACAAAGCCAGAAAGCAATTAAATGGTTTTAAGAGACTGACATAATATATGAAGTATAAAAATTTATACTTTGGAAAACTTTCTAATTTCAATATGGAGGGTATTTTGGGAGGCAGGAGACCCAGAAGCAGACTAGTAACTGAGGAAAGAAATATGAGGGGTCACGGCTTGAAGGGTAAAGAACGAGGCAGGCTGCATGGCTCTTCCTGGGAACACACCATTTTAAGCCGCCCACCCAGCAAGTAAGGAGAGAAGGCCCACGCACCCTAGCCAGCGCTGCGGTCACTTCTGTTTGCTCTTGCCTCAGTAACTCCCCGTCTAGGCGACTTGACTCCAGGGCTTCCCGAAGAGTGATCAGTTCACTGAGTGATTCTGATTGCTTGGCTTCCAGGCCCACCAGCGTCTCCTGACTAAGATGGGAAGGAGAGGGGTCTAGAGGAAGTCTTAGGGACTGGCTATACCCCAAAAGGTAACAGGAATATAATTACCTTTGCTATGCAAAAGAATGAGGAAGCTCTCTAAAAACTGATAAGGAAAGATCTCTAAGGCATATCAAATGAAAAAAGCAAGGTATAGAACAGTATATATGATGTACTACCTTTTATATAAGAAAGGAAGAATATATACTTATATTTACATGAAGAAGCACTGGATAGATAAACAAGAAATCAATTACTATTGGCCAAGCACAGTGGCTCATGCCTGTAATCCCAGCACTTTGGGAGGCCAAGGCAGGAGGACTGCTTGAGGCCAGGAGTTTGAGACTAGCTTGGGCAATATAGCAAGACGCCATCTCTACAAAAAATTTTTTAAAAATTAGCTGACATGGTGACATGTGCCTATAGTCCCAACTACTTGGAAAGGATCACCTGAGCCCAAGAGTTCAAGGCTGCAATGAGCTATGATCATAATACCACTGCACCCTAGTGTGGGTGACAGGGAAAGACCTTTTCTCTAAAAATTAATAAATAAATAAATAATGGTTACCTATATGAGGAAGGGAAATGGGATGAAGAAAAACACAAGTGGGAGTGAGACTTCTCTGTGTATATCTTTTTAAATAGTTTTGACTTTTGAATCATATATTATCAATTCAGATAAATTAAATTTAAAAATATACAATTATCTCTGTGGATTTTCTGCCCTTCCCCTTGGTACAAATCCCCCTAGCACAAGTCATGACACACATGGCAGTCCTTCAAGTTTCTGCTCTTCATGCCTATGAGGTATGTGCCAGGAAGTAGGGCACAGGAGAGGAGGGAAATACACCAAAGATGAATATGCCAAATAACTGCTCCCAGTTATTTATTTATTTATTTATCTGAGACAGAGTCTTGCTCTGTCTTCCAGGATAGAGTGCAGTGGCACCATCATAGCTCACTGCAAGCTCAAACTCCTAGGCTGAAGTGAGCCTACTGCCTTAGCCTCCCAAGTAGCTGGGACTATAGGCACTACGGGCACATGCCACCACGCCTGGCTAACCTTTTAATTTTTTGTAGAGACAGCGTTTCGCTATGTTGCTCAGGCTGGTCTCAAACTCCTGGCCTCAAACGATCCTCCTGCATCGGCCTCCCAAAATGCTGGGATTATAGGCATGAGCCACTGCACCTGACACCTGCTTCCAGTTATTAGAGACCTACTATATGCTAGGCTCTATGTTGGCATTTTCCAAAACACTGCTCTAATCTTCCCAACGATCATTCAAGGTAAGTATCATGAACCACATTTTACAAATAAAGTAACCTGTCCAAGTGGCAGAGCCATAATTCAAACCAAGCTTTTGCCCAGCTCTAAAGTCCTTGCTGCTTCTGTGACTTCATACAGGGGAATTTACTGATTAGCTAGGTCCATTTACTTTGGTTTTCCCTTTCTTGACCAGCTAATTTCCCACCCCATGTAAGCCTTACCCTTTAGCTAGCCCTGAACATGCCATGAACCTTGCTGTCTCCTTTGCCAGTCTACTTCTTTAGCCCTTCTCCCACTCTCTACCAATTAAAACAGGTTAAGAACCAGCTCAAAGCCTACCCCCTCCTCCAAAAAGATTTTCCTCATCCTCAATAATTAACTGTCACTCTTGTGCTCCCAAAGGACCTATCCTCATGTCATAGTTAGTTATGTACTCGTCTAACTTCTCTATTAGACTGTAGGCTCCCTGAGATGAGGACCTGTGTTTTATTCATTTCTGTATCCCCCACAGTGCCTCATTCCTTATGGGTTGGGCTCAGCAAAGTCTTTCTTGACTTTTCTTAAACTTTCTGTATTTGTCTTTCTGCAAAGGAAGGAGCAATAAGCTAATCTGAACCCACTATATGGCAGGCCTCTGTGTACTCCACTTTCCAAGAGAAGGGAGGTGGGTGGGGAGGGTGTGGAATTGAAGGAAGGCCAGACCCAGTGAGGAGGAGACTGGTTACACTTACAGGCGCTCCCTTTCCCGGACAGCCAGGTGCAGCTCTTCCTGCTGCTCCTCCTTCTCACCCTGAGCGGAGTCCCCCTGCAGCTGAAGCTCCATGTTTGCCCTTCGCAGGCGCCATGCCTCCTGCTCCAGCACCTCCAGTTGCTGCTGCAGCTCTTCCCTGGCCTTCTGCAGAAGCTCTCGCTCCCTAGAAGAAGGAGATCAGAGGTGAGCAGAGATCATGGAACCTAAAATCCTTGCTGGAAGCAGACATCACAGGGTCAAAGAAGAGAGGTGCCTGTTTCCTTTTCCAACATCCCATCTTTCCTTTTGAGTGGGAAACCATTTTTTTATAACCACAAAGACCCCAAACACAAAAACTCGTTCAGTAGAAACAAGCAGAACACAAAGCAAAGCAGCCCTGGGTCTCAGGACAAGCAGGATCAGCCAACCAAAACCATGATGGGAGTGGGTAAATGGCTGGATGGCGACTGAGAGCAGGCGTGGAAGCGTGGAGGGACAGCCCATCTGCTCACTTGCTGAGAGAGTCCACCTCTCCCTGGAGGTCCACAGTCTGCCCTGCCAGAGTGTCCCGCTCCCCAGTGAGTGTCTGCAGCCGCTGTCTCAAGGCTTTACCCTCTTCCTCCCACTGATCATGCTGCTGCTGCAAGAAGCTCACAGCCTCCTGGCAGCCTGAAAGCTGCTGCCTTAGGTCCTGTGGAAGGAAAGCAACAGAAACCAGATGGTGAGAAAGAAGGAAAGGACAAAGGAGAGATGTCAGAAGCCTGACAGAGGGGCTGGACAAGGAGGTTAGGGGTTGATGCAACAAGGATAAGCTGAAAATAGAGATGTGATCGGTTGAGAAGACAGAGGACCAGAGGTTATTGGGCTTCTGTGGTTCTAGAGTCTTAGGGTTCATCATCTCCAAATGTACGGTGGCATAAGGGGATGGTAAGTGTACTCGGGACCCTCAGAGTTGGGGAACACGTACCTATACTCTCCCAGGGCTCTGGTTCCCAATCTTTGCATAATGCTATGCAAAGACTACATGCAAAGTGAAGCATGCCACTAGCACGAAGAATATGCTGGTTACCCACAAGTACAGTTGGGCAGACACAAAGACTCCGATGGGCACTTTGGGATATTGACAAAATATCTCATGATTGGTCAACAAAGAGAATGGGGCAGTCCAGGCTAGGGAGGTACTTGGAGCACAAATAAGTTTAGGTATCCACCCCTTATGGCTAAAGAGGAATGCTAGGGGTTCTCACCTGCACAGCCTGGCGTCTCTGAGTCAGCACTGAACGCACCAGAGTAACAGCCTTGTCCGGGGCCTGGGAATTAAGCTGGGAGAAGCCACTAGAGTCCAATTCCAAAGAGCTCTCATGACCAGAGCCTTGGGCCATATTGTCCCCTTCTTCCACCATGACCTGAAACCCAACACAGTGGGGTCACCACCCTACTGACCAAGGCCTAGAGTCCATACAGAGGACTTACACTACAGCCTGGACAAATCTGATGCTTTCCTTCTCAGGTCCTCTCCCAGGGTGGGGGCAGAAGGGGCATATCTGAGAGCAAAAAAGGCTGGTTCCTTCAACTCCCCACCTTTGGTCATCCAATTCCAGGAGCACCAACAAGGATAAAGCATTCTCTGAGGTGATAATAAATGAGGAAATGAAGGACAAAGAGGCTATTGAGGTAGCAAAGACCAGAATCCAGCCTCTGGCCTGAGAACACAGCTGGCAACAGGAAAGAGGGCCTGGCCCACCAGACAGTGCTCAAACATGAATCCCTTAGGGTTCTAGTCATCAAATACACTCAGAAAACTCATCCCCATAAGACCCTAAACCCAAACACCTCAGAGACTGGAAATCTAGGCATGACTGAGAGGACACGGCCACCTGGGGAGAGGAGTAAGGCATGAATAGGAGGCTTTCCAGTACCTGGGTTATATCCTTGATCACCTGCTGTAAAGACAACTTCTCCTCTTGGGCATTTCTACTAAGAGATGCCTCATGTTCCATTAATTCTGCATGATTTGTCTCCTGAACAGGGAACACAATACAGCCTCAGAGCAAACTCTCAAAAGAGAATTTATAATTCCAGACCCCCAACAAGTCTCATTCTGTCTATTCCGTCAGCCCCACTTTTTCCCTAACCACGTATGAATGCTAATTGTCATCCAAGGAGTCTAAAGACTATCAGATGTGGTGATTGAAAGTTTAGATTAAGTGATTACAAGTTCCAAATTAGACTGCCTAGATTAGAATTCTTGATCTATCACTTATTAGCTTGGTAACCTTAGGCAACTGCTTCTTTGAACTTCCTTCTCTTTAAAATAGGAATAATTAACAGTGACTACTCCACAAGTTTGTTTTGAGGCTTAAATGAAAAAAAAAATGCATGTATTAATAAACTACTCAATAGTGCCTGACACGAGGCAAATGCTCAATAAATGTGAGCTGTTACCGGATGCGGGATGGCTGCTGTCTCTGCACAGTAGATTGATGCTTGAGACCTAAGGCTAAACCAGAGAAACCTCTAGCCCCACAGCCAGAAATAATCTTGAAGACTCAAGATCTCCTTTCTTCCTTCCTATCATGTTTGTGTTAGTGAAAGCCTGAAGACATAGCCTGCAGCTATGTTTTAATTGGCCTATACAAAATTTGAATCAGTATTTATAAATTGAGAGATTTTAAATAAAAATATTAATTTTCTAGCTTCTCTCAAAAAGTTAACATATAGGCCACACCCAGCCCCCATTTGTACAGGGCAACGATGTACTGAAGTTGAACACTGGATGCCTCCTCTAGATGAGACATTTATTCCTCAGGGCCCCACAATCCCTACCACTCCTCACGGTTTCCTTTATACTGAGCTCAGGTGTCCCCTGCAGTACTGAAAACTAAATCTGACAGCACTGGAAAACCAGAATTCTTACAACTGAACCCGCTTTGCTCATTTACATTATTTGAACCCTGTGGATATTGGAATTGGCAAATTCCTAATATTAAATAAAAAGGAATCAAGAAGGCACAAACAAGTCTGGCTCCCAGTTGATCGCAGCTTGGATGAGAAGATTGGGGCTGTGCATACGGATAGGGGGACGGAAGCTGCCTAAAATCAGGAACTGAAAATATGTAGAGATGAAAGGAAACATGGAATCAAGCCAGAGATTCTAAGATCCGACCTTAGAGAATCCCTTGGGTAACATCCCTGGCAGTTATTAAGCCAGTGACCAAAACCTGACTCCTTCACAAGACAGACTGCTCAACTACTAAACAGCTCTAGCTGGGAGACAAACTCTACCACCCTGTAACTTCTAGCCATTGACATTGGTTTTGCCCTAGAAAACATTAAACAAGTCAACCCTCTTCTTCCTATTGTCAGTCCTTCAGTTATGCAAAGGAAGCAACCACATTTTCGTGGGTCTTCAAAAGGCCTCAAGCCCTTTTTTCTCCAGGCTAAACATTGCCATTACTCCTCAGTTGTTTCCCATATGACTAGGTTTTCAATCTCTCCACAATCCACTTCCTGGTGACTCACTAATTTGCCAGTGTGTTTCTTAATGTATGTGCCACCTCTCTCTGATAAGGACATACTGCATACATGTGCCATTGCAGTTTCCCTAGGAATACAGTAGGAATAGTAGACAATTAATAATATTTATTTAATGAATGAATGAGTTAATTAATTTCAGATTCAGCCAAAATTTATTTTTTACCTTTAGATTATTTCATCAAGATACATTTAACTGGTATCCTGCACTATCTGCCCATAAAGGACAAGAAATCTACAAGCCTACTCTCAACTCCTTTCCAGAACAAAGAATCATGTACCAGGATCTCCAGTGTCTCTCTCAGAGCCTTTACCATCTTTTCATAATCTTCATTTTGCTTCTGAGACTGGGTCAGCAGAGCAGAGAGCTCAGTCACCCTAAAGAGAAGACATAGCACTGTCACCTGGGCAGCCCAAGCATATGGACAGAGCGACTATGCAGCACACCCCAGCCCAACACAGACACTCCCACTGCAGCCTCCCCAGAATCCCCTGGGTACCCCCAGCCCCTCTGCACTCCCTGAGTACCACATGATGCTATAGCCTTGAACTGGGGGGGAAGCAAAAAGCCACTCAGACACATGCAGGGATTTACCACATCTCAGGGCTGGAACACGTGTTTGGGGGCCCGAGAGCTGAAGGAAAGCCCTGGCCCAGGCCCTTCCAGGCCTCGCTTGATCTTGAAGTCAAGCACCCTGAAGCCAATAAGAACATCAGAATTGCCACATGGGATAGTCCCAAGGTCCCTCCAGCCCAAGATTCTGACTCTGATAGTTAAAAATGGGGGGCAATTCGGAGAAGATTATGGTCAACCTTCTTGGTATTAATCTCATGTCCAGTGAAATCACCAAACATCTCTATCACTTAACACTATATCTTGGAGCTTTGTGCTTGGTATTATATGGGTGGATAAATAAATATTTCTTGAATGAATATCATCAAAGAGTTTACATGTTTTTTGAAAGTCTTAATAATTTTATTCTCTATTATCTCTAAGAGCCTTAATTCATTGTATGGTCATTCGTTTAATTATTGTATCATTCAACAAACATTTATTGAATGTCTACCACACAGTAGGTGAAATACAAAACACTAGAGACACAAAACTAAGACATCTAAGACATCGTCTTAGATGTCTACTAAGACATCGTCTCTTTGTGTTTCTCAGTGCCTTTAAAAGCAAAAACAAAACAAAATAGTCCTGCAATTTATGTATACCACCAATAGGTGAAGACACAATCCTAGTCATGAGGCATAAACTGAACTTTGCCTTGAGATTTAATGGGGCTTACATTCCTGCCCCTCTTATCATCATTTTTTAAAAAACTATTTTACTATAATCCCAAAATTAAAACATCCTAACCAGAAAATAAATAGATAAATAAATAAAGGAATCTAAATAATCAATGAGATCAATGCTATAACGAGCAGGTAAAAAGACCACAGGGGCATAATAACTTAGTAGGCTACTGAGGTCAGAGAAGGCTTCAAAGACAAGGTGACATTTCAACTATGCCTTAAAGGATAAGGCAGAGAGAAAAGGGAGGGAGGCATTCCAGGCTAAGGTCAGCATGTACAAAGGCAGGGAAGCATGGAAGAGCTCGGCTGCTCTGGGAATGACAAGTAGTGTGGTGTTGATAGAGGATGGAGTCATAGCCAGCTCTATAAATCAACAAGAGAGAAACTGAGCCTGAGTCTGAAGGCAATCAGCAACAAGCCCCAACTGTGGCATCAGGTTTCAAACTAGACTCCCTCTGGCA
Source organism: Propithecus coquereli (assembly GCF_000956105.1). Lineage (NCBI taxonomy): Eukaryota > Metazoa > Chordata > Mammalia > Primates > Indriidae > Propithecus > Propithecus coquereli. The sequence goes on from NW_012136303.1 coordinate 1,062,885, forward strand.
TATCTCCTTGCCTTCCCATAGTAGAAATACTCTTGGAATCTCCCTTGCCTATTCCTAACACTCTACGGGAGTCAACTTTTCCCCAGTGAACCCTTCCTGGGACCCCAGGCCATCTTACTGGTCCTGAAGTTCAGCCTTCTCCAGATCCCCCTGACTCTTCAGCTGCATTAACTCCTGGCTCTTCTCATGGGCTTCCTTCTCCAGCTCCTGGGTCTTGGCTAGCAGCAGCAGCAGCTGGGCTGGCTCCCTCTCATCCACTTTCCCAGAGCCATTGGATTCCCAAGACTGTGCTCCCACGGTCAAGCGCAGACAACAGGTCAACAGGGACCCTGAAAGCCTCATGTGCTCAGCCTTTAGCTCTGTCAGATCTCTAAGTACAAGCAAGGAAAAGAGCAGATTCCAATAGGGACCAGGGAAGGCAGCATGGAGATCAAGCCCAATGAAGCCTGAGGAGCAGGTCTGGGAAAAATCTTCTGACCCCAACAATACCAACTCTCCCACCCCCCCCAGTCCCCCCACCAATCACCCCTTCTACAGCAGCCCATTGTCATAAGTCCAGAATTGGTAGGGGCAAACCTCCTCCTTTCTTATCCCCACACTGACCTGTCAGTCGCTGACTTCATTTCCAGGAAGTGGCGTCGGAAGGTGACCACCTCCCGCCATAGACCGAGAAGGCGACCATGCTCCCCTTTCAGGTAGCCCTTGAAGAACTGTGTGTTCAGAAACCCAGTTCATACCAAAGCACAGAGGACTATCTTTTGACAAACACAAGAGTCTTAGATTCCTCCTGACTACTGGCGGGAAGGAAAGAGGGATTTACAGGAAATAGCTTATGAATGTCTATTCAGGTTATACCAAAGAGTTTAATAAAGTTGGCAGTGAGAGTCAAGAGGTCAAAGGGCCTAGGACGGTACATGGCCTTCTTCTGGGCTAGATTAGAAAAGGATACGCAGTAGCTACTTAACAAATGGGAAGTAGTACCATATACTTATTAGGAGGAGTAAATGATATAATATATAATATATAAATCACCTGCAAAGAGCAAAGGCTCAAGAAACATTTGTTTCCTTTAGCTGTTACCTGAAAATACCCCAGGACCCAAAACTACTGTTCTTTTTTTTTGAGACAGAGTCTCACTTCATTCCCCTGAGTAGAGTGCTGTTGCGTCAGCCTAGCTCACAAAACCTCAAACTCCTGGGCTCAAGTGATCCTCCTGCCTCAGCCTTGCAAGTAGCTGGGACTACAGGCATGCACCATGATGCTCAGCTAATTTTTCTGTTTTTAGTAGAGACAGGGTCTCGCTCTTGCTCAGGCTGGTCTCGAACTCCTGAGCTCAAGCGATCCTCCTGCCTTGGCCTCCCAGAGTGCTAGGATTACAGGCATGAGCCACCATGCCAGGCCCAAAACTGGTCTTTCTTCCCCATTCAATTTCAGTATCTATTCTATCTCCTTAGCATCTAGATATGCAGACCTCCAGATCAGGGACTCAGTAAGCTTTCAGATCCATCTAAAATCTAAGCTAGTCACTTTTGCAGGAACAGAGTTGCTATGAGTGTCATGCCACCTGCCAGCAAAACCTAGACTAAGCAGGAAATAAGAGAACTAAGCTGAAGGCCTGAGCAGGGCAAAGCTGCCAGTGTAGACAGGTAAGGATGGTCAGAGACTTTAACAGCAACTGCTCAGTTTCCATCCAAGTCCTAAAGTTAACCCCTTCTAGCACTGACCAGGGCAGTGTCCAGAGTGCACAGCCCTCTTCTCACTGTTCCAGCCCTCTGTTTTTCCTACCTCCTGCTCCATCCGCCACTGGCTCTCCTTCCTCATTAGTTCATCCCGGGCCCGGCTCCAGTCCACTGTCAATTTTTCCACATCTTCCCGAAGGGCTTTATTCACCACGTCAGCTTTTTCCATGTGCAGTTGAAGCTGGGTGTTCACCTCTGCTAGACTCTCACACCTGCACTGGGGAGGGGTAAAATCAAGTGCAAAATAAAGGTCTGATCCAACCCTTGGACCTCTTGGGAATAAGATGGCAACCATAAGAATTTTCCATTGCTGGGAATTAGAGGGCTAAGGCTGAAGTCCATGGCTCTAATCCATGTTAGCCCTCAGGACCGAGGTTTCCCATCGGCTTTCTCCACCCACTGACCAATCACCCAGGTCAGAGACTTTGGGGTCCATCACCTCTGTTGCTCCTCCTCCAATCGGATTAGCAGATGTTCCAGGTTTGGCTCCTCCACACTTTCCCACCTCTGAGGGATCGGTCCCTGTGCCAGACAGAGAAAAACCTTGTTTATCTCCAAAGAGGATATCATTCAGACCAATTCCCTGATGCTCCCTTCTACAGCAGCCACGTTCTTTTTATTCTTTCTCCCTTTTGTTAGCAATATGCTTCTTTTCTTAATCACTGCATCCTGAAAGTAAATCCACTGCATCCCTTGCTCCAAAAGTGAACCAATGACCTCTCCTGAAAGATGGCCTTTGGTAGTGAAAAGAATCTCCAACTTAAGAAGCATAAAATAAGGCCAGGCCTGGTAGTTCATGCCTGTAATCCTAGCACTTTGGGAGGCTGAGGTGGGAGGCTTGCTTAAAAAAAAAAAAAAAAAAAAAAGCATAAGATACGTCTTTGACTAATGGCCTTTACTTCTACCACAGTAATTTTTGGACCTTGGGAAGTTAATTAACTTCTTGGAGCTACAGTGTCTTCAGCTACAAAATGAAGGCGATGTCATTCTCCTCAGAAAATTGCTTTGCAGATTAAATGACACAATTACAGATGCTCCTTGACTCATGATGGGGTTATGTCCCGATAAGCTCATCGTTAAGTTGAACATTTCATATATCAAAAGCATGTTTTCAACTTATCATATTTTCAATTTAATGATGGGTTTATCCAGACATCCTCATTGTAACCCAAAGAGTGTACTGAGTGCGTATAGTTTCTGTACCAGCACAAAGTCGAAAAATCGTTAAGTTGAAGCATAAGTTGGGGACCACCTGTATATGACAATGCCTAATAGTGCCTGGTTTACATAGAAGGTGCTCAGTAAGTTTTGGTTCTTTCCTTCCTCTCAGAGAACTTTTCTTAGGGAAATGTAGAACAAAAGTAAATGGGTTTTTCAAAGCCAGTTCTACCCAGACAGTAGCACAAGTATAACCTTCCACCACAAAGGGATAAAACAGATAAACACTGACACCTGCTGGAGGAAAAATGCACCTCTTCCCTCTAATTCCACATTCCTTCCAATCTAATTAAGTCTCCCAAAGCTACATTTCCTCCTCTTTAGAACTAAGGGTTGGAATCTGACAGTCCCGCTAGGTCTTTGGTTGGCAAATGAAACCTAACAAGTATATTCACCGAGGGCTCAGGGGGAGCATAGAACTCAGTCTCACTCACTCCAGTGGCTTCCAGCCGCTTCTCCAGCTCTTGGCACCAGCTCCGGTACTGCAACACCTGAGGCAAACAGAGCAGGCCCCGGGCAAGGCACACAGCTGGCAAAAATAGCCCAAACCAAAGGCCCCAAGCATCTCAGGCAAACCTGCTGTGAACAGGGGAACTGGGTGGTGATAGTGTGGTAAAGGCCATAACATCTTACAGCTTCTATCTGGGCATTTAAATAATACTTTCAATATGCCTCTTGTATGGAAGAGGCAAGATTATGGGCTTAGGACCTAGAAAACTTAGGGTCAGGTGTTAGCTCTAGATTAGGTGAGCAAACCTGGGCAACTAATTTAACCCTCATGAACATCTTTAAAATAAATACAATACACACCTCATGGAGTACTTGTGAGCATTAAAGTAGAAGCTGTGTATGAAAGCTAGGGGGTCTGGGACCTGTCTGACCAAGCTAGGTGGGCCATTCCCCTAACATGGCTCTGCCTCCCACAACCCTTACCCACCCGGCACCCAGCTCTAGGTGCCGAGGTGGGTAAGGGTGGTTCTCTTTTCCCCTCCCAAAAGGGCAGCTGCCTCACCTTGGCCTGCAGCTTCCTCACGAGGGTGGCTTGCCTCTGTTGGGCCTCCTGGGAGTTCTTCAGCTTCCGCCAGGAGGCTGCCTGGTTCTCTGCCATCTGCTGCTGTAGTGCCAGCACTTGCTCCTCTAGTACCAGCTGCAGCGACTGGGGCTTCATGTTGTTCAACCCAGGGCTTCCTGTCTCCATGGGAGTGCCAGACAGTAAGTCCACAGGTCCCTATGCCGCCAGAGGCTGTTTGCTCCCAGCAGGGCCTCTAACCATTGCTATGCCACTTCACTCTCCTCTTGAGCTAGGGACCAAAGCACATAGTAAAATGAAAAGGACTGTCTAAATGACTCAAATTTATTCAGCAAATATTTATTAAGTCTGACAAAGCTGGGCTAGACAAAGTAAATAGGTTCCTTTACCACAAGACTCCTCAAAACCTTTAAAATAAGATGGACCTTGATCTCTAAGAGGGGACTACGATGGCCATCATTTCCCAAATTTAACTGACCATGAGACAAGCTCACACAATTAGTGTTTCCTGGCGTGCCTTCTGGAACTCTGCACTAAACCAAGAGCTCCTGCTTTATCATTGCATCCCTAGTGCCTGGCACAGTGAACCATAAACATCTGTTGAATGAATCATTGAAAGTGTTCTGAATCTAGCAGGGGAAACAGACACAATTACAATACAATGTGGTGTGTGCAATAATACAGACATCACCGGAGAGTGTGGGAACACAAAGGGCACTTAACTCGGCTTGGGGGGCAGCTATGAACTATGTGAATCATCATGATCCCCATCACCATAGTTAATATTTGCTGAGTGCTCCTTTGGTCAGTCACTTTGTCAAGTCCTTGAAATGCATTATATTTATCTTCACAAGAATCTTGAAACCTTCCAATGCCTTCCCTTTACACTTCACCATAGGTACTATTATAACTCTTTATAAATACAGATGAGAAAACTGAGGCTTAGAAAGGCTAAGTAACTTGTCCAGGTCACACAGCTGGCATTTGATTGATCAAGGATTTGAACACAAGTAGTCTGACTTTCTGACAAAGAAAAGAAGTGGCAGGTATTTCAGGCAAGGGATACAGAACAGAAGGAAGAAGGAACCAGTTGCAGCAGGATGGCAAATTTTCCTCCCCCACCAGGAGCTGGGCCAAAATGGGGCAACGGGCCACCCGCAGTCAGGGGAGGCCAGCCTAACAGTGACCTTCAGAGATACCCAGAGAAGGGGAAGCATAGTGGTAAAGAAGAGTTCTGGGTACTAGTCCAAGCTCTGCCTCTAATGGGCTCTGTGACCTCAGGCACGCTACTTCCCTTTCAGTTTCCTTGTTCAAAAATGAGCTATGTGAACTCTGAGTTTCTTAGGCCTCTAAAACACACAAGTATCCTATATCCTGGGCTGGGGGGAGAGTTCTCTCATTTTATTAATCCTAAGACTCCCACTAGCAGAGTTAAGGAATATCTATATTTCCAACTACCTATCAAGAAAATAATATATACAGCAAATGCAAATCAGACATTTGCACATACAGTGGGAGCTGCAAGGGCCCCAGATCCTTTTAATGCACCAAACTGGTGATTTCCTACATCCTGGCTCAAATGCCATTTCCTATCACATCCTCCCAAATGAACCCAGGAAGAGTTCATCACTTTTATAGCTATACACACAGAGAGAATATATGTTTTAATGTCTATATTGTATTTTATCATCACTATTTGTCTACTTTCTCTACTAATCCATGAGTGTCTCAAAGGCAGGAGTTGTCTAATTCATTTTAATCATTAGTAGGTGGTCAATAATGCATAACGAAGAAGTGTGTGGGCCTCACTCCTGGAAGTTCTAAACCGTGGGCCAGAGATTACAAATCAGTGGCCTGCTGGCTCTTTTCAACCATAGGATGGTTTTTAAGAATTCAAATTAAGTGTCAACATTTACCATTGAGAGAACGCAAATAAAAATCTGTATTTCTGGCTCCTTTGGAAAACCAGAACATCTAGTGACCCTTAACCCACATTCACACAAGGCAAGGACCAGCTGCAGTTGAATAGTGCCTGCCCCCTTTAGCTAGGACATGTGCTTTCCAGTTCACCACAGCCTCCCCCGCCAATGCCTATTCTCTCTCTCACACTGATAGCAGATTTCAGTTGTCATTTATCATTGCCATGGTGTTATTGTTTTTCTTGAATAGAGTTATAGAAGAGAACCCAGCTTACCAATTTATATTACCTCCTGGGCAACTGAAGATACTTGAGTTTGCAGAGCCTGTGCTAGGCAGTAAGAAAAGTGCACCAAGTAGGAAGAACAGAGTGGTACCAAAACACCAGGCTGCCTCTTCCTAGCCTATGAACCAGGGCAATACAACCTTCCCCTACACTCAAACATCTTCCTTTTCTGCCCTTCCTTTCCACCCAGACTGTGTAACCAACTCACCACGACTCTGTAAAATGTTGGCTCTGCTGAGTTCTATGAAGCTCAATCCCTTTCTGCTGGTTAGAGGCACAGACCTTCCAGGAAACTGCTATTTTACCTCAGGATTTCTGCCAACCCTCTACCGACAATAAGAGTAGATCTGAGCTGCTTCAAGGGAACTAAGGAGCCTTTTCTCTAATACTGTGAGGGTTGAGCCATGCTTTTGCACATAGTAGGAGTTTCAGAGGCCAAAAAAGCCCCCTCACCCTCCTTTGAATCCCTATCCCAATATATTAGGTTGAACCATATGAAATTGCTAATATTCACCATTATTTTTTACCTACAAAAACGGAAATTTCATGTAGTTCAACCTAATATATCTGTAAGCAGTCCTGCCACAGTTCCAAGAATTCTCATTAAATCTTCTTTTAGGATAAGGCTACTAGTACATCATGCAATCTTATTTTACAGATAAGTAAACTGAGGCTTGCAGAGATGAAGTAATTTCATTTTATTCATATTTTGTTTATATGTCCCACTTATCTCAAAAAAATGACTTGAAATTATAGCAAATATACCATACAAGGACAGGTGTGGTGGCTCACACCTGTAATCCCAGCATTTTAGGAAGGCAAGGCAGAAGGATCACTTGAGGCCAGGAGTTTTAGACCAGCCTGGGTAACATAGCAAGACCCTGTCTCTTACAAAAAATAATAAAAATTAGGGCATGGTGGCACATACCTGTAATCCCAGCTACTCAGGAGGCTGAGACAGGAGGATCACTTGAGCTCAGGAGTTTGAGGCTGCAGTGAGCTATGATTGTGCCACCACACTCTAGCCTGGGAGACAGAGTGAGACTCTGTCTCAAAAAAAAAAAAAAAGTGGAGAACTTCTTAACTGAAGACTCTTGGATTCCACTCCTAGAGAATCAGTAAACCAGGAGTGGAGCCCAGGAATCTGCATTCCAGCAAATATTCCAGGCGATTCTGATACATGGGGAACACATTTTAGAAAGGAAGCACTGCATGAGGCTGTGAGCTGCTTTAGGGTAGAGACTGTGACTTGGTCATCTCTGACTCCAGCACCCAGCACAAGGCCTGGTACAAAATAGGTGCTCAGTATAAGTGTTGAGGGAATAGATAAATGGATGAGTTGATAGCAAGAGTGAGACAGCAAGCCTTCTGGTTAACCCGCAGCCAAAGGTAACCTGAGAAGGAAACACCCTGTTAAGAGCTATATTGTACCTTTCTCCTCTAAGAACACAAAAAGTTCTCAATAGCTGCTTTGAGAAATAGAGAAAGTAAGTGGGGAATAAAGGGCTTTAGGAAAGACACTGATTCTAAAAGGTAGACTATGGAGAGAGGGAGAAAAAACATCTCCAGGCATCAGAGAAAAAGATGCAAAGAATTAGTGGTGTAGGTTTCCATCCTAGGGAAATACTCCCATAGAAGGGACTGTGCAAGAATCAAGAATGTTCACTGCAACAATATTTAAAATGGAGAATAATAAAACAACCTAAATGTTATACACATTAAGCTCTTTCCTGCCTCTTTTCTGCCTTACACGTGCTCTGCTCTCTACCTAGATCACTTTTCCACCAGCTCTTGGTTTAGCTGATGACCTTCCCCTCCTTCAGATCTCAGCTTAAATGGTGCTTCCTCAACTAGATCTTCCCTGACCATGCTATCTAAAGTAATACTTACCCTGTATTTTCTATCACAGTCTTCTGTTTCTTTCAAAGCACTTTCCACTTATTATTTTATTATTTTTTTATCTATTAACTTTCTCCCCCTCTAAAATTTAAGCTTCATGTGGAGAGGAGGCTTATTCCTAGCATTTAGCAGAGAATCTGACACGTGGTAGGTGCTAAATGAATCAAGGCAGCCTCGGTGTTATAAAGTTTAATGACATAAAATCCATCAGCAAACTAGACAACATATTTTAATACTATAAGGAATAAACTGGTTTCAGAATACAAAGACATGCCCTTAAAGAGTAAGTGGAATAACAGAGGATCAAAACCAAATAGTAATCTTTGATCTCTGTAAAGGCAGATTCATTCATTCATTCTCTTATTTATTTATTCATTCACCCAGCAAAAATTTATTGAACATTGATTATGTTCTAGTATCAGATAATAATACAATGTATTAATGGCAAGTTGGAAATTGTATTAAAACATAATAAAGTAGTACAACTGGCTAGAGTGCCATGGCGTCATCTTAGCTCACAGCAACCTCAAACTCCTGGGCTCAAGCGATCCTTCTGCCTCAGCCTCC
>NW_012136303.1:1071590-1076839 GCF_000956105.1 Propithecus coquereli
AAAAAAAAAAAAAAAAATATGTATATATAGACACACACCATATATATATAGACACACACCATACTGATGTAATATGTTACTAATAGGGGAAACTGGGTCCAAGTTATAAAGGAACTCTCTGAACTATGCAATATTTTGTAAATCTAAAATTGTTCAAAAAACAGTTCATTTAAAAAAATGCTTTCAAGTCTTTTAAAACCAAACCAATCCTCATAAAACTAAAATTCATTAAAACAAAAATAAAGAGGAGGAGACGGAGAAAAATTACATTAGAAATCTTTCTGAAATTGAGATTTAGTTCTGAGCTTCCTCAAGACAAAGTTCAGCACCCTTTTATTAACACAGTGTCAGATCAGCCAGGGAATAAACTAGCAGAGCTCCAAAGGTATAATAGGTTTCAATGTCCCTCAGAAAAGGAAAAGGTCAGTAGCTGGCAAATGATAACAAACTGGATTGCACTCAAATGAGATGATGAGTGTCAGTCTACCTTGTAAACCATAAACCACTGAACAGATGTTATCATTACTGCAGGAAAAGGGAAAAGATTCACTTCTTTTATACACTAATTTATCCCATAAACGCTCATGAATTCCAACTCAGTACCAGGAGTCTGCCACAGTGGTACAGAAATGAACAAGACCTACTTCCTACTTTTTCTAGGAATCAGGCTGGGAAGGGCAGAAACCTTACTAAAGGCCAATAGCTACCCATGAACCCAGGGTTGAGAGTGACACAAGAGTGATATAAATTATGTATTTAGTCCTCCCTTGTCCAAAATACTCCAAAAGGAGTACTGAAATAAAGTTTAAAAGAGAAGCAACACCACCTAAACTTGCAGTAGAGGATTAAATGCCACAAGGACTAAGATGTGGGCTAGTATTATTAAATAGAATTAGTCACAGCAAAAAAGGAAAAACAGTGGAGGACACAAATATTTTATTTCCTAAGCAAGAAACTATGGTATAGATATTTGTATGCAGAAACAATTTCTGTTTATCTGTTTATCTGTATTCCAGAAAAAAAAAAATTAGCATGCGGCTCCTTATATAAATCTAATGTGAGGTCCCTCCCCCTGTTCTCCTCCCAGCCTCTCTGGCCTCTCCCACTCAGTCTCCCTTTGCTGGCTCCTCCTCATCTCCCCAACATTTTAAGGTTGGAGGCCCCAAGGGCTCCGGCTTCAGACCTCTTCTCCACCTAACAGCTCTCAACGTTACATCTCCAGTCCACGACTCCCTCTTGGTTTTGTTATGAACCCACTCCACACTGCTATACTAAATCCAAACATCTACTGTATTTAACTTCTACACATAGATGTCTCACAGGCTTCTCAAAATTAACTTGTCCAAAAGTGAACTTCTGCTCCTCTGATTTTCCCCATTTCAGTAAATGGCAATCTCATCCTTCTGGCTGCTTAAGTCAAAAGCCTTATGGTCATACTTACTCCACTCTCCCAAAACCTATAACCAGTCCATCAGCAAATCCTGTTGACTCTACCAGCTCCTGTCACTTTTTGACTGCTCCCTACCACCATCCTCGGCCAAGCCTCCCTCTCTTGCCCATTTTGATAGCTTTAAGATATGCCCACAAATTCTTTAATAGTCCTTTTGTCAAGAGGTGGAGCCTAATTCTCTCCTCTTGAATGTGGGCTGGAATAAAGTTAAATAAAGTAGAAATGACATCAGAGACAAGGTCACAAAAGGTACTACAGCTCTTTGCTCAGTCTCACTCAGTCTCTCAGTCTTTCTCTCTCTCTGATTAATTTCTTTGTGGGAAGCCACCCACCATGTCCTGAAAACTGAGGACCTGCAGGCAACCCTGGGAAGAGGCAGAGGTAAGGATCTGGGGGCTCCCCCATGAGTGAGCCATCTTGGAAGCAGATTCTCCAGCCCCAGTTAAAGACTTCAGATGATGGCAACCCTAGCCGCCAGCTTGACTACAGCCTCAAGACAGATTCTAAGCCAGAAACATCCCACTAATCCGCTCCCGGATTTGTGATCTACAACAAATATGAGATAATAAAAGATTGTTGTTTTAAACTGCTCAACTTGGGGGTAATTTCTTGCACAGCAATAGATAACTAATGCACCTGGATTACTACACAAGCTTCCTAGATGGTAGCGATACTTTCTAAATTTTATTTTTTCTACAGAGTAGTCAGAGTGATCCTTTCAAAACATAAAACAGATCATGCCACTCAGAACCCTCCAATGGCTACTCAGAGTAAAAACCAAAATCTTTGTAATGGCCTACAGGGTCCTAATTATTCAACCCTAGCCCCTAATTGTTTTAATACCATTTCCTACTCCTCTGACCTTTGCTCACATCCCTTCAGCACACTGCCCTCCTTGCTATGCCAGTTCGGAACACACCAATCTTAGGGCCTCTTCCTGCAGTTATCTTCATGATGTGTTCCTTTACCACTTTCAAGTTTCTGTTCAAACGTCAACTTCCCAGTAAATTATTCCCTAACCACTCAATATAAAATACTGTCACCCCTCTCCACACACTGGTATTTCTATCTACCTTACCATGCTTCTTCTGCCCTAATTACTATGTATAATACCTACCAAAATGTATATTCCACAAGTGCAAAAACATTGTTTTATTGAATGCTGTATTTCCAGCTCCTAAAACAATACCTGCTATATAATAGGTGTCCATTAAAAATTTAACTGACTGACAATATAAGGACACTAGGTAACATGATCCACATTATCACCAATGGTCTTGCAGAATCCTGACAGTTTTATAGCCATCTAAAAAGCAAAAAACAGATCATGTACAATTTGTACAGTACTGTACTCTCTCACAACAATCACAATCTTCATTAAAAACTCTAAAAGAAGATTATTGCCCTCATTTTGCAGATAAGAAAACTAAGACTCAAAAATGGAAGGGATATAGCTGGTCGGTGGTAGAGCAAAGATTGAACCCCAATCTGATTCCAAATTCTATGCTCTCTCCATTGCATTAGCTGCCTCCTAAAGTACAAACTATGTAATCAGTCTCCCTTTGCTGGCTCCTCCTCATCTCCCCAATATCTAAAGGTTGGAGGCCCCAGGGCTCTGACTTCAGACCTCTGTGAGGGGTACTTCCTAAAGAATGAGAAATAATGATACCTAGGTCTGCAGTTTTCTGATGGAAAAGGAGCAAAGAAAGGTAGACTGTGATTGAAGGCAGAGGGCACACCAGTAGGACAACCCAAGTTCTAGCCTTGGTTTTGTTATGAACTCATTCTATAAATTTGGGGACATCAACTGTCCCTTCTCGGTAAATTGTGGGTCATAATCCCAGCCTCCATAACGCATGGGGCTAGTGTAAAGATCAATTCAACAGATGTTCACCAAACCCAAAGGCAATGAAAAGAAGTTATCACATGTCCTGGGGCCGGTTTCCCAGCTCTACCCACTTATGAGCTGTGGGACTCCAGGTAAATTACTTGACCTATGAGTGCCTCGGTTTCTTCATGTGTAAAATGTGAAGATATAGAAACCACCTCATAAAATTGCCGTGAGGATTAAACGGGCCTTTACATGTAACACATTTAGCAGCACCTGACACTTTGCGACTATTCTGTAAATATCAGTTATTACTATTATTAACAGGTGCTAGACTCTGGGATATAGAGATGAAAAATGTAACGCATAACATCTAACGAACGAGCTCATGGTGTCAAAAAGGAGCAGGAAAAGTAACTCCGTGCAACGAGTGCAAATACCGAGAAGCAAATGTAGCTGCACCTGGAGAGCGCGGCTGAGATGCGATATTTGAGTTGGGTCCTAAAGAATGAGTGTTCCAGAGTCGGGAGCGGGAGGCACTGGGCTTTCGGACAGATCACGTGCAAAGCCACCAGGGCACAGGGAGCTGCAAAGGTCTGGGACGCAGAGAGCGAGATGGGCGGGAAAGTGCAGCGACTTAACCACCCGGGATTGTAGGCTGTAGGATACGAGGACCGGGAACTTCTCTTTCTGCGCCGACTGGAGCCCAGAGCGGTGGCAGCTGCAGGGAAATGAGGCAAGTCGGCCAGCAGCCCTAGGACGAGTACCAGTCCCTCTCTGGGCCTCAGGTAGCTCCTAGGTAACGGGAGGCCGCTGCCTGAACGGGATTTCCTCAGGCACCCTAGGCGGGCAGGTCTCCGGGCCTCGGACCGTTAACCCAGGCACCTCCCGCCTGCCCCTGAGGCCCCACCTCACCACGCTCGGCTCCCGCAGATTCCCGGCGTGTTCCTCAGCGCGGGTGCGGCTGGAGCCGCTGCTAAGGCCCGGCGGGGGCGGGTGCCCACAGCCCGGCTGAGGCCCAGACCCCGCCCCCTCAACTTCCGCCCTCCCGCCCCGCCGAGTAGGGCGCCTATGGATAGACTGAGCCGGGAAAGGGGTCTCCCGCCATGTTGGGTATTGGCAGACGATTTACTAAAGAGGCCCAGAGGGAAAGGGGGAGTTATATGGAGACGTAAAATCCATCGCCAGAAATGAGGACAGTCAGAGATTCTGGATTCGAGTAAGGAGGTTTAGGAAAACACTTGCCCTCGATCATCTCATTTTTGAGCTTCAGAGTTACATACTGCGCATGTGTAGAGGTCAGCTGGTTCTAAGTGCGCCTGCGCACTGCCTTACCTACGGCCCAGGGTAAAATTACAACTGCGTGAAAAACAGGGGAACCGGTTACTGGGTAGCGATAAAACCTGCAGGGAAACCAGTGCTGGGGCTTTCTCATGTTTGGACCCATAAGCCCAAAGCAGCTTCAGGCAACACAACACTTACAGCAGTTACTTGGTGTCGTTTGGAACGCTCAGCGGTCCGTTTCGTCTACGTGTCTTTGCTTAGTGTGTTACCTTTGCCTGTTCTATATCCGTCCAGGGAGCTGGGGTTTGTCTAATTTTCTGTTTAAGCCTGACTTCTAGAGGACTTTTTCTTCCCTGTATAACCCAGGCATTAATCCCATAACATTTTGTGCATAAATTACCAATTCACTTTCTAAAAATTTTAAATTCCATTTACCTGCCTCTCCTCTTACTCAGTGGTTCTCAATTTTTAGTAGGGATTAAAAAAAAAGTGGAGGCAGGGCGCGGTGGCTCACTCCTATAATCCTAGCACTCTGGGAGGCTGAGGCGGGTGGATCGTTTGAGCTCAGGAGTTCGAGACCAGCCTGAGCAAGAGTGAGACGCCGTCTCTACCAAAAAAATATAGAAAGAAATTAGCTGGACAACTAAAACAAAATATATACAGAAAAAATTAGCCGGGCATGATGGC
>NW_012136303.1:1078289-1099470 GCF_000956105.1 Propithecus coquereli
ACAGCAACCTCAAACTCCTGGGCTCAAGCGATCCTTCTGCCTCAGCCTCCTGAGTAGCTGGGACTACAGGCATGTGCCACCATGTCTGGCTAATTTTTTCTATATGTTTTTAGTTGTCCAGCTAATTTCTTTCTATTTTTAGTAGAGACAGGGTCTCGCTCTTGCTCAGGCTGGTCTCGAACTCCTGGCCTCAAGCAATCCTCTCACCTCAGCCTCTCCAAGTGCTAGTATTACAGGCATGAGCCACTGCACCCAGGCTAGTTTTTGGGTTTTTTTGTTTGTTTGTTTTAAGAGACAAGGTCTCACTATGTTGCCTAGACTGGAGCGCAGTGGCAGCTTCATAGCTCGGTGCAGCCTTGAATTCGTGGGGTCAAGCCATCCTCCTGCCTCAGCCTCCTGAGTAGCTGGGGCTACTGATGTGTCCCCTGTACCTGGCTTGCCTTGTGTTCTTGAGCAACCCATTTTCCCTCTCTGAGCCTCAAATTCCTCAGCTGCAAAATGAGGATAACAATGCTTACCTACTAGGGTTCTTATGTGCAAATGGAAGATGGAATTAGATGGAGGGAGGGAGGAGTAGAAAGGAGTCCAGCAAGGATCTGAGGTTTTGGAGCTCAAGAATGACAGTAAGGTTTCCAGGTTCCTAACTGTCAACAGTGGCTAGAGAGATTGAGGTGGGTGGGGAAAGGGGAACTTTCTCTTTTAATTTTATAAACTTTGGTATTGTTTGAATTTTTTTTACAGTGAACATGATTTAATTTTGTAATTAAATATATTTTATATGGCTATCACACACCAATAAAAAGTTTTTTTAAAGCTTCTATTACTATATAATATGCATGGAAAATCATCCAAAAGAGTGGTAAGAGTGGTTGCTTCTAGGGAGGACTGGAAGACCCAGGGTCTGGGGTGGAAGGGAGATTTTTCCTTGTGCATTCTTTTGTACTGTTTGAATTTTTAAATTGTGAATTCATAGTACTTTTCTTTCTAATAGTATTACTTTTGAAAAGAGTTTTAGAATGATTTTTAAAAAGAAAAAGAAAAAATATTTTAAGTAAAGAATACAAGTGAAAAATATATTGTTATTTTGTTCATAGTCCCCCACTGAACAGACAGAAATACACATACACCCACAAAATTTCCGGCTTCAGATTGTAGTACAGGTATTTGCAGTCCAGAAGGAGGGATTGACCTCTCCGGAAGGCCCGCTCTTTAGCACTCTGACAAGGTGCAGCTCCCGAGGAGCTCAGCAGGGGGAGCCATTGAGAACTCACCCTGAGCAGTGGCCGTTTCTGGGGACTTTAAAAAACACAAACCTTACTTTTCTGGGGAGCAGGTTTAAAATACACACACACACACACACACAAACACACACACACACGCCCCAGAATGATGACTGGGGTTAGGGTGAGCAGAGGTGGCTGTGCTCTTGCTGGGGCTCTCTGGGCTCCCCTGGGTTGGGACAGCCCAGGCCAATCTAACACAGATTAAAAGGAGCATGAAACTCTGAGCCCTCCTCCCAGCCAGACCCTAACCTGTAGGGTGGTCAGTCCTCCCTTGCTGTGGGAAGAGCTCTGGATTCAGAGTCAGGACTTGGGTGGAATCCTAGCTCTGCCATTTCTAGCCATGTAAACTTGGGCCAGTCACTTAACTACTCAGAGACTCGATTTCCTCATTTATGAAACAGGGAGGTTTTTTTTTTTTTTGAGACAGAGTCTTGCTCTGTCGCCCTGGATAGAGTGCAGTGTCTCAACATAGCTCGCTGCAACCTGAAACTCCTGGGTTCAAGCAATCCTCCTGCCTTAGCCTCCTAAGTAGCTGGGGCTACAGGCATGTGCCACCATGCCCAGCTAATTTTTCTATTTTTAGTGGAGATGGGGTCTCACTCTTGCTCAGGCGGGTCTCATGTGATCCTCCCACCTCGGCCTCCCAGGTGAGGAGAGATGGAGCGATCTTTGGAGGTTCAGATAGCATAATGAATAGGATACCATTTTGAAAATTGCTAAGTGCTTAAAAAACGCAAGGGATTATTATCATTATTCAGTTCACTGTTTGCTCATCTGTGAAATAGGGATAATAATACTCTGGCTTTATATGGATGTTTTGTGGGGCATCAGTGAGATAATGGATGGGGAAACATTTGTTAAAGTTAAAGGCTCTACATAGTAAAAGGATTGTAGAGATTATTTCCATGCCAGTGGCTCCCCAAGGCTCCCATCCTCTACCTCAAGTTTAACATTAATATTGCTGACAGGAGAGGGGGAGGCAGGGGGACATGGGGGACCCAGGGACGCTGTGTCCCAGTAATTAAACATGTCGGGACTGAAGCACTGCCAGCAGCAGCATCTGGTTGCAATTACCAGAGGGGACCAAAGTGATTAGTCACCTTTATAGTGAGAGCCAGGCAGGAACCCTGGGCTCCTCCCTGGAAAGGGCTTCTAACCCAGCTCAGAGTCCCTTTCCCTGCTCCCACCTCATTTCTCCCTGGTCCTCAAACAATAACCCCTAGCCTGAGACTCCTCCATGTCCCCAAAGTCCCAGCCCATTGGGTAAGACCTTGGCTGGAAGTCAGGAATATTGTGACTTTTCCCACCGCCCTATCACTTCTTGTGTTTCTGGAAGCCAGATTAGGATTTTTTGGTATAAAATGTGTTGAAGCAGGAATAAGGCTTAAAAAGTAATTTAACTTTTCTGAATTTCAATTTCTTTATCTGTAAAATGGGGGTACTGAGTACTTTCATCATAGGGTTATTATGAAGATAAGTAAGATAAAAATGCAATGGAATACAAAGGCCAGAGTGGTTGGCTAGAGTAAGTGCTCAAAAAATAGTAGCTACTATTAATATTTGCTAGGTACTAGGATAATCACTTTTTATGATTCATCTCATTGAATCCCCACAAAAACCCTGCGAGGTAGTAAGCACTGTCATTCCTGTTCAGAGTTTCAGAGAGGTTTAGAGGAGTCCCAAGATCACGCAATGTGTAAATAGCAGAACCAAGATTTAAAACCAGGTCTGTCTGTCTCCAGAGCCATTGCTCTTTATCAAACTTCGCACAGGGACGTCGTGATTGTTTGACTCCTTCATCCCTTCATTCATCACTTGCCACAGCTTACAAAATGCCTAATAAGTGGCAACACAGAATGCCTCCCTTTAAGGAACTCAGAGTCCATCAGGGAAAACATGATATGTCTACACCTTAAAGTCGAAAATGATGATTTTTGTATATAAGGGCCAGTTAGAGATTCATTCCTTCGTATAACATATACTGAGAATCTGCCATGTGCGGGGTCCTGTGCTAAGCACTGGAAATAACTGAAAGATAAATGTGATACGGTCTAGTCATAGTCTAATGGAAGAGACAGGTATGTAAGTAAATTATTATAGTTATAAGGAATTAAATCATTTATGATAAAATGTGAAAAAATGCACAGAGTGGAAGAAACGAACTGTTGGAGTAGGGGCAGAGGCAGAGGCTGGATACACTTTGAGCTGCTGATGCATGGAGGTGCACAGAAAATGTGGGATGGCGGTTCAGGAGGAGTGTGCACTTTCTAGGGGAGGAGGGAAGGCTTCATAGAGGAGATGGCACAGGGATTGGCACTTGTTCAACAGGTAGGTCTGAGGTAGAGAGGGGTTTGAACCAGAGAGATGCTGGAGGCCGAGAAGCCAGTTCTAAGGGAATTACAGCAGGACAAGCGGTGAGGAGGACGGGGGCAGTGACTGAGGCGGTGGGGATGGAGTAGGGGAAGGAATGCCAGAGAGGACTGGTTAAGTGGGGATGAGTCTGAAGGGAAACCAAGAGTTATGAATCTGGACAACTGGAGGGATAGTAACGAATTCAGCCTTTCCTTAAAGCTCCCCGAGAGGTGCATTGGTCTTTTTTTTTTTTTTGAGACAGAGTCTCACTCTTTTGCCCGGGCTAGAGTGCACAGCTACCTCAAACTCCTGGGCTCAAGCGATCCTACTGCCTCAGCCTCCCGAGTAGCTGGGACTACAGGCATGCACCACCATGCCCGGCTAATTTTTTTCTATATATTTTTAGTTGTCCGATTAATTTCTTTCTATTTTTTTTTTTTAGTAGAGACGGGGTCTCGCTCTTGCTCAGGCTGGTTTCGAACTCCTGAGCTCAAACAATCCGCCCGCCCCGGCCTCCCAGAGTGCTAGCGCATTGGTCTTTTGAGATGGGGAGGTGGGGCTCTACTGTTTTTTCTGACCTAGGAGCACTGGATGAAGCTTGGAGTGGCCAAGTTATGGCACTGTGCTCTGGAGATCAGTGAGCACCTGGGAGTGTCACCATGAAAAGACTGGTCAGGCGCTTGAACACTCCAGCCACTAGTTCCACCTTCTTTTATTCATCAAACACTTACTGAGCTTCTACTCCACACCAGGCTATGCTGGGAAACCAACTGTGTGACCTTAGAGTATGAACAGATCTCTACTGGGTAGGTCCAAAGAATCTCAGATGAAGGAGGAAGCCTACCTGAGTGCTGCTTCTCCCGCTGTTATCCCTCTTACAGTATGACAATTGTGTTGGGTTATTCGGTTTTTTTTGTTTCTTTGTTTGAGACAGAGTCTCTCTCTGTTGCCCAGGCTAGAGTGTCATGGCATAAGCCTAGCTCACAGCAACCTCAAATTCCTGGGCTTGAGCAATCCCCCTGCCTTAGCCTCCCAAGTAGCTGGGACTACAGGCATGCGCCACCACACCCAGCTAATTTTTTCTATTTTTAGTAGAGACAGGCTCAGGCTGGTCTCAAACTCCTGAGCTCAAGCAATCCTCCCACCTCAGCCTCCCAGAGTGCTAGGATTGCGGACGTGAGCCACTGCGCCTGGCCTAGTATGACAAGTGTTGTCATGAAATGTGCCAGAGGAAGTAATTGACTCTGCGTGGGGATCAGGGAAGGCTTCTCGGAGGAGGTGAAGTTTCAGCTAAATTTCTCAGGATGAGGAGGACTTCCTCCACTTGTGGGAGTGAGAGGAGGATATTCCAGGTGACGGGAACAGCTTTCCTCCTGGGCAGGTTCCCCAAAGGAAGGTGGCTTCAGTACTTTAGTGAGGCACTTGAGAAACCCAGGAGTCCAGCTGGAATTCAGACTTCTTCCAGAGCTACCAGAAGAGCACGATGTGGGAAATTGCTTTTCCAGCCTCCTGCAGGGGCCGCTGCTGCCCCAGGCTGGGGCTGCTGCCTCTGGACTCAGCTAGTCAGTTCTAAGAAAACTCCGAGGATGTCTTTGCTGGGGTGGTAGTGGGGTACACCCCAGACCTGCCGCTATCCAAGGAGTGGGCTCAAGGGTAGCAGTGCCCCCAAACCTGAAGAAATCATCTGAGCTCAGTCGCTGGCATTGGGAGGGAGGGAGGGGTGTAGTAGTGGGTACTGAGATTTTTCTGTCTCTGGGTCACCACAAGTTTATTAAAATAAGAGGGACTGTGGGTAAATGCTGCCATCTGTGCTGTCCCCCCGCCCAACACACACACCCCAGATCAGGTCCCAGACTGCTTGAAACTGCTTTACAAACACTCCAAGGACTTAAATGCAAACCCACACTCCCCGTGCTGCTGGGGCTTAAGATCTTTGAGCTCATTCCTGAGCATCTATCCTCAGGAAGGTGGGGTGGGCTGCTCCTTGAGGTGGAGGTGAGGACCCCTGAGTCTGCTCCGTGGACTGGAGGCCCCCTAAGCCTAGAGTCCCGCTGCGGGGCTCTGTGCCAAGAGTCCCTGTGAGCCATGGCCTCGAAAGGGCAGCGGTGATTTTTTTCACATAAATATATCGCACTTAAATGAGTTTAGACAGCATGACATCAGAGAGTAATTAAATTGGTTTGGGTTGGAATTCCGTTTCCAATTCCTGAGTTCAGGTTTGTAAAAGATTTTTCTGAGCACCTGCAGGCCTGTGTGTGTGTGTATGTGTGTGTGTGTGTATGTGTGTGTGTGAAGTATTTTCACTGGAAAGGATTCAAAACTAGGGGGAAAAAAAAACTGGAGCACACAGGCAGCATTACGCCATTCTTCCTTCTTGGAAAAATCCCTCAGCCTTATACAAGCCTCCTTCAAGCCCTCAGTCAGTTGTGCAGGAGAAAGGGGGCGGTCGGCTTTCTCCTTTCAAGAACGAGTTATTTTCAGCTGCTGACTGGAGACGGTGCACGTCTGGATACAAGAGCATTTCCACTATGGGACTGGATACAAACACACACCCGGCAGACTTCAAGAGTCTCAGACTGAGGAGAAAGCCTTTCCTTCTGCTGCTACTGCTGCTGCCGCTGCTTTTGAAAGACCACTCCTTTCATGGTTTTTCCTGCCAGACCAGAGGCACCTTCGCTGCTGCCGCTGTTCTCTTTGGTGTCATTCAGCGGCTCGCCAGAGGATGAGACTCCCCAAACTCCTCACTTTCTTGCTTTGGCACCTGGCTTGGCTGGACCTGGAATTCATCTGCACTGTGTTGGGTGCCCCTGACTTGGGCCAGAGACCCCAGGGGGCCAGGCCAGGATTGGCCAAAGCAGAGACCAAGGAGAGGTCCCCCCTGGCCCGGAACATCTTCAGGCCAGGGGGTCACAGCTATGGCGGGGGGGCCACCAATGCCAGGGCAAAGGGAGGCACCGGGCAGACAGGAGGCCTGACACAACCCAAGAAGGATGAACCCAAAAAGCTGCCCCCCAGATCGGGTGGCTCTGAACCCAAGCCAGGACACCCTCCCCAGACAAGGCAGGCTGCAGCACGGACCGTGACCCCAAAAGGACAGATTCCTGGGGGTAAGGCACCCCCAAAGGCAGGATCTGTCCCCAGCTCCTTCCTGCTGAAGAAGGCCAGGGAGCCTGGGCCCCCTCGAGAGCCCAAGGAGCCGTTCCGCCCGCCCCCCATCACGCCCCACGAGTACATGCTCTCTCTGTACAGGACGCTGTCCGATGCTGACAGAAAGGGAGGCAACAGCAGCGTGAAGTTGGAGGCTGGCCTGGCCAACACCATCACCAGCTTTATTGACAAAGGGCAAGGTGAGGGGGCGGGTGGCAGGGGCACGGCTCAGAGGGAGGGGCATCTGCATGCATGGAGGGGCTTTAAGAGCCCGACGCTGCCCTGGTGGGAGACGGTGTGTGCATCTGGCCCAGGGAGGGTGTCTGGGGACTTATCTCACACATACCAGATCCCAGGCTGCCGCATACCAGCGCTGGAGGGCACCTAGGGATCACCAAGTCCAATTCCTGCAAGGTGCAAAGGGGGGGACTGGAGCCCGGAGAGGAGGCAAGACCTGCCAGCTGGTGGCAGACTTTGAGACCAGACTCCAAGACTTGGTCACCAGGCCATGCTCTGTACCTGTGTTGCTTGGCCAAACTTCCCAAGCTCAGGGGTTTGTAGGTTTTCTCAGATGGCAGAGAGAGAAATGAGTCCTTTGGTCCCCATGGTTCTGCAACTTTGCCCTCAGGCTAGGGGGCAGAGGAGGCAGGGTAAGTCAAGACGGAAAATGAGGCATCTTGGAGCCACAGAGTGATGTTTAGATCTACGGGGAGGTGGCAGACCTAGGGTCTAACTCACAATGTGACCTCGAGAAATCCCCTTCTCACCTTGGGGTTTCAGTTTCCCCATCTGTACACCTATATGAGGGTTGGATGGGGGGGTTGCTAAGAGCCCTTCGAATATGAAAACTTTACGTCCTGTCCTAACCCTGGAGAATATGGGCTCCCCTCACATCTTCCTCTGCCCACCCAGTATTACTGTCGCAGGTTTTCCTCTCCACTTGCCGTGTGATCTCAGCAAGTCCCTTCCCCTCTCAGGGCCTCAGTTTCTCCCTAGTGTGAAGAGGGAGGTAGACTAAGGTTGCCTGCAGCTGGTGTGCTCTGGTTCTGAGGCCTGGGACTCTGGCTGGCAGGGTGGGGGAGGGGTCAGAGAGTGGGAGCGGCTCCTTATTAGAACAGCCTGTAGGGGACTGACAGGGGGTGGGAGGCACCGAGGCAGCAGGCCTGGCTGAGGTGGGGGAGGTGGCCTGGCTGCCTGCCCAGCCAGGGAAAGCTGTGACCCCTTGGGGGCTCATAAAATAAGTCCTTGTGCACCCCAGCACTAAGGGAGCTTGGGGAGGGGGAGATGGGGAGTTTAAAGGCCTAATTAGTCACCTTCTAGAGCAATATATGAATGTTCCCCAATGGCAAATTGGTATTTAGGAAGGAGGGCATGCTGATTCAGAGATGCTACTGAGCTTCTCTCTCTTACACACAAACACACACACACACACACACACACACACACAGCCTTATATTTATACATACATGCTGAATCACACACACATACGCATGTGCACACACACCTTCTTACATGCATACATGAAATCATACACATATATACATACCCTTCAGATAGTCATACAAGCCCAATCATACATACATACAATGTGTCACTCACATGTACATTACCTTTCATACTCACACATGAACCTGATCACCAGGTAAGACACATACCCAACAATCATTAGACTGTGAAGCTGGGGAAATTAGCTTGTAGACAAGCTTTATCATTAACTCACTGTGTGACCTTAGTCAAGTCACTCCCCATCTCTGTGCCTCATCTGTAAAACAGCACTACTAAGATCTCCCTTAAGGGATGGTGAAACCAGCTCAGGGTCGGGTATAAACAGCTCTAGGCTAGAGTTCCAATTCTGTTTTTTCCTGGCTGGCTGACCTTGAGCAAGTCATCTACTTCTCTGAGCCTCAGGTTTCTCCTCTGGAAAACCAGGGGTAATTTTACTGCCCACCCCACCTGTCTCACAAATGAGACACCATGCTAGATAACGGATGGGAGGGAGCCAGGTAGAAGGCAGTTAAAAGGCTGCTGCACCTCCGGTACACATAGATCATTGACACAAACACCCACAGTCACTCAAATCCTCAGCCACATCTGCAGATAAACACCCCTACTTGGTTGGCTGTGAAAAAGGCTCTCATTTTGAAAAAGGCTCTGAGTGGTTTGGGTTTTGGCTTCTGTCAGAGTGGGGAAGAGGTTAAAGAAAGCTCTCTCAAGGGGCAGAGAGCTGGGGCCCTCCCCAGCAGCCTCGAGGTGACTGACTCCCTTGGTGAGCTTGCAGGGAATGACTTCTGGGTGTTCTCTCTAGATGACCGAGGTCCTGTGGTCAGGAAGCAGAGGTACGTGTTTGACATTAGTGCCCTGGAGAAGGATGGGCTGCTGGGGGCCGAGCTGCGGATCTTGCGGAAGAAGCCCGCGGACAGGGCCAAGCCGGTGGCCCCCGGCAGTGGGCGGGCTGCCCAGCTGAAGCTGTCCAGCTGCCCCAGCGGCCGGCAGCCGGCAGCCTTGCTGGATGTACGCTCTGTGCCAGGCCTGGATGGATCTGGCTGGGAGGTGTTCGACATCTGGAAGCTCTTCCGAAACTTTAAGAACTCAGCCCAGCTGTGCCTGGAGCTGGAGGCCTGGGAACGGGGCCGGGCCGTGGACCTCCGTGGCCTGGGCTTTGACCGGGCTGCCAGGCAGGTCCATGAGAAGGCCCTGTTCCTGGTATTTGGCCGCACCAAGAAACGAGACCTGTTTTTTAATGAGATTAAGGCCCGCTCTGGCCAGGATGATAAGACTGTGTATGAGTACCTGTTCAGCCAGCGGCGAAAACGGCGGGCCCCGCTGGCCACTCGCCAGGGCAAGCGACCCAGTAAGAACCTTAAGGCTCGCTGCAGTCGGAAGGCGCTGCATGTCAACTTCAAGGACATGGGCTGGGACGACTGGATCATCGCACCCCTTGAGTATGAGGCTTTCCACTGCGAGGGGCTATGTGAGTTCCCCTTGCGCTCCCACTTGGAGCCCACGAACCATGCGGTCATCCAGACGCTGATGAACTCCATGGACCCTGAGTCCACGCCACCCACCTGCTGTGTGCCCACGCGGCTGAGTCCCATCAGCATCCTCTTCATTGACTCTGCCAACAACGTGGTGTATAAGCAGTATGAGGACATGGTCGTGGAGTCTTGTGGCTGCAGGTAGCAGTGCTGGCCCTCTGTCCTCCTGGTGGCACAACCCAAGAACCTCTCCTCGCACTCCTGGAATCACAGAGGGGTCAGGAAGCAGCCAGGGGATTCCAACAGCCTTGCTTACTCTCCGAGTGCGACTTGGGCTACAGGTCCCCTTCCATCCACAAGTCTCCCTGTCTGAGGACTTCTCCCCTTCTGCTGCTCTGACTGGCAGGGACAGGCCTGGGGAGACAGGCTCTGACTGAAACTGAGACCCGGGAGACCATGTTTTCCAATGAGACTCAGGCCACGATTTCTCCTTACCTGGGCCTCCTTGGCCTCTGGACTCTCCAGAGGGGTCTGGTGCTATCCTAAGCATCTCTTGGGAAAGCCACAGGTGCCACCTCCTCCTTGAATCACCTTTGTGCCTGGTGACTTTCTGCCCCTGGGGCAGATTAGATGCTGATTGGGCAAGGATGGGAGAGAGGGGGAGAGGGCTTGGGCAGGGGTGAGGAGTGTGAGGCTGTTAGACTGTTAGATTAAAATGTACATTGATGAGATAAAAAGCAAAACTGTGCCTTAAACTGTGACAAATTTCTTGTTTACTCTGGGGGCCCAGTGACCCCTCAAAGAATTACTGACCCAGGGAGGGGAGGTGGGTTGCCTCATGTATAAACTCAGTTTCCAGGGCCCGATCTCCACCCCCACTCCTGGACGCTGAAGCAGAATGTGACAGAGAGTGCAGCTGAGCAGGGCCATTGCTCACCTCTAACCCCGTTCTTGTTGCTTCCAAAGGTCCCTGGGTCTCGAGCTCCGTCTGTTCCACTGGGGCCTGGCAACAGAGTTAGGTTTTCTTTCTGACATTCCTTAGACAAGTATGTTGTCTCTGAAATGAATCCCTAAATGGGAGGGAAATTGGGGATTTCATTTCCTCTAAAACCATCCCCACTATTTTCACTAGTATCTGTCCTGCCCCTGCCCCCCACATTCTCACAGAATTGACTGGGTGCTGTTGACAGGGCCCTCCACTTCTCCACGTGGGACTCTGGGCTGCCAGGACCTCCTCCTCCCCTGCTGGGGCATCTCCTTTTTGCCACTGACCACTGTTCCTCGCATGACCTCGTCTGTGGTCCTGCTACCTTCCAGCTTGATATCGTCACTACTGGTTACTGCTCACCCATCACCTCCCACCTCCTCACTCCAGCTCCAGAAACAGAATTGGAGCCCCTGCCCTTTATATTATATGTTATGTAAATACACAACTATACATTAGATAAATAATCTCCCCTCTCACCCCCAACAGACCAATGCCAGGCACATCCTGACAATGTTTCCTGCTTGGGGCTTGGCCCAGAGTAAATGCTCACTTCCTTTTCTCAGCTAGAGTCTCTGGGGAGGACAAACTTTTGGGAGAGGAACATAGCCCTCTGCTGGGGAAATTTAGGCACCTGTGTCTTCAGGCTGAGGGCTCAGGTCCAGGTTCTACCTGGCTGAAGAGACACACAGGGAGAACCAAAAGAAGTCTAAGCCTCTATTTCCCACCCAGGGTGCCTTAAAATTTTCCCCATCTCTCTCCAGCTGGGGCTTTGATTCCTGGGGCTTCTAGCCAAAGCTGTTTCAACAGCAGGGTTGTCTGCCCAGGTACGGGCAGATCTTGTGTCCCCTTTCCTCTAGGCCTGAAACTTGGGTTGTCAGGACCTGAACCAAGAGCTCAGTGCAGGCGGCAGCCAACCTTTGAGCTGCTTCCTTAGCTTGGAGGCCATTACCTGTCCCTGAGGGGCCAGGCTGAGCCTGGAGCCCAGCCCTCCCTGGCCAGGCTTCGTTGCGTTTGGCTAGTGGCAGGCCTGGGAGCTCTGGAAGTAAACACGGGAGCTGCCACGGCAGACAGAGTTCTGGTGTGTGTGAGAGGAGAGTGGGTCTGGAAGGGAGGTGCTGGGGGAACCCAGGAGTGGGGCTATGGATACAGGGAGAGCAGTGTAGAAGCAGGGGGGCCGGAAACCCAAGGGCAGAGAGACAGGATGAAGGGGTCACAGGTGGGACTGCTTCCCCCATGTACTTGTTTCCTGGGCTGTGTGTTCCTGGTTTCTTGGAAAGTTTTGACAGAACTGGGGCTTCTCCCTGCCTTAGCCCATCAGAGAGCTTCATGTCATCTGAGCCACAGTGTTCTTCCTGCTGAAGGCCTGGGCACTGAACTGACTGTTGTGGCTTCACACCCTAGGAGCTTCCTCCCCAACTTCAACCTGCCCTAGAACTCTCATCTACAAAAAAGCCACTCAGACTATGAACTCTCCCCTCTTTCCTGCCCAAATCATTGTGAGTGGCAACAGCCCTTCCATCCTAACCCTTGGATCTGTTCGATTCCTCCTTGGAAAATGCTCTTCCCTGGCCTCCCCGCTCCAGCCCCAAATCATAACAAGCTGCATACTTATGTGGTACTTTCTTGCCCCAAGGGGTACAAGGCTTATCTCACACTTGAGAGTTCACAAACACTCTCCCACCCATGGGCTCACAGCTCTGAAGGGCTCAAAAGGCTGCACAATTTCAAAGTTTAGTTCTGTCACCACTTGGAGTTAGAGGCCTTGGGCAAGTAACTTAATTCTATGAACTTTGGTTTCCTAGTTTGTTAAAGAAAAAAAAAAAAACTAAAGTGGAGGCAAACAGTATTTCATAGGGATGAAAAGCCCTCAACATAGTAGCTGGCACAGAGGTGACACTTAGTAAATATTAACCGTTATCATTATTGTGCCTCAAACAGTCCTAAGAAGCAGTCAGGGCAGGGACTATTACTGCCCACCCCCAAACATGCCTTTTACAGATGAGGAAGCCAGGGAGGCAGAGTGATAACTGCAGATCTCCTGCAGGTTTCAGTGTTTTTTATACCATTCTTACTACTCTTCTGGGCCCCTGACTCCCCTGACCCCAGTTCTGGCAAGCGGTTGAATCGCCTCCCTGGGTTTTGGCTCCCTGGTCTCAAAGTATCTCCATGGGGGACACACAGTGCTGTTAGTTTCTTGGGAGAAACAGCTAAGCAGAGTTTCGGGTAGTGAAAATTGAGAGGCCCACGGGGGAGGAAAGAGGACAGGCTTCCAGTGCTCTCCTCCCCATATCTTGGCCCATTCCACGTCTCCTCTCCCAGGATCACAACAGGGGAAGCAACTTTTCTAGAGCTTGGAACTCACAACCTCAGACTTCATTCTGACTCCACGACTAGTTCTTCCGATCAGAACACAGATGTGAGGAAGCATAGCAGGGAAGTGTTAGTCACACGTGCATGGGAATCAGGCAGACCTGGCTTCTAGCCCCTGGTTCTACCACGTTCCAGCTGAGTGACCGTGGGTAAGTAACTTAACCACTCTGAGCTTCAGCTTCCTTACCTGTAAAAGAGGGATAATATCAAATTTACTGGGCCTAGGATTTAGGAGAGGGGATATTCATTCATTCATTCAATCTTGGATCTAGTCATTTATTCATTAATCAATGAATATTTATTGAGGGTCTACTATGGTCCAGACACTGCGCTGAGTATTGAGATATAATACCAACCACAATTATTAATGTTTATCAAGGGCTTATTATGTGCCAGTTACTTGTGCTTAGCACTGTACAGGAATTCTCTTACCCTGCAATGATCCTGTCCTCAAAGTCTATATATAAATGGAAGAGAAAATAAAGATTCTGAAGGATGTTAGGATAAGATAGGCTGGATCAAAGAAGATAAAATAAAAGAGGGAAAACAGTCAAATTATTCATCCGAATTCATGAAACCAACTGCACCAAGTACAGAATGTGAAAAAAATGTGATTTCACAACTTCAAATGAGAAAGAAATGGTGTTGTAGGTGGCTGTCAACTCAATGGAGCTAAGCAAACATAATGTGGCTGCCTAAATGCTAATACATGTGTGGGCTTCATTAATAGACACGTAGTGTACAGACCCTAGGAAGCTGTGGTTCTGCTTTGTTCAGTGATCTTCTGACTTTTTCATCTAAGCCACAGTGGGAGGGGTCAAGAACAGGGTAGTAAGGGGCCTAGAAACAATGTCTTGTGAGATTCACCTGAAGAAACTAGAAACAAAAAGACAGGAGAAGAAGAAGAAAAAGAAGAGGCAGAGGAGAAGGAGGAGGAGGCGGTGGAGGTAGAGGAAGAAGACAACTTAGAGGGCACATGATCCCAGACTTCAGGACTACCGTGGGTAAAAGAGAAATGATTGGTTTGTGTGGCTCCAAAGGACAGATCCGTACACAAAGAGAAGTAAAGTAGAGCCAACTGTTGTCATGTACTGAGCAGTTCCTGGTGCCAGGCACTGTGCGCAATGTTTTCAACCTTATTTCATTCATTCCTTGCAACTATCCTGGGAGATAGCTACTGTAATCCCCATTTTACAGATGAGCTACTATACTATATTACTCCTTAGGCAGATTTCGGGTGAATTTAAAGGAGAGTTTTTTTAAGTCTAAAGATGGAATAGGCAAAATACTAAGTTCTATATGGTCAAGGAGAGCTTAGATAATTACTTGAGAAATTCGAAAAGGGATTTGAGTGTGGTTTAGGGTAAGAGAAAGCAGCCAAGACCAGGTGTGGTGGCTCATGCCTGTAATCCTAGCACTCTGGGAGGCTGAAGTGGGAGGATCTCTTGAGCTCAAGAGTTCAAAACCAGCCTGAGCAAGAGCGAGACCCTGTCTCTGTTAAAAACAGAAAAAATTAGCTGAGCATGGTGGGTACATGCCTGTAGTCCTGGCTACTCAGGAGGCTGAGGCAGGAGGATCGCTTGAGCCCAGGAGTTTGAGGTTGCTGTGAGCTAGGCTGAGGCTACAGCACTTTAGTCTGGGTGATAGAGCAAGACTCTGTCTCAAAAAAAAAAAAAAAGAGAAAGCAGCAGTATAGGAGATGGTTAACTAGATAAATACTAAAGTTCCCTCCAGTCTTGCACACTGAATATAGGTCAGAGCTCTGGTGACAGACTGGCTGAAATCAAATTCCAGCTATGCCTCTTACTCTAGCTGTGTGACCTTGGGCAAAGTCATCACATCTTTCTTTCTTCAAGTTTCCTCATATGTCAAATGGAGACAAAAATAGTTCCTATATCACAGAGCTGCTGGAAGCTCTGCATATAATGCATATAAAAAGTCCTTTGAACAACGCCTGGCCTGTTGTAAGCACTCAATAAGCTTTACCTACACTTACTGATCATGGGGGAGTCAAGACCAACAAAGATGGAATATTAAATAACATAAGAAGTAAAGAATGATGTGAGAAATATATGCTAGTTTAACTCAGGCAAATAAGAGAAAGAAAGTAATTAAATAAATGCTCAAGTGACAAATGAGTGGAACAATGGAGAAAGATGGTAGGAAGGCTTCATGAAGGATAAGGGGCTTTAGCTATGTCCTGAAGATTGAATGAAGTTTATATATGAGGGCTTGTCTTAGTTCATTTTCTGATGCTTTAACAGATTACCACCAACTTAGTGGACAGACGTTTATTTAGTTCACAGCTGTGGAGGGCAGGAAGTTCAAGAACATGGTATTGGTATCTGGTGAGGGCCTTGGGCTGCTTTATCCTATGGGGTAAGGGTAGAGGTAGAAGCAAGCACATGAGACAGAGAGAGGCACCAGGGGCCGGACTCCTCTCTCAGTAATTACCTACTCTTGCAATGATGACATTGATCCATTCATGAGGGCTCTGTCCTCATGACCCAATCATCTCTTATTGGGGCCCACCTCCCATCACTGTTGCAGTGGGGATTAAATTTCCAGCACATGAACGTTTGGAGGACATGTTCAAACCATAGCAGGGTTGAAGGAAGATATTTTCAGCAGAAGAACTATATTAGAAGATGAATAGCAGTGAGTTTACAAAGTGTGGAGGGCATATCCTCCCATCCTTAAAATCATATCATGTTGGTGATTGTTTCCACTGACTCCATGAGCAATGGCTTCAGCTGGGAACTGCCAAGTCCCCTAGTGATGGGCACATGAGGCTGTCCACTTGCCTTCTGAGGGATGCTGACTTGGAAAACAGAGAAAACTGAGCAGCCAGGGCCTCAAAGGTCAAGCATACCACTGGAGAGTTGATGAGGAAGGAGAACAGTAGTAAAAATTGGTACCAGGAACTCCATGATACGCATAATATATTCTGGATATCCAGGTTGTACTGATAGTAAAAATGATCCTTGAAATTCTTTAAATATTGTACTCTCTCTTCTCTTAATGAGTTAAATATAACCAATTTTTCCCTCTAATATCAAAACAGTTTTTTTGATTGAGGAACCATTCAAGCAGTTGGCATGCA
The DNA here is from genome assembly GCF_000956105.1 of Propithecus coquereli. Classification (NCBI taxonomy): domain Eukaryota; kingdom Metazoa; phylum Chordata; class Mammalia; order Primates; family Indriidae; genus Propithecus; species Propithecus coquereli. The sequence continues at coordinate 1,094,508 of NW_012136303.1, forward strand.
TGTAGGGGCCATGTTGTAAGAAAAACATTTATCTTTAAACAACAGAATCACATTCAGCCTGCTGAGATGCACACACTATGAAAGGAAGGAAACAAGATCAGCTACAGAAGCAGCCGATTCACACCCCCTTCTAAGGCACTGCTAGCTGATTCTTCTTTTTCTTTTATTTTTTTAAAATTGTAAAAAACCCATAACAAAATTTACCATCTTAGCAATTTTTAAATTTTTATTATTTATTATTTATTTTTCTTTTATTTTTTGAGACAGAGTCTTGATCTGTTGCCTGGGCTAGAATTCAGTGGTGTCATCATAGCTCACTGCAACACGAAACTCCTGGGCTCAAACTATCCTCCTGTCTTGGCCTCCCAAAGTGCTGGGATTACAGGCATGAGCCGCTGAGCCCAGCCATATTTTTTGTTTTTATTTTTTAGAGACAGGGTCTCACTCTGTCACCAAGGCTAGGGTGCACTGGCACAGTAATAGCTCACTGTTACCTCAAACTCCTGGGCTAATTTTTTGTAGAGATGAGGTCTCACCACATTGCCCAGGCTGGTCTCAAACTCCTGGCCTCAAGAGATCCCCCTGCCTTGGTCACCTAAAGTGCTGAGATTACAGATGTGAGCCACCATGCTCAGCCCATCTTAACCATTTTTTAATGAACAGTTCATTACTGTTAACTATATTCACATTGTTGTGCAAGAGATCTCTAGCACTTTTTCATCTTGCAAAACTGAAACTCTATGCCCATTGAACAAAAACTCTCTATTTCCCTGTCCTCCCAGCCTCTGGCAGCCACCCTTGTACTTTCTATCTTTTCTCTCTCTCTCTCTCTCTCTCTCTCCCTCTCTCTCTCTCTCTTTGTTTTGAGACAGAGTCTTGCTTTGTTGCCCAGGTTAGAGTACCATGGGGTCAGCCTAACTCAGAGCAACCTCGAACTCCTGGGCTCACGCAATCCTCCTGCCTCGGCCTCCTGAGTAGCTAGACTACAGGCATGCACCGCCACGCCTGGCTAATTTTTTCTATTTTTAGTTGTCTGGCTAATTTCTTTTTATTTTTAGTAGAGATGGGGTCTCGCTCTTGCTCAGGCTGGTCTCAAACTCCTGACCTCAAGCGATCCTCCCGCCTCAGACTCCCAGAGCGTACTTTCTACCTGTATGAATTTGACTACTCATTTACCTCATATATGCAGAATCATACAATATTCGTTTTCTTCTTTCTTTTATGTTTTCTCTAAGAAGTCAAGTAAGTTAAATGGGTACATAATGTGACTTCATTGTATTTGTTGACTTTATGAACAATAACTATCTTCAAAAGGAGCTTATGATCTAGTTGTACAAACAAGTATGCAAACAAATAATTTCCATTTAAAGTGCGATGAGAAGTGTGGAGATTCCTCAAAACACTAAAAATAGAACCACCATATGACCCAGCAATCCCACTCCTAGGTATGTATCCAAAGGAAGGAAATCAGTATATCAAAAAGATATCTGCACACCCACATTTATTGCAGTTCTATTCACAATAGCCAAGATTTGGAATCAACCTAAGTGTCCATCAATGGATGAATGGGTAAAGAAATTGTGGTAATATACACAATGGGATTTTTTTTTTTTTTTTTGAGACAGAGTCTTGTTCTGTTGCCCGGGCTAGAGTGAGTGCTATGGCGTCAGCTCACAGCAACCTCAAACTCCTGGGCTCAAGCAATCCTTCTGCCTCAGCCTCCCAAGCAGCTGGGACTACAGGCATGCGTCACCATGCCCAGCTGATTTTTTCTATATATTTTTAGTTGTCCGATTAATTTATTTTCCATTTTAGTAGAGACGGGGTCTCGCTCTTGTTCAGGCTCGTCTCGAACTCCTGAGCTCAAACAATCCGCCCGCCTCGGCCTCCCAGAGTGCTAGGATTACAGGCGTGAGCCGCCGCACCTGGCCCACAATGGGATATTATATAGCCATAAAAAAGAACGAAATCCCACCATTTGCAACGACATGGATGGAACTGGAGAACATTATGTTAAGTGAAATAAGCCGAGCACAGAAAGACAAATCTCACATGTTCTCACTTATATGTGGGAGCTAAATATTAAAACAATTGATCTCATGGAGACAGAGAGTAGATGATGGTTACCAGAGGCTGGGAAGGGTAGTGGGCAAGGGGTGATAAATTGGGGATGGTTCATGGGTTCAACATTATAGTTAGATAGATATTATAGAATGAGCAATATTTGATAGCACAACCAAGTGACTGCAGTCAAAAATAAGTAACGGTGTACTTAAAAATAACTATAAGAAAAGAGTGGAATTAGAATATTCCTAAGACAAAGAAATTATAAGTACTTTTGGTGATGGATACCCCAATTACCATGACTTGATTAATATACATTATATGCCTGTATCAAAACATCATATGTACCCTATAAATATATACAACTATAATGTACCCATAGTAATTAAAAATAATTAAAAAAATAAGTGCTATGAGAGCACAGAATAGAAAGAAGCTAATTCTGTCAAAGGAAATTAGAAAGGAAAGAAAGAGGAAGTGTCATTTAAATTTTCTTAATTGAGACAAGGTCCTGCCATATTGCCCAGGCTGGTCTTGAAGTCCTGGGCTCGAAGGATCCTGGATCTTCCCCCGCCACCACAGGCTCCTGAGTAGCAGGGACTACAGGGGATCTCTGCTGTGCCTGGTCTCATTTAAATTAGGCTTTGGAAAAAGAAGTTTGCCAGATGGAGGAGGAAGATGGGTTGGATGATCTAGGCAGAGGACACAGCATGCACAAAGGCCATGTTCTGGAAGTTTAATGTAGTAGGATATGTTTGTGTTTGGGAGGGGCAGGGGAGGAACAGCAAGGGAAGAGGCTGTTAATCCCCACTAAGGCTGAAAGAGTTTGAATTTTAGCCTCTAGGCATTTGGGAATAGTACTTTAGTTAAAGCAGAGATATTTGTTCTTTAAGAAGATAATGCAAGAGGATATGCTGGTTTTCAGAAGCATTTTTTTTTTGAGATGGGATTTAATGCCTGATTGGAAATGGTTTCATCATCTTTAATACTGCTCATTCATTCATATTTTGCCATGTTTTAGAATTGACTTAAGGGTCTTATGAGGATATGTAATATATAAGACAAGATAAATCTAATGCAAGCCAAGAGAAAAAGAAACAAGGGGACAAAGTGAAGTCAAGAGTAAGGCTAAAATGCAGATTATAATGCTCTGCTTCTGCTTCAGGTGGACTGTGCACTGGGCTCTCAGCTGTCCAATACAATGTAGGAAAAAAGGCTATTTACACAGGTGATCGCATCTGTGAGTTAATCAAGCAATTGCTCAGCAGACATACTGCACAGCCATTCTTAAAAACTAACATAACACAGGCTCCTCGATTATGTTATTAGAATAAATGCAAAAATAAGATCTATAGAGTGGTTTCTCAAATCATAAAATTGTTGTCATTGCACAGTACAACAACAAGGTACAGAGAAAACAATTCTGTGGAGGCAAATGTGACACAGTACCCAGCTTTCTGCTGGGTTACTAATACAGAGGTCAAGGGTATGGACTGTTCTTCAAAGAGGAACAGACATTAAAACTTGATCTCAGCCAGACAAAGAAAGACAAATATTGTATGACAAATACAGTATCTCACTTACATGTGGAATCTAAAAAAGTTTAACTCAGAAACAGAGTAGAATGGTTGTTGCCAGGGGCTGGGAGATGGGGGAAATATGACAATATTAATCAAAGGGTACAAACGTTCAGTTATAAAATGAACAAATTTTGGGCATCTAATGTACAGCATGGTTGGTAATGGATATGTTAATTTGATTGTGATAATCATTACACGTGTATATCATGTTATACACCTTGAATACATACAATATTTGTCAATTAAATGTTTCTAAGATAAAAATAAAAATAAACTAAAAAAATACTTTGATCTCATTGGCAAATATTGTCATATAATCATAGAAAATATATATTCTTAATGTTCTAGAACAGTATAAAGTTCATTTTTTACAAAAGGTGATATATGAAATATTTAATCTTTGTAAACATTTTTAAATACAGAAATTTATAAATCAGTAAAAATTCTTGTTAGACCATGGCTTTTTGGTTTAGGAAAGCACAATCATTTTGAATGGAGATAGGTACCTTAGGCTTGATTCCACTGGGACTGAAACACTGCTTGCCTTCCCTTCTTCTTTCTGGTTTCCTGTAACAATGGTTTTTTTTTTTTTTCCTACAGGGAAAGAATGTATTACCTTGCCTCTTCCAGGGAGGGATTCTTGATCCCTGGCAGTTAACAGGGAATTAAAGAGGCTTCTTTATTTGAAGCTAAAATTAAAGCAGTTTGAATAGTTTTCCCATTGTACACACAATGAAAGCGAGCTAGAGCAAGTCCCAAAATTGGGGTCACATTCACATCTCACCTTGCCAAACCTAGAGTACACACTGGAAGTAACCTGTGGTATTCAATCTATTCTCTATAAAGCAGCTATAAAGAGCCCTTTTAAAATTGCAAATCAGATCATGTCACTGCTCTGCTTAAAATAAAATGCAATCTCCTTATCATGGCCTCCAAGGCCTCCAAAATCTGAACTCTGCCTCTCAGACCTTATCTTCTATATTGCACGCCTCACTCACTACATTCCAACCGTACTGACCTTGACTTTCCTTTTTTCTTCAAAATAATGAAGCCAATTCTTACCTCAGGGTCTTTCATGTGCTGTTCTTTCTGCCTGAAATGTTCTACTCCAGATATCCACACAGTAGAATCGATATAACTTGCTGATCAAATCAGTTGTAGTAGTCCAGGTGAGAGAAGATAGTAGTGTGAACTAGGAAGGAGGCAGTGGAGGTTGGAGAAGAGCAGCTGGAATTCATATGTATTAAGAGATGGAACTGGGCCGGAGCGGTGGCTCACGCCTGTAATCCTAGCACTCTGGGAAGCCGAGCATGGTGGAT
>NW_012136303.1:1101020-1102006 GCF_000956105.1 Propithecus coquereli
TTTGAGCAAGGGAGTTAATACTGACAAGAGAGCAATAAAAATGATAGACCGTGTGGTCTGAGCTAGCTAGGAGAAGTAAAGAAAGGGTTAACAGTCTATAAAGAGAAGAGAGAAAAAGCATGGAAGTCTCAATGGTGTAGAATGACAGGTGTACTAGACGTAATGAATCAAAACTGAAAGAATAGGATGGTGAGAACACAGAATGGCATACATTAAAAATTTCAGAATTAAAACAATTCTGGCTCTGAGGTCCAAAAATTAGCCCTGGGAGTTTGTGGCTGGACACTTCATAGAAATGGACTCATCTGGTATGTGGCTTCTTGTGACTGACTTTTTTCACTTAAATAATGTTTTGGAGGAGGATTGTCCATGTTGTAGCATGTATTGGGACTTCATTCCTTTTCACTGCTGAATAATAATCTATTGTCTGGATAAGCCATATTTTATTTATCTTTTCATCAGTTGATGGATATTTAGGTTGTTCCCATTTTTTGGCTGTTATGAATACTGCTATGATGAACATTTATATACAAATTTTTGTGTGGACATATATTTTCATTTCTTTTGGATATGTACCTAGTAATAGAATTGCTGAATCATATGGTAACTTTATGTTTAACATTCTGAGGAACAGCCAGACTGTTTTCCAAAGCAGCTGCACCATTTTACACTTCAACTAACAATATGTAATATGAGAGGTCCAGTTTCTCCACATCCTGGCCATCACTTTGTCTGCTTGAATGCAGTCATTTAGTAGAGGCGAAATGATATTTCGTCATGTGTATATGTGTGCTGTGTATCTGTTTTGCATCTCCCTAATGACTAATGATGTTGATCATCTTTTCATTTGCTAATTGGCTATTTGTATATCTTCTTTGGAGAAATGTCTATTCAGATCCTTTGCTTTTTTTTTTTTTTGATTTTTAGAGATGAGGTCTCACTCTTTTGCCCAGGCTGGAGAGCAGTGGCCAGATCATAGCTCACTG
>NW_012136303.1:1103722-1109703 GCF_000956105.1 Propithecus coquereli
ATCCGCCCGCCTCGGCCTCCCAGCGTGCTAGGATTACAGGTGTGAGCCACCGAGCCTGGCCTCATGTAGGTTTTTAAGGTACAAATTCAAACATGACAAAAGACATACGGTGAAAAATATGTCTACTTTCCATACCTAACCTTCTCATCCTTTAGTCCTCTTCCTCAGAATCAACAACCATACCATTACCAGCTTCTTGTATATCCTTCCAGTGATTTTCTACATCTGTACTAGCACGTACAAAATAGAATCCAAAGTCCATGGTCAAAAAGGTCCCCCACGACCTGGCCCCTGGCCATCTTTGTCAAGCTCGTCTCCCACCATATCCTTCCTTGTTCATTTGGCTCTAGTCATAAGGACCTCCTTGTTCTTCTTTGACAACACCAAGCATTCTCCCATACTGAAGCTTTTGTATTTGCTGTTCTTTCTGTCTAGCATACTCTTTTCCAAAATATTTACATGGGTCGCTATCACTTCATTTTATTCACATTTCTGATCAAATTCAGTAAGGCATTGCCTGATCATCCTATCTAAAACCCACCTTACCCTATCATTTTTTATTTTTATCTGGCTTAGCATTTACCATTACCTGACATTAGATTATATTTATTTGTCCATTGCTTGTTTCCCCTCACTGGAACATAAACTCCATAAGGCAAGAAGTTGTTTTATTTTCGACTGTATCTGCAGCATCTAGATCTGTGCCTGGATCATGGTAAGTGCTCAGCAATTTTTTTTTTTAAATGAATGACTAAGTTTCCATATGGGGCCTATAAAGAAATGTGGGAAATCTCAGGGGTAGAGGCAGTATAAAAAGAAAGGTGAAACTTAGAGAGGCAGAGGGAGGTTTGGGAGAATGGTAGAGACTGCTGGGGCTTCAGGCTGAGTGTTTGGGGTACAAGGAGCCCTGGCAGTGGAAAGAAGTTGAGTGACACTGGGGAGCTGAGGTGAAGGAGCATGGGTAGGAGCACTGTGAGATGCCCTGGAATCCATGGGCAAGAAAGTTGTCTATACTGCCAGCCTGTTCCCAGAAAGTTCCTTCTATTTTCTGTCTTTACCAAAACCTGGCCTTACCTTTTGAATATTACTTCCCTTGCAGCCCTGTCTGGGATGTTGCTTGTTACCATTCTATACCCTGTGTGTGTTAAGACTGGGAGTTGGAGTCTTTTTGCACTTGCTTTCCAATACCACTTTCAAGTCATTACTCCCCTACCTGCTGCTCCTCTAAGGCTCATGCTATATGTTCATCCTGCTCCCAACCTGGTGAACGCTCTCTGTTTATCGTAGACTTTGGCATCAGACATAGAGTATGCCCCTTCATTCCACATCTAGCCATCACTCTAGGTAACTTAAATGTTTGTGTAGATGATCTATCCTAAATCCTGGGCTCTCAATTCTTTGAAGGCCTTTACTCCAGGGATTTTTCACTTGTACTTGTACTTGTTGGAGTACAAGTACTTGTTGGCTACTTGGGAGGCAGAGACAGGAGGATCGATTGAGTCCAGGAATTCTAGGTTACAGTAAGCTATGATCAGGCCACTGCACTCCAGCCTGGGTGACAGGGCAAGACCCTGTCTCTGAAAAAAAAAAAAAAAAAAAGAACTACCATATGATCCAGGAGTCCCACTTACTGGGTGCATATTCCCAGGAAATGAAATCAGTGTGGTGAAGAAGTATCTGCACTCCCAAGTTCACTGCATTATTCGCAATAGCCAAGATACGGAATCGACCTAAGTGTCCATCAATGGATGAGTGAATAAAGAAAATGTAGTTTATATACATAATGGAATACTATTCAGTCTTTAAAAAGAAGAAAATTCTGACATCTGTGACAACATAGATGAACCTGGAGGACATTATGTTAAGTAAAATAAGCCAGGCACAGAAAGACAAATGCCGAATGAGCTCACTTATATGTGGACTCTAAAAGAGTTGAACTCATAGAAGTGGAGAGTAGAATGGTGGTTACTGGGGGATGGTGAGAGTGCCGGAGAGGTGTTGGTCAAAAGGATACAAGATTTCAGTTAGATAGGAGGAATAAGTTCAAGAGATCTACTGTACAACATGGTGATTATAGTTAATAAGAATATTATACTATTGGAAATTGCTTAGATTGTAAGTGTTCTCACCACAAAAATGATAAATCTGTAAGATAATACATATGTTAATTAGCTTTATTTAGCCATTCCACAATGTATACGTTTCAAAACATCATGCTGTACATGATATGTACAATTTTTGTCAATTAATAAAAATAAATTTTAAAAAAAGCAAGGGTGCAGTGGCTCATGCCTATAATACCAGCTACTTGGGAGGCTGTGGCGGGAGGATTGATTGAGGCTAGGAGTTGAAGACCAGCCTGGGCAACATAGAGAGACCCTGTCTCCACAAAAAATGAAAAAAATTAGCCTGGCCTGATGGTGCGCACTTGTAGTCCCAGCTACTGTGGGGAGGGAGGGGTTCAGGTGGGAGGATTGCTTGAACCCAGGAGTTTGAGGCTGCAGTGAACTATGACGGCACCATTGAACTCTGGCCAAAAAATAAATAAATAAATAAATACCACATGCGAAGTCACTTCCCATGGCTAGCTCCTCCTCATCTTTTATGTCACTTCCTTGGAGGCCTTACCTGGTCATACTGTTTAAAGTAGTTCCTCATGTTATTCTCTAGCTTAGCTGTTGGTTGTTTCCTTCATAACACTTACTTCAGTTTTTATTTTTCCAATGGTTTATTAGACTGTCCTATGCCTGTCCTACCAGTTTGAGAGCTCCAGGAAGCCAGGATCCACACCTGTCTCGTGTCCAGTACATAGCTAATACTCAGTGGGTGTTTGCTGAGTGGACGAAAAGGAAGATGTCCTTCACCATCCCGTCCCTCTGCTCCCAGTCAACCCCCAGAGCATCTGCACCTTCTCTACTTCTCTTGGGATACAATGGAAGAGGAGTCCTCTACCAAGGCCCTTTTCTCCCACTTTCCCAACTCCTTGCAACCTTGATTGTTTCTCCTGTGTTCTGATCTTTGCTAATCCTTTCCTATCAATATTCAAAGATGTTCTCATTAAATAACCAACCACAAACCCCCAAAGTTCTTTCCTCTACCAGCCTTCGGATCGGTATGTGACCGCCTTCCCTTGATTTCCAGAACTCTGCCGTCTCCTGGGTTCCTTTTATGTCAGACTCCTTCTCAGGCTCTTTTTTTTTTTTTTTTTATTTCAGCATGTTATGGGGGTACAGATGATTAGGTTATGTATGATGCCCTTACCCTCCCTCCCCCTCAAGTCCGAGCTTCAAGTGTGTCCATTCCCCCGGAGGTGCGCATCGCACTCATTGTTTGTGCACATGCCCGTCCCCTCCTCCCCCCTCCCCCTGCCCAACATCCAATACATGTTATTCTTATATGTGCACTTAAATGTAAAGTTTCAGGATACAAAATCAATACACACAAATCAGAGGCTTTCATATACGCCAATAGCAGTCAGGCTCTTTTTAAACATGGGGATTTCCCAAGGTCCTGTTCTTTTGCATCTCCATTGAAAACCGGGGATATTTGGCCGGGCGCGGTGGCTCACGCCTGTAATCCTAGCACTCTGGGAGGCCGAGGCTGTTGGATCCTTTGAGCTCAGGTGTTCGAAACCAGCCTGAGCAAGAGCAAGACCCCGTCTCTACTAAAAATAGAAAGAAAATTAGATGGACAACTAAAAAATATATAGAAAAAATTAGCAGGGCGTGGTGGTGTGCGCACCTGTAGTCCCAGCTACTCGGGAGCCTGAGGCAGGAGGATCGCTTGAGCCCAGGAGTTTGAGGTTGCTGTGACCTAGGCTGACGCCTGGCACTCTAGCCCGGGGAACAGAGTGAGACGGTCTCAAAAAAAAAAAAAAAGAAAACGGGGGATATTCATCGGGGTGGAGTCTGGGAAGCAGGGGCTGAGGAAGGAGGCTGGGTGAGATGCGGGATGAGGAGAGCGAGGGTTTTGAAAACCCCCGAGGTGGGTGGGCGTGGAGGACTCCAGACACTGTGACGCGAACGCGGGGAGAACCGAGACAGCAGGGAGGCGCGCGCCCGGGCACGTCAGCCTCGCGCACTGCAGGGGAAGCGCACGCGTGCGCGCAGCAGCCTCTGTGCGCCTGCGCCACCGTTGCCCGGCTCCTGCCGACAGAAGGACGACGAAGTGAAGGGGTGGTGGCAGCTGGGACTCCGGAAGCTCGCCCTTCACCCGGAAATGGTTGTCAAGGAATATGGCGCTGCTGGTGCGAGTCCTTGTGAGTGAAGGAGTAATTTTCTATGGTCGCCCGCTGGGTCCCGGTTTGGAGTCCGAGAGGGTGGGGGTGGGGGGAGGAACTAGAAGGAAGCGCAGGAGGGGAGCCTGTGCGATAGCTAGGCTGCGCGGCCGCCTTTCCATGGGGAAACTGAGGCAGCTTTTCAACTCTTCCTATCCCCGTTTTGGACTTGGCTTCCCCCTCTTTCGAGGAGGGGGAGAATGAGACCAGACCTTTATTTGATTTGGTTTGCTTTTCTTCAGTCACCGCCTATAAGTGTTTTCCCTCAAGGAGAGGAGCACATGGGGTACTGATTGGAGTTGCGGGAGACCTGAGTTCTAGTTTATGACTGTCATTGATGCACAGTGCACAGTGTCTGGCACAGCACAGGTGTCCAATAAATAGGTGTTGAATGAATGAAGTAAGGAAGGACTACTACATTCTTTAGCACCCACGTGTGAAACTACTGCACCTCTTGAGATTAAGTCCCAATCCTTCTAGCATACTCTTTCCTCTAGAAATTAAAGGAGAAAGAAACTGGTAGCGGAAAAAAAGTTATGGGGATACTTAATCGTGGAGGGGTGGGAGAGTTTATAATTTTACCAAGCCTTAGTGAGACCCCGTCTCTACAAAAAATAAAAGCATTAACCGGATGCGTTGGCCTGTGCCTATAGTCCCAGCTACTCGGAAGACTGAGGCAGGAGGATCACTTGAGCCCAGGAGTTCGAAGCTGTAATGAGCTATGATGACAACACTGCACTCCAGCCTGGGCGACAGAGTGAGACCCTGTCTCAAAAATTTGTTTTTTCAAAAAATTGGACCAAGGACATTGTTTTTCATAGCAGATGTGGACTATTCCTGCCTTTGGGTATCTTTTGAGTTGCTTTTTCATCTTTTTATATATGGCTTACAGAGATCGTGATTTTACTTCTTGTATTCCTTGCCAGCCTAGCAAAGTGCAGTACCCTCCATTGCTGCTCAATAAATATTTGTTTAAAGAATAGTTCCTAAAACCTACAGAAAGATTCACTTGGTGAAGTATTTGTTGATTTTAGGACAGAAATTGATTCAGATCTGAGGACTGGGGAAATGGCAGCTAGGATGTTCTAAATTATTTAGTTTTTAAGATGGATATTTGGGGAAAAAGATGAAAAATTTGTTGGGCTAGAAACCTGAAATGAACACTTTGATTTGTCTTGGAAGTTAGTGGTTGTCCTGACTATCTTAAATGTTCTTACCCTTAGCATGTGAACTGTTGGAGATTTGTTTCTTCTTAGGTGGTAGCATCCACAGATGCCACCTCACCATCTACCTTCTGTGAGTTTGATCTTCTTTCTTTTTTCTATTTATCCTTTTCTATTTATCTTTTTTGGTACAATCCGAGTTTAGATGAGGAAAATCACTTTGGCTTTATACTGTGATTCCCTGAAGTCGTCTTATCATACATTATAATGTAATGTGTGTTAAAGCAATGAAAACTTCCTTAGGACTAATTAAAAGTGGCAGTAAACATGAAAGTAGTAGATACTTACTGATCATCCAGTCCGAAGAACCATTTAGGCTAGGCACTGTAAGGAGTTCACAAATACAGGAAAGTACACCTGTTTAGAAGTCCGAAGAGCCTTGGCTGAAAGCTTGGCTCCACTGCTTACTTTGGGTATGACCTCGAGCAAGTCATCTAACTTCTCTGAGCCTCAGATTTTCTTTTCCTTTTTTTTTTTTTTTT
>NW_012136303.1:1110398-1120599 GCF_000956105.1 Propithecus coquereli
GCTTGAGCCCAGGAGTTTGAGGTTGCTGTGAGCTAGGCTGACGCCATGGCACTCTAGCCCAGGCAACAGAGTAAGACTCTGTGTCAAAAAAAAAAAGAGTTGGGGCTCATTGGATGTTCCAGTTTTCAACAAAAAAATTACAGAACATACAAAGAAACAAAAAAGTATGGCCCATACACAGGGGGAAAAAAGCAATCAATAGAATTTGTCTCAAAGGAAGCCAAGACATTAGACTTAATCTAGACAAAGACTTTAAATTAGCTATTCCAAATATGTTAAAAGATCTAAATGAAACTGTCTGAAGAACTATATAATGTCTCACCCAATAGAGAATGTAAATAAAGAAAGGAATTATTCTAAAAGAACCAAAATAAATTCTAGAGTTGAAAAATACAAAAACTAAAATACAATGTGGCAACTCTGGAAATCAGGTTCTTTCCCTTCCCAGTGTTTGTTATTGTATTTTTGTGACTTTTCTGGAATTAATGCTATAAAATCTGTATCCTTTTTGTGTGTGGCCCCTGAAGTCTTTGCTTAATTAGCTTAGTGGTCAGCTAATGATTGAACAGAAATTTCCTTAAATGCCTGGGAACCAGTGTTTCCCAGTTTTTTCTGAAACTCAGAAAGGCTCTGTGTACATGTTGAGGTGCCTCCTCAACACTCTGCCAGGCATTTAACAGCTCTGCCTTAGCTTTCATTTCCTGCTTGTGCAAAGCCTCAAGGTCAACCAGAAATGAGAGGCATTCCCAGGTCTTTCCTGAGCATGTGCACAGCTTTGGGTATGTGCACAGACCTGTGTATGTGCATGGGCCAGGCATATGTTGGAGCTTTTCAAAGCCCCTGTGGACATCTCATTCCCCAGCTTTTCCTTTAAAGGTTTTTGGTTAGCCTCTTGTTTTCCCCAACCATTATCCACTGCCTCAGGAAGCCATGAAGTTAAGTAATTACATCTGTTTGTTTTCAACCAGTGCTCCTGGGAAAGAGGTTTTTCACACTGGGTGAGTTCTAAGACAGTCCTGCGAATAGAGCTTTCTAAGGTATATTGTCAGACAGATTAAATAATGCCAATTCTTTGTGAATAAGGCTTTGAGGAGCATCAGCCCCATTCTGGAGTTAACTTTTCTCCAGAGGAGACTAGTTCCTTTTAGTGGATATTGCTATTTAGAAATCAAATCTGGCTGCTACATGTGTCCATTGCTACTGTGGTGTCATTGCTTCTAGGCCCTATCAGGACATGGGTAGGAAATATATGTATGTTTATACATGCACATAAACATATATATATCTATTTCTTTCTTTAGCTATATATATTAAAACCCACACTGATTATTCTAAATCCAATCTAATACCACAGGGTTTATTCTACCCTTCTGCCTTGTCATATTTGTTAACTCCTTTCTCTAATAGAAACCTGACCCTTCACCCTTAATGATTTGCTCAGACTGTTCTGTACATAATCAAAATTTTGAAACTCAGGTTGGACACTCCCAACAAAGTGGGAGGAGGCAGCTTATTCAGTAATTTTTGAAGGACTGGTTAAACATTCTCTTCTTCTTTGGTCTATAGAAGCATATTTTTGTAGCATGCCAATTGTAACTCATGGGAGAGTTTGTTACAGTGTTATCTGTTCTTTGGAGTATGGAATTGAATTAGTATCCCTGCTATTCAGAATTTAGGCACCCACTGGGGAATTACAGAGTAGATTTCATGACTATAGTAGATCTTCATTATTCACAGATTCTGTATTTGTGAATTCACCTAGTTGCTAAAATTTATTTGTAACCCCAAAATCAGTACTTAGGAAGCTTTTGCAGTCATTTGCAGATATGTGCAGAGGGGTGAGAAATTTGAGCAGCTAATGTGCAGGTTCCTAGCTATGGTCAAAAAAGGCTAGCTGAGGTCAAACAAAAACACTCTGCCTTCTTGTTTCAGCTCTTATACTATAAACAAGTGTCCTCTCATGGTCTATTTTGTGCCATTTTTTGCATTTTTGTGCTTTTTTTGTGATTTCTGTGTTTAAAATGGCCCCCAAATATGGTAGTGAAGTGCCGTCTAGCATTGCTGAGTGCAGGAAGGCTGTGATGTGCCTTTTGGAAAAAATGTGCACGAGGTTAAGTTTTGTTCACGAGTGAATTATAGTGCTGTTTGAGTTTAATGTTAATGAATCAACAATATATATATTAAGTAGGGTGTCTTTCAAGACACATTATATATTGATTATATATATTGCTTATATATATATTCAAGACACATTATATATTGATTGGTTGATGAAAATGTGACCAGAGGCTTGTAGGAACCTAACCCTGTATTTCCCCTAGGAGCAATGGTTCAGTATTTGCTAATTCAGTGTTTGTGGTGATTTTATGGTGAATAACTAGAATTGACTACACCTGTAAAACCTTTTCTAGTTCACGAGTGAACCAAGGAAAATACTATGTATCTTAAAAATCACATGCAGAAATAGGTCTATAAGTGGACTGATTAAAATGTAGTCGAAGAGAGAGCAGGTATGCTGGGTATGGTGGTTCACATCTGTAATCTCAGCACTTTGGGAGGCTGAGAGGGGAGAACTGCTTGAGGCCAGGAGTTTGAGACCAGTTTAGGCAACACAGGGAGACCACACTCTACCAAAAAAAGAAAAAAGAGCTAGTATGTTAGAGTGTTTTGAAATATTGTTATAAAGTCACCTGCAATCAACAATATGCACAGGAAGCGAAAACACGAAGCCTGACTTTGAAATTTTTGGTTTTGAAGTGTTGATGAGGCAAAAAGCAATAAAACTAGTTCCCACTTAGTAATGGTGCACTTATCCTAAGTTAAAGCAATAATTTTTACCACTGGGAGTGGCTATAAATGTTTTTCTGAATTTGGGAGAAGTTGAGGTATGCTAATTGTTATAGGCCTAATATTAATACCTGTATGAGAGAAGTAAGTACTTCTACAGATTTATATTTATAAATGAAGAATTGGGAGGGATGTGTTAATGGAAAAAAAACCCCAAACTCTGTAAAATAATTTAAAGAGGTTTATTCTGAGCCAAACACATGTAACTGGGAGGTCTGGGGCTCAGGAGAACTTACCTGTTCTGCCCAAGGAGAAGCATGGAGTCGAGGGGCCCAAGGGTGGCCCATGTTAGTACCTACTGCTGAGTTTGGGCTACTCCTTTGGGGGGATCCTGAGTCTTCTCTGAGCCCCACATTGGGTGCCAGAATTGTTAACGGAAAAAAAACCCAAACTATAAAATAGTTGGAAGAGGTTTATTCTGAGCTGAACATGTGTGACTGATGGCCTGGGGAGTCACACCCCAGGAGTTTTGAGCAGGTGGTCCCAGGGCAGTTGGGCAATAGTTTGCTTTTATACATTTTAGAGAGGTAGGAATTGCAGATAAAATAAATGCAAATTGAAGTGTACATTGGTTTGGCCTGAAAAGGCTGGACATCTGGACAGCATAGTGGGGAGCTTACAGATTATAGCTGGGTTCAAAGATTTTTTGAGTTGTAATTGGTTACAGAAATAAAGCTTTGTCTAAAGGCTTGGAGTATTTTAAGATAAGGAAGTCTGTTAATCCAGGCAAGCCACAATGTATCAATGCAAGTGATCTGTTAGGCAGATTGATGGCCTGCAGGTGACTTAACCTTTGCTCTGCATGGCCTTAAGTCCCGTTAATAATTTAGTATCTTATTGTCCGGAGTGTGTCCGACTACATTTCCCTTCATGGTCAGGACCCCTTGGCCAAGGAGGGGATCTGTTCAGTCTGTGAGAAGCTTAGGGTTTTATTTTAGTTCACAGGTGGAGAGGAAAAAGGACTGAGTAGAGTCAGTAGAACCAGAAACTAGAGTCTAAAGAGATTTCTTTTTTCTTTTTGAGACAGAGTCTTGCTGTGTTGCCTGGAGTAGAGTGCCCTGGCATCAGCCCAGCTCACAGCAACCTCAAACTCTTGGGATCAAGCAATCCTCCTGCCTCAGCCTCCTGAGTAGCTGGACCACAAGTGTGTGCTACCATGCCCGGCTAATTTTTATTTTTTTCTATTTTTAGTAGAGACGGAGTCTTGCTCTTGCTGAGGAGTTCAGGATCAGCCTGAGCAAGAGCGAGCTCCCATCTCTACTAAAAATAGAAAGAAATTAGCTGGACAACTAAAAATATATAGAAAAAATTATCCGGGCATGGTGGCGCATGCCTGTAGTCCCAGCTACTTGGGAGGCTGAGGCAGTAGGATCGCTTGAGCCCAGGAGTTTGAGGTTGCTGTGAGCTAGGCTGACGCCACGGCACTCTAGCCCGAGCAACAGAGTGAGACTCTGTCTCAAAGAAAAAAAAAATGATGCCTTTGTGTGTGTCTGTGTGTGTGTGTGTGTGTGTGTCTGTGTGTGTGTCCCAGCATAGATTCAAATTGCCCTGAGTATACACTTCCTGTGTGTGTGGTTGTGTCTGTGTGTGTTTGTCTTTCTGTTATCAAAGTGCTTTTACAAATGTTCCTTGGAACACTCCTGTGAGGTAGCTTTTATTATTCCCTTTTTTTCTTTTTTTTTTTTTGAGACAGAGTCTCGGTCTGTTGCCTGAGTTAGAGTGCAGTGGCATGATCATAGTTCACTGCAGCCTTACGCTCCTGGGCTCAAGCAATCCTCCTGCCTGGGCCTCCCAAGTAGCTAGGACTATAGACGCACACCACTGTGCCTGACTAATTTTTCTGTTTTTTGTAAAGATGGGGGGTCTCACTCTCACTCTTGCTCAAGCTGGTCTTGAACTCCTGACCTAAGTGATCCTCCCACCTCGGCCTCCCACAGTGCTAGGATTACAGGCATGAGCCACCACATCTGGCCTATTATTCCCATTTTTCATAAGGGAAAACAGAGGCATGGATTGTTGAGTAACTAGGTCAGGGTCATACAGCTATTTGATGGCAGGCTTGGGCTTCAAACACCCTTTCTGCTACACCTCAGCAGTTTCAGTTAAGGATTTGGATAAGAATTATTGTTGTAGGATTGGAGAAGGGAAAAACAGAGTTGATTGTGCCTTTCTTCTAATAAGAACTGATTTAAAAGTATTGGCCTAAGACCAACTAGAGTCAAAATTACATAGAAAAATTTTGTTGACATTGGAAATAACATGATGAAATTCTTCAGAAACTCTTCTAAAAGTTTGCATTGTTTCTACTTGTAATTTCCTCTTGCTTACCCCCACCCCCTGCCTTTGGCTCTGAATCTGTAGAAGTTTCATCTGATCCCATATTTACATTTTTAGGAAAGGAACATCTGATATTGAATGATTCTGGTAAATCTGTCAGTGTTGGTAAAACAAAACACCAGTAACTGTCTCTCATTTGAAAAACCTTTCCAACAAATCAAACCTAGCTGAAACAAAATATTTTTAGCCTACTTTTCATTTGAAATATAAGGTGCTTGTAAGTGGCCTATTATTATAGAAACAGTTAAACAATTTTAGAACTGTGAAATACTTTAGAAAACATCTGAAGGTTTAAAACTCAAATGCCTTTCTCCACCCCACCTCACCTCTGCCCCTTCCTGAGGAAATGGAGATTCAGATTCAACTTAATACTGAGCTGGACATACTGCAAGGTACATTTGTTAATTTTTTTTTTTTAAATCCTGAGAAGTAGGGATTTTATCTTTATTTTTTATGAGAGAACAACCAACGCTCACAGAGGTGGTTATCTAATATGTAGTTTATGAACAGTGAAGCCAAGAATCAAATTAACTTTCTTGGTTGGTCTGAGTACAGTGGTGTTTACAACTAATTGTTGACAACAATTTCAGATTACAGATTACAGTTACAGATTTCTTTGTTCCTTCTCCACTCCCACTGCTTCACTCGACCAGCCTTTAAAAAAATAAAATAAATTAAAAGAAAAAAGCAAATCAGTGCTTTCTTTCTTTAAGTATGTGGCTCTTTCCACAATATGCTATATTTTAATTGGTTCAAGACTAGATCATATAGTATCAGAGCTAGAAGGGACCCTGGAGATAGTATTCCCTTTACTCTTTCAACCCATAAATGAGCATGGATTCTGGACTTGGGTTCATATCCTGCTATTTATTAACTGCTATTTATTAAGCCTTATTTGTGAATAAGGCTTTTGAATCATCAACCCCATTCTGGAGTCAACTTTTCTCCAGAGGAGACTAGTTCCTTTCAGTGAATATTGCTATTTAAAAATCAAATCTTGGTGCTACATGTGCTCATTGCTACTGGGATGTCATTTCTTCCAGGCCCTATCAGGACATATGCATACATATATTTCATATCTCAGTTTCTTTATCTGTATAAATGGAATAATAACAGTATACCTAAGTCAGTGGGTGGTGATTGTGAGGTTTAAATGTGTTCATATATGTAAAGCCCCCAGAAAAGTGCCTGGTACCTACTGGGTGCTCGTAAGTATTACTAATAATTGCTATGAGGAATCTGAGTGTCATGGAGGTTAAGTTACTTGTAAAGATCATATTAGAGTAGCTGAGTCTCAACTAGAATCCAGATCTTCGACTGCTAGTACAGTTGTCCCTTGGTATCTGTGGGGGATTGGTTCCAGGACCTCCCTCAGATACAAAAATCCATGGATACTCAAGTCCCTGATGTAAAATGGCATAGTATTATTATTTGCATATAACCTATATGTATCCTCCCATATACTTTAAATCCTCTGTAGATTTCTTATAATACCTAATACAATGTAAATGCTATGTAAATAGTTGTTATACTGTTTTGTTTAGGGAATAATGACAAGAAAAAAATCTGTACATGTTTAGTACAGATACAATTTTTTTCCTGAATTTTTTCAATCTGCTGTTGGTTGAATCCGTGGATGCAGAGCTGGTGGCTGCAGAGGGCCGACTATACTGTACATTATGCTTGGCAAAGCATCTTCAAACAATTTGTGTATCCAGCCCTCATTATGGCCTTGTAAGGTCTACAGGTCAAGTGAAGAAAACCCTTAGATCCCCTATAGTTGGTTCCTAGAATAGAAATTTCCAGTGCTATGTATATGGATGTCATTTACATAATGGAACGTATTTCAGGTTTATAAAATAAAGCAGGCTTTTCATTTAGCGAGACAGAACTCTCCCTTTCTCCATTCTAGCCTTTCACTTTGGCCAAGTAACCTTTCTGAGGTCAATTAATGTCAGAGGGAAAAACCGAATCTCAGTCTTAGCTTGAACAGCCATTTAATCTCTCTTTTGTCTTGGAAATCAAGTTGTCCACTTGTGTTTTCCCACCCTAAAAATTTATGCCCTTGAGCTGGGCTAGGTGTAGTGGGTCAGGCCTGTAATCCCAGCATTTTGGGAGGCTGGGAGTTCAAGACCAGCCTAGGCAGTGTAGTGAGACTCAATCTTTACCAAAAAAAAAAAAAATTAGCCTGGGGTGGTGGCACTCATTTATAGTCCCAGCTACTCCGGAGATTGAGGTAGCAGGATCAGTCAAGGTCGGTGTTCAAGACACTGCTCTGCACTCCAGCCTGGGTGACAGAGTGAGACTCTGTCTCTTAAACAACAACAACAACAACAAAACTGACTTCTGCCCTCATTTCTTCATCCTTCTCATCTCTTTGGGGCTGATGATAATCCTAGCACTGCTTACTATAAAGGGATTCAATGAAGATCAGATAAATCACTATTTTTGAAAAGGCATTGTAAGCCAGTGTGGTGGTGCGCACCTGTAATCCCAGCTATTGAGGCTGGACAGCCTCAGTGGAGGATCACTTGAGCCCAGGAATTTGAGGCTGTAGCATGCTATCATAGCTCCTGTGAATAGTCACTGCACTCTACCCTGGGCAACAGAAGGAGACTCTGTCTCTACAAAAAAAAAAAGGAATGGCAAACTAATTTGAATGATAATCTAATTGTAAAATGCCAGAAATCTGCTTATTTTGTTTCTCTCCTAAGAGGGAGCTCAGGCCCTCTGCTTGAGTCAACTGTTATCAGAATTATTTTAGTCCAAGGAACCAGGAATAGGCAGAAGTACATTTTATCCTTGAAGGAATGAGCATGGGGAGGCTTGGTCTTCATCCCATTTGGGAAGTTCTTTGTTCACGTGCTGCCGCATTGTGGCAGGATTTCTAAGTTTAGGTACTAAAGATGAGATCTAGAATAGTCCTGAATGCAGTAGCCTCTGTCCCTCTGGAATTGTAGTGTGCCACTCTCCTGACATGTGGCTGCCTTCACCAACTTGGATATGGTATTATGATATAAGAATTATATATTCTTATATATAATAAATATAATCTTCATTCTTGGTTCTTGGCACAAAGCTCCTAAAACCCTTGGAAAATGATAGGGGTGAGAGGAGTGTTTTCTTATTTATAATAAGCCCCTTTCAACTATACCTAGGTGTATGCTAATGAGGTTACTCTTGGAGGATGGAGGCTGGTAGCCAGAGGTACACACTGTGAGTAGAGGGTTGAACTTTCAGCTATTCTCACCCTCCCCCCACCTCTGGAAGGGGAGAGGGGCTGGAAATCCAGCCAGTCACCAATGGCCAGTGATTTAATAAATCATATCTGCCTAATGAAGCCTCCATAAAAATCCTTGGGTTTGGAGTGCTTCCAGGTTGGTGAACACATCAAAGTATTGGGAGGGTGGTATGCCTGGAGAGGAAGCTCCATGCATCTAACACCTCCATACCTTGTCCTCTGTGTCTCTTCCATTTGGCTGTTCTGAGTTGTGTCCTTTATAATAAATCGGTAAAGTGCCCTCTTGATTTGTGTGAGCTATTCTAGCAAATTATTGAACCTTAGGAGACAGTTATGGGAACCCCTGATTTGTAGCCAAGTTGGACAGAAGTGTGGGTAACCTGGGGGACTCATTACTTGGAATTGGAGTCTGAAGTGGGGGACAGTCTTGTTGGATGGAGCCATTAATCTGTGGGGTCTGTGCTAACTCCAGGCAGTTAGGGTCAGAATTAAGTTAAATTGTAGGACACCCAGTTGGTGTCTGCAGAGAATTGGAGAATTGTTTGCGAGGGCGGGGAAAACCCCACACGTTTTCTGTCAGAAGTAAAGTGTTGAGTATAGAAAAAGGAGTTTTTCCTCTTTGCCAGAAGTTCTCTAACCCCTGTTATTTAGAGTTTTTATGGAGGTTCATTATGGCACCATTGATTAAATCGTTGGCTGTTGGTGATAAGCTCAACCTCCAGCCCCTCTCCCCTCGCAGAGATAGGAAGTGGGGTGGAGGGATGGGGCTGAAAGTTCAATCCTCTACTCATGGTGGTTGGTTCCTCTGGCAACCAGCCTCCCATCCTCCAAGTGAGTTACCTCATTAGCATAAACTTAGGTATGGTTGAAAGGGGCTTAGTATGAATAACAAACACCCCTGTCACTCAAAATTTCCAAGGGTTTTAGGAGGTCTGTGCCAGGAACTAAAGATGAAGACCAAATATATGTGTCTCACTGTGTTACAACGTCACAGGTACGCTCTTTACCTTTCACTTATGGAGTCTGATATAGATTCCTGACAGACATTTTTTTTCTTTCTTTAGAGGAACCAGACTAGCATTTCCCAGTGGGTTCCAGTATGCAGCAGATTGGTACCTGTGTCTCCTTCCCAGGGACAGTGGGGCAGGACTCTGTCTGGCACTTCCCAGGTAAGGTTTGTTGTTCTTTGCTCAGTAAGAAAACCTTAGTGTTTATGTGCAAATATCATGTATTTATAGATTAGCCAACCAAATTGTGTGATGGAAAAATCTCATGAGACCAGTCTTGTTCTCTGTGGTGCCAGCTTTGGACTGATTCCTGCAGTATGGTGTCTAGGGCGTTGCTTCTAAATACCCCAGCAATGGAACTTAGCCTAGGAGACCATGCTACAGTCTGATGATTTTTACTGTTAGAGAGTTTTTCCAGTTATTCATCTTAGAGTTAACTTTTTTCAGTTTTCTTTTTGTGGCCATTTTGTGTCACTTTTATTTGGGGTGAGAAATATTTCTTCCTTTTTCTTTTTCCTTTTTATGAACATAAAATCCAATAAACAATTATTTGAGATCTTACTTTACCATTGACCACAGACTCATTATAATGTAGCTTACCTTGGCCCGTTTGTGACGGATTTTCTTCCCTCCTGATTTTTGTTAATCATACAAATGATTTAGTAATAAAGTAAATAAAAATTACCTGTGACTTCAAATCTGAAAACATCAGTATTTTAATCTCTTCTGTTTTTTTTCCTAGCGTGTGTGTGTGTGTGTGTGTGTGTGT